>NC_045565.1:36739718-37106793 GCF_009819795.1 Aythya fuligula
TCCAGGGATAGCCACTTCTTCGTTCAGCTGTTGCAAGTTTAACCTTTGCTTTAGCGTTCATTTATTTTCTTACCGCAGTCACAGCATTGACTTCTGTGCTTATTGCCAGTTTCAAGAGCTTTTATCTCATTTTCCGTAGCCTTATCCTGTTTTCTTTGTCCCTCTTTTTAAGAATAAGTATGAATTGATTGAAAAAATGCTCTTGGTCCTTCTTCTTTTGAACAAGCCGAAACCGCTGATCTCTTCCGTACTTCTCTGCAAACTCCTTAAACGTCGTTCTGCAGAAAAGACAGACAGTTTGAACTGCAGCTTGGTCCACCCACCCCGACTCTTGGACCTGGATGTCACGCTTAACTTTTCAGGGGCACTACAATAAGGTGTGTTCTGGGGAAAATTTGATGAGAACATCTCGGCAACCCCTGCGACAAGGAAGGCAAGGCCAGAGCAAGAGCTGCCTGGGCTGCTGCCTCCCCCATCGCCTTGCACAGGTTAACTCCCTTCTTTGGGTTTGGGGACACCTGGGCGATAGCTGAGGGGCCAAGTGTGAATCATTAGCACTGCACTGACACAGGCAGGTTACTCACTCCTGCCTTCATCTCTCCCCAGCAGTTCAATTCAATAATTAGCCCATAATAGCAGAAGCACAAGCCTACGCCTAATTGCTAATGAATGCACTTTGACAGCCAGCAGCACACGGTGCCTGATGGACGGCCGCGGTAGCTTCAGCTCCTTTAAATCAGCAACAAATAATTGTAAAACTGAGAGTTACAGGCACGACACAACTGAAATCCGCCGGGAGCTCTGCTTGGGGATTTCACGGGCAGGACCAACATTTTCAGATGCAAACACAGGATTTGAGGACAAAACACTGCCTGGCAGCACCTCTGCAGGTCCCCATACGGGTGGGCACCTCTGCGGGTCCCCTTGCTCCCAGAACCGAGCAGAGCAGCCGGGCACTTCCAGGTACTGGCACCCACAGAGCGATGGCCAGGACTTTGTTTTTAAACTCCCAGACTTTTGGAATCTCTTAGGTACACACTGCCCGAGCAATGGTTTCTAGCTTAATTTGCTTTCAGGTTGCATTCACAGTGCTGGGATAAATGATGGAAGCTGGAGTTAATGAAGAACTGGAGCAGCGCGATTATGATAGGAAAGGCAGCAATCGCCGTGTCGTGCACATGATTTCTATCGTGTGCTGTCTCTGTCAGACCTGAAAGGCATAGAGGGAATGCTGGAGGTGCTCCAGGTCCCGTCCGTGTTTGCTCTGCTGCTGCCAAGCCTGCCTACCCTGTGCTCCGGCTGCTCCCTGAGCCAGTGCTGGGGGCGCTTTGCAATGCACATCTCTGGGCTTACACCGTCCGGCTGCACTGCACCGCTTCCTTCTTTGTCTTGTCAAGGACTTTGTTGAGCTCACTACACTCTGTCATATGAATTTTACAACATTTATTGTTGGCTCTAAACGCTGTGGATTTGTAACAGTCACTTGGGTTTGGTTCTATTTGAAATATTTTCTATTTATTTATCTTACTGCACACTAACATCAAGCTAGAGATTACTGCAGGCAGATGAATTTCTCTGACATTGGGATCTCACAGCTAGCTCAAGAAAAACATTAAATGGTAAAACGTTCTCAGTTCCTGCAGGCCAGCATGTTTTTGCCCTTGCAAACTGAAAAAGAGATTGCTGGAACCAGCATTTAGCTGTTAGGTTATCCCGGAATAGTTTCTGTTTCATTGTAAAAAAAAAAACAACTTTCTATAATTATTACTTCCATAGATTTTGATGTGTTGTTTGCATCTACGTGTCTAGGCAGGCAGTGCTGTACAATCACCTGCAGATTTTAGTAGAGAAAACTGTAATTTCTTAGTTCCAACAATTTAACCAGACTTGTTATATATAAACCTCTTTATTTCCACATCATTTACAAATGAGCAAATGCCATCCTTAGCACTGCATTTGCTATCGTGCAACCTTGGATCCATTACTTAAAAATATAGAAAAATAAATTATTGTACTGCATGCTTTATTTTAATTTAGTGATGTGATATTACTAACAACTTTGTTCAGTTATACTTCTCTTCCATCAAAACCCAAACAGTTTTTCACTAGTTTTAACTGCATGCCTAATGTAAGTGCATTAAGGTACAGATTTTATGTACACTCGTGCTTTATATAATTATGCCATATATGTGTGTATAAAATAAATGTGTTCTGCAAAATATTACACATTCTAAATGAGAAACAAACAAACAAACAAAAAAAAGGAACAGAAAGGGAGAAATGGTATATTCTCTTTCCCAGTAATAACAGAAAATATTATCAAATATTACTAAAGAAATGTCAACACGGCACTGTAACAATGGATGTGAAACCTTGCTATAAAGAGCACATTCAGTTTTACAGCATTCCAGGACTGATAAGCACACACTAAATGAGAAACCTTGTCTGAACAGATCTTCATAAGGCAATGCCATACCTTGGTGATAACTTGGATTCTTCGAGGAGTTTTTTGAATTCTTCTTTGGCTAACAACAATTTATTTTTCTTTTCTTTGTACTCTTCTCTTATCCTGGTCTTGACAAACTGTTCAAATATCTTTTGAAATAAGGGAAACAAGATACAGTATTTATTAAAAAGGCTTATGCTATTTGTGCTTCATTAAAGGGTTGTCAATCTCAACAAGTACAACTCTTATCTGCCCTCAGTACTTGCTGACTCAAACGCAGCTGAATCTGCTTCACGGAGCACTGACCACGTGTTTTCAGAAACAGGCAGATGGAAACAGGCATAATTTTGACAGATAATGTAATCACTCAAACATCGAGTGCAACATAAATCACAATTTCCTGACTTGCTCACATCTTCATGCCTATAGCACTGTTGTTGTTTTTTTCTACCCCGTGTCTGTACAACTAATTGCATATATTTAGTTGGGATCTCACGTCTTTCCCAACTTGCATTAATTCCCAAAAACGTCTGTAACACTAAACATCAGCATCCTGTATGTTACTCCAAAAAAGCCTGAAGACCCTTCAATTCAATTGTCAAAAAACACGAGCTTACACATGATTCTCTCTACACATATACCCAAAAGCTTTACTGCCTTTGGAAGCATTGACAGTCTTCATCCTAACAGCACTTGGCTGCTAAATATGCGGCAGAGTGCTCAACGTCAGGGTTTTTGGTGTCTTGGAAAGGAACTAAGGACTTCCCTACATCTGAAAATTCTGCCAACTGCTTTAATCACATTGTAAAATACCAAAAATCTGATCCTGCTGACTTTGTGCTCTGAAAAGTGAGGCACACCAAGCTGCTGAGGAGCTGCTCCTCCGAAAGCTGTTAGCTTTCCGTGTTTACCATCCTTCTCTTTTCCCCACACATGATGTACATTGAATACTATTACAATGGTTACTGCCATGGTTGATTTCTCATCAGCCGTGAAGATGCACAGGTGCAAATCTACGTTTCATGAAAGCAGCACTACAACTGGTACTGGGCATGGTATGTGAAAAGGGGAAGAAACAGCGCTGGAAAAGTAAACATCAAAGGTGGCCATGCAAGACCTACTATGACAACGCAGGAAATCTGAATATATGATACTGCATGCAATTGCATAAGCTGAATACGAGAGGAGATGGAAAAATGGAGCAAATAAAATCTGTGAAACTGTTACAGCTTGCTTTTCTGCTATCAGTACAGCTATTAACGACAGTCATAAATCAAAATTAACATATAGCTCATTATCTAATACAGTCGCTTCTTTACCCTTCACTGATCCTTGACTAAAACACAGTAGCATCTTTCAACTGTTAATAACCCCTTGGAACATATTGCTCAGTAGGCAGATCAATCTGTAAATATTCAATAAGGGGTCATTATGTTCCTCAGGCAGTGTAAGGACACGCACCACCGCAGCTTGCAGTCCTGGAAGTCAAACCCAGCCCCAACAGACGGTCAAGTCAAGACCAAGTTCCCTCTGACAAGTGCACACCACACTCAAAACACCTTCCCTGCTCTTTGCAGGCTACCTGCTTGACCACAGGCAGAAGAAATCTGTGGTACAGCCAGCCATGCACGCATGCATCACTCCCTCACACCTCTCTTTCATTGTGAGCCAGTGTTCATCCCTACACCCCTCAAATACTAATCCATTTGTGTAACTGCACAAGCACTGGAGAGGCTTGCTATTTGGGCCACACAGTCAGCATCTGTCATGGTAAACGTTTCCGTGGATCTAAATGAAGTCTTCTACCAACGTGAGTTGTGTTTCAGTACGCACTTTCATAAAATCATCGATCCTTGTCCAGCTCTAACTTTCTCCTTAAACTTCTTCCCAGAGGAAAATGAGGTCTAATTAAAGGGAAGTACTTACAGTCAGTGTCCAGACCTCTTAACTTCAAATTTAGCAGCTACAATAAATTACATACATGGCATGTCCTCCCAACCTTTTTTTTTTTCCTTTTTTTTTTTTTTTTTTTTTTTTTAGCCCTGGCTAGTCGAAGAGCTCCTGATGATCATCCTCTCCCACCACGGTTCTGAACCACCCTCAGCCCTGAATCATTCTCGGAGCCAACATCTGCCTGACAGAGGCTTTCTACCTACAGGACTGCTCGCTTCTCACAGCCTCTCCTTGAATTAAACGCACCCCACAGATGAGGTCCCTGTCAGCAGCGCTTCAAGCAAAGCTCCACATTATATTATGTGTGTTCCTTATGTATTTTTATTATATCATCTCCATGGCTGACAAAATAAAAGAAGTAATGTATCTTGATTGACTGATCAAGGTCTAGGTTTTGTCCTTGCTGATTCCCTGAAATAAAATACAAGGCTCCTTGCTTAGCCTCTTATTTAGCAGTATTTTCCACTCTAGCAGTTTCGCTCACATTTTCATTCCCATATTTCATTATTGTTTTATTTCAGGTTTTTTTCTCGGGAAATAAAATATTGGAAAGGTGGTAAATGAAGATGCATGTGCCCAGCCCCTCAGTAACTACCTACAGCAAGCTCTCTGCAGAATCCACAAGACAATATGGGTCTCAGTGCAACAGAATATAAATAAGTAGTACATTTTTCATGATGTTTATTTTAAAAATGGACAATTCCATATTCAAAATTCTTCCTTTGCCAGGGTGACAAAGAACTAGTAAGGAAGATATACGACCACAGAGTAAAAGAGTTCACCTTCCCTGCCACATCCCTGCATCTCCCCTAAATTTTTTAGACTAATCTGCAGTCCTGGAGTCCTTTTAGGTCCTCGTGATAATTAATGCCCAAATAAACAAGGCAGCAAGGAGTATACTTCCCTTTGCAGCCGGCCACAGAAGCTATAGCCATTCAAACACATGCAATCACAGCCAACACGCTCATTCCATTTACATCTAGCAAGTTTAGTTATTGAAAAATATAGTAATAAATACTGCCAAACTCCTAGAAAAAATTCTAAGTAATAAAGTAGTCTCCCCACAATATGTAACATAAATCAGAGTGGAAGCATTACCTTATGGTCATTAGCCTTTCTACAGCTGAGTTCCCCCGACTCATCTGGCTTTGGTCCTACAACCTAAGAAACTGCAGCTCCTCTCTACATGCCAACTTACTTGCTGCCTTTCAAGGGCAACAGCACTTTCCTATAAACACAACCTAAATTACAAGCCCCACTGACAAATTCAAAAAAGAAGCTTCATTTCTGTGCGATGCTTTTTATCTTACCAAGATAACCGCTCCCTTACCCGTGCTAATTTGGGAAATGTTTGCCACCAGTCAGAAGTGGCGCTGGCAGTAATGCTCACCTGTTTACGTTCTTCTGAATTTAGCAGAAGGTATCGTGGATCAAATACTATTTTGTGCAACTCTTTCTCCCATGTAGAAAATGCTGAAACCTGTGAAGTATACAAATACAGCCGCATTAAAGAATTGTAATAAGGACTGAAAACAAGCAAATGTTCCATGGTTAAGCGAAAGAGCGGTTCAGAAAGCTACTGAACGCTCTAAAGATGCCTCAGAGCAGCTGGAAGTTGCATTTCAATCTGGTCCTGGCAATGCTCTGGTTGCACCCATGCCATTATTGTTGGTTTGCTCTAGGACATCTCAGTGAGTATCTGGGAGATGTTAACTCCCAATTTTTTGATGGAAAGGATCTGCAGCAGAAAGGGAAATGCTGTTTTTATTATCCTCTTTCTATGACAGAAGCACCAATTTCCATTTAAGTACCTCAGCTTTAACTCCCCCTCTTCCAAAACTTTAATGCTAACCCAAAGGAAGCTGTCAGTGCATCATACACTGAAGAACTGATAGCGATAATCTTCGAAGCATTATATTAATATCAAATTTATATTCATATTTGATATTCATATTAAATTTATCACTTCCATCCCATGGTGTAGGTGTCACCACCTCCATGTGGAGGCTCCTACCTTGTTCTGTTCTCTGGCATGGGAAGCTGGGTGTGCACCCAGGCACCACCCTCGGGATTCTGAGAAAACTGGTGAACTTTCAGGAGGATACTAACAGAGGTTACGTTTCTACACAGGAAAACTTGCCGCAGGCTTAGGAATAGTGCTGTCACCTTGGGGTTGCACCAATATCATATTTTATTTTTAATGCTACAGTATATTATTCTTTTGTTGATATATTTTTTATATGAAGATTCATAACTACGCTGAAGAACTAGATCTAGCTCAAGCTCTTGGTAATGCTGTCAAGTACCCTCTTGAAAAATAACAACATTACAAGAAAATGGCAGGAGACGTCCTTTTAAATAACCCGTTTAAAATAACACTAATGGCCTCAGTGCATTTCAAGAAATGCCAGCCAGCTGAGACTAACCAGCAGCTTGTCTGGACATTTAAAAAGGCCTAGGGTAAAAGTAAAGTAACCTATTTTCTAAATGTTTTTAATTAAAAGCAAAAACAAACAGTAAACTGACTACATTTCTTACTTGATGGGCAAGTAAACAGGAAATGAGGAAGCTTTTTATAGAATACCTTTCATATAGAATAGCCTTCATAATTTTGACTTATTGTCCTTTACTTTAAATTTCTCAGCAGAAGTTTTTTCAAGCAGTATTCATTTATTGCATATGTTAAGCATAATTAACAAAATGTATTAATAAAGCAGGTCTGTTTGGAAATAGTTTACTGATGAGCTTCTGAATCTCTGATTATACACCTTTAAAGTCTGATTACTACTGATAAGTTTTACAAGCTTTACTGTCTAACAAAGGGTTTTTTTTTCTTTACAGAAATTACATAAACCTCTATAGAATACATATCTGAAGAGTGTTGGAAGAAGGTGTAAAATCTGCACACACTACTCCAGTGCACACCCATTTACGTTTGCAGGACTAAGGACGGAGCCTGTTATGTTCATTACTCCCACTCCCACTCTCTGGACGGAGAAGGGACGCTGAGGGATGAATTTCTGTGCTGGCACCTTTATGTTTATAAATAACCGCATCCAGAATTCCTCACGAATTTTGGTCATCTCTGGGTGCCTACACAGGGATTTATTCAGAACTGCACCTGCAAAAGGGCTTTAATGCTGCATGGCCATGTTTTACTGGAGGGCATTGGAAGAAAAGTCAAAGAAACACAAAAACTACCCGGTTAAATAGATAGAAAAATACACTCCCAATAATTTTCCATTTGAATGCCAACTCAGAATTACGAAATGATTCCTGCAGTGGTCATATGGGATGCCCTAATTGACAAACGAGGTCTGTCAGATCACCTAGGCGTGCTTCCTACCCCTCTCTCCAGCAGCATATCTCGGAAATGTGTGATGCGCTCTTCCAGGGGAGGTGTGATCTGGTGTCCTGATGCCTTCGCTTTTTGCTCCTCCACTTCTGCCTCCGCCTGGTCAGCGGCTTGGGAATCTTCTGTTCTTTAACAAGGGAAGACAGAAAGCAGTTCAGAAATTGTAACCTTCGGAGGGCATTTTTAACCCTCTCCAGCAAATGCCTCAGGACGGCGGGATCCCTCTGCAGGCAGGGAGCAGATTCTGCCAGCAGCCGCTCCCCAGCCCTGCAGGCAGCTATTTATTAACTGCAGGTCTGCAGGGGAGCTCCAGCGACTCGTTAGGTGGAAGAACAGCCCATCTGTGTGATCACAGAGCAACTCAGCACCAAAATCTGACCTGTGTGTCAAGCTACAGAACAGTGACAGCTTCATATACAATTTGTCAAAGAGCAAAGATGTTAAGAGTGACTTAAGGGACTCATTTTGTTCTCTTCTATTTTCTTGTCTCTGTTTCTGTGCTCCCACACGTGAGAGGCAATGCTAACCGTTATGTTCCCGTGCACCCCAACAACTTGCAGCTAACCCAGGAGAGAAGGGCTCCCAGGCAGCTTTCTGCACGTTGTAACCAAAAGGAGCACAGAGCAGCATAAGGGTGATCTCCTCAGCTGTGACCCTACAAAACTGGTGTAATCACCACAACCAAACACTTCTACAGCAGGTAAATACCCCGAATTCACACTGCTCTGCATCCATCCTACTGCTGCTGATGGCTTTCAGAAAAAAAAGGATTCAATAAAAAATTAAGGTACTTTCTGGGAAGGCCAAGAACCCTAAAGTGATCACAACGTACAAGTGAGGATAATGAAAGTAAGCTGCTTGATTCTTAGCTTCCTACTAGGCATGGCTGCGTTTGCTAATGATGCAATTTTCACTAATACATGCTATTCAATACTTAGGTTTGGAATTTCAACATGAAAACAATTTTTTTTTTTTTAATATTTCCAAGCAAATGAATTCCATCAGTATGTAATCTGAGTCCTACTTCACAATCTTCCCTCTATAAATAATTACATTACACTTACATTTATCCTAGAATGCTCTAGTACCAGTGATTTGAAAGATATCAAATTGTTATTCTTCACAGAACGGCAGTGCTTTTTACATTGCAATAGCAAATTTTATTCTGTAACATGATCCATGAAAGGTCCAATCCCATTTCCAGTACACACAAAGAGCTTTTGCAAGATGAAACTGTGAGAAATACAGCACATTGCTCAATCAGCTCGGCACCAGAGGAGCCTTTCTGTTCTTCAATCTTTCTCAGGCGATTGAAAATGTTGTTGAATATTATACAGACTTGCTTTTTTCTCATGCCAAAGATTACAATAAAGAATACAATTTTCCTTAGCAAATAATGCAATAATCTGCACAACAAAGTATGTGACTTCGAAGTCAGAAGGACACATACGGGTTTGCAACTAGCACAATTTTGGAAGGCTGCAAATCTCAAAAAGGACAGGACACAAACTGGAATACAGGGAAATCCATCTAAACAGGACAAAGCTTGTTGACTGTGAGGGCAGTCAGCTGCCCAGGGAGGCTGTGGGGCTCCAGCCGTGGAGATGCTCACACCTTCCTGGGCACGTCCCCGAGCCACCAGCCGTGGGGACCTGCTGCCAGCAGGGAGGGACAGAGACCCCCATGCCCTCCATCATCCTGTGAAGAACACCCAGTTGAGCCAAGTTTCTATGAAGATTTTTTTTCTTTTGTATAGGGTACAGTTAAAACATCACCTGAGTAAGATTTGCCTTCAGTATTTTGAAGCAGTTTCCTTACACCCCAAAGAAATGCACGGCAAGTGCACCAGCAGCTTGTGGAGTGCAGAGCTCCTAAACCCGTAAATGCAGATTCTGGCTGGCAGCTCTGGAACAAGTCTCGTGCAAATGTCCATGTGAGAAAAAAGGGAGTTCTGCCTTGTTCTGTAGTCAGCTTTGGGTCAGGTCCCCTACCAGCTTCGTCAGCAGCAAGCAAGCAGAAGAAGAAGTAGAAGAGCAGAGCTGGTTTTGCCAATATAAATTTAATAAGTAAATGTGGATGTAGACATTAGTGTGAGTATCGGAAATGACAGAAGTGCTGCAATCAGAAGCTCTACCCAATACCTGTGTGACCCCTCTAGCTGAATTGGGATGAACTGTATTGGAACTTTGAGGCAACTGCATCCTATCATTAGCACCGGGCTTCCTCCAGCAGATCACCTAGCAGGTGATTTATTGTATGCCAGAGCAACCAAGGGATTTACTGAGGTAACTGAACTTCCAGAGAGAGCACAACCAAACTGGAATAGGGATTGCAGCATGCTTTAAAACAAACCCTGAAAGCATGCAACATCTCCTTTTTTGTTATATTTAACCAAGAAAAAATGTTGATATTGCAAAAACAAGCAAGTAACGTGTGCCTGTGTGTAAAAATTAGATTCACTTTTCTGTTCTCCTGCAGATTTCATGCACAGCACTGCAAATGTCCACCTAACACCTGCCTCTCGCTTGTCTGGCTGTCTGAAGAAGCCGAAGCCAGCATGATGCGGGAAGACACCGTGCTGAGATGAGGGCTTGTGGGGGACAGTGGCGTGGAGGCCCCGCAGCCTCGTCCAGCCTGGCACCTGCACACCCGCAGCCGACGTCTGCTCAATGTCCTCTGGTGAATAAGGCACAGAAATCCAATCCAGCTGAGATAATATTCCTTATTCATAAATAGAGACTGGCACAGGCACCATAAGCCCAAGACTTCTTTGATGCAGAAATCTCTGAATAAATGCATTTTCTCAAGTTTATGAACAAGCTTCTGTAGTTTTGGAATTCTGTTTGCTTGGAGTTTCATCACCTCAAGCAATCGTTAAAAGGAATCATCTCAATGGCACACAGAAAATACCTGCTTCTATGCACAGGTCCCATGAGCAGCCCGTTATTGTTAGACACACTGATTTCAGTAGAAGTGTTCTTAAATACTTTTATACTAAATATCAACTTTTATCCTAACCTTACAAATACAGAATAAATATTAAAAGTATCTGTATTTACAATATATTAAGTATAAATGCATGCTTTTATACTACATATAAAATGCTTAAATATTCTGAGTATTGAACTCAAGGTATCTGATTTCTCCTTCATAACAATATAAACCCATGGGAACTCTACTGAGGTCAAACTCCCCACTCAATGCAGCAAGGCAAGAACGGCAATATAGAAGAGAATAATATTATTTTCAATACCACCACTTGCAAAACACAGAAATGTGTTGTTTCCTAATCAAAATGCCCACAAATACAGAAAACAGCATTATACATATTTATTTTACAGATTTTTTTTGTACTGTTCCAAACCAGCACACGAATCATAGCCAGCCTGTGCTGACCTTATATGCAGTTACTGGCCAAAGGTTACGTAGAATGAAATGCTCCTCAGGCACTGCTTAAACCAAACTGTTTCTTAATATTTTGGCAAGGGTAGGGGCTTGCTTATTTGGCACAGGTTTTTCAGCCTCCTACTTCACAAGGATTTGAAGCACACATGGTGATAAAGGTCAAACAAAAGCATGGCAATACAAATGCCTCTGGACATTTCCAAGCTGGTAGCTTGGCTGCAGTTTTGCCTGACTACAGCATCAAAAGAGATGACTGAAACCTTGGAATCCCTGATTGCAGTGAAAAAATGTTACTTCACTTTAATCAAGATAAGGCTTTTATCCAATCTCTTTAAAATAAGGACTTATCCTTGTGGTATGTTTTTTAAGCAATTTAAAAATAAATAACAGTAACTCACACAAAAATGGATGATGTTTATGGGAAATAAATATTTTAAAAAATCATGGTGTTGGATGAAGAGTGGATACTTTGGGAATGTGTTTCATAGTTTACTGATTTAGTTATCCATACAGAAGAAAATAGTGCTATTTCTCTTTGCACCGATTTGACCAGACTTTAGTTTCCCAAGATTTTATATACATTATATATATATAAAAAAGTAAACTTTAGAACTTACTTATTTCTCTTTATTTTGATGCTAAGATCATCATTTTCATCTCCCGGACAAGAGCTAACGCTTTTATCTGCTAAAGAGAAATAAATAGAGCAGTTAGATTTGAACTAGATAAATGGGAATCCAAATTCCCCACATTAACTTTTCATTTCTCGTTCTTTGATTTCCACTCAGGTATTTACTGTTTTGTCTCTGCACAGAGTATTTTAAAAATAACTTATTTCATTCAATCCTTAGAAATCCCTTCATGCAAATGGAAGCGATAGCAACAAACAAGGGTCATTTTCATTCTGAAAAACTGCTCGCTGTTCATTTGTGACGTTTTTATAAAATCTCATTACTCCCACCTCTCTTCCCTTAAAAACACAACCACGAAGATGCTTCTGCAAAATTATTTCAGTCCTTGTAGTCTGAAGGATTCAACGGCGGTAACTCACCCCAGAGCTTATTTCTTACCCCGTTTCTCTGTTATATAAGCACATCTAGTGCCCCAGAGCAGGCTGCCCAGGTAGGCATCCAGATGGGCCTTGAATATCTCCAGAGAAGGAGACTCCACAACCTCCCTGGGTTTTCATCTAAATTGACACGGAAAGACCAGCAGAAGTAATGCCCCGCTGGTGGCTGGTTCGTGCTGGGTATTTCTCAGTAGATCACCGTGTATCAGCTGAGAAACGCAAACACCAAACTGTACGTGCTTAGCTTGGGGACACCAGAAAGACTAAGCTGAGCCTATTATGTTGGTACTGGAGATGGCTCTTGTTATTTAGGAAACTATTAAAAAATAAATAAAAATTAAGTTAAAACTGAACGGGTTATGGAGATAAAACTCAACTGATGGCTTCACTGCTTCAAATAACTTTGTACACTGAGATCTGATCTTACTGAAATCAAACCCATCCAGAACTCCAAGAGGTCTGCAGTAAAATAATTTAATACAAATAGAGATCAGTAATTATTCTGAAATGCATAAACTAATTTCAAGTCCCTCTTACTTGTCCAGGTACAATCATTGAAGCTAACAGAAATCTGGCCATTTAAACCAAGCTTCAATTTAAGAAACTTGTTCTTGGCTCATTTTTCCCCTTATTTTAGGGAAGTTACTTACATGTTGGAGGGTTTTCAGCAAATATTAAGGTTTATTTATACTAGGTGCATGAGCACAGCACACACTAAATCACTTCAAAAACAACAATAGCATAAATGCTAGCTGTAACATTCTGGCATGTGAAGACCAGGGGTAGGAACAGAGACCACATAAGAAGAAAATACACAGAAAATTGAAATTATTTTGATATTTTACTAACTATAACTTAAATGACAATACTGAGAAGTGAATGTCATTTCAAAATAAGGAGAGTTTGATCTCAGCATTACAAATACATTAATCAATTTAATAATGTTTTAACTATATACAAATTCACAGAAACTATTATCTTTTTTTGCTGACTTCTTCATTGGGACACCCAATTAAAAATACAAAGAAGTAAGAAAAATAATCCGTTCATTTAGATGGTGGAACGTAGTTCAACAGAGATAGTATAAAGCTATTAATGAGAAGTTGGACCTGCCAAAGCAGCAGTGCTCTTAGCTTTAACGATTGGTACCATAACATGGAAAAGCAGAGTACCTGATGCTGTTTTCAAAGACAGCTGAAGGTAAGGATGACTTTACTTCAGTGCTGACTGACCAAGCATAATCCTGTTCCTACCAAATTTCAGCACTAATAAAAAGAAGAAAAAGCCATGGCTAGCAGAGCAGTTGTGTTTATCAAATGCCACACAGAGCCTTTCCAGGGCTGGCTAAAGGATGCATTCAGTGATACTCCTGGACATTACAAATCCTGACGTGAAAGTATGTTCTTTCAGTAAAGAATGAAAAGAAAGCAAGTGGTGAGGAAGTCAGGTCCAAAGCAGAAAGCTCACATTTTCAACAAGGCAAGGGAAAAACTCACCAGTGATGAAAAATGATTATGTGAGGCTCTCAAGCTACTTGAGCCTGAACTCCATTTGAAGCCATCTTAGGAAAAGATCTACCACAGATTTCTGAAAAGAAGGCTATATCATTTTGGATTCTTTTTGTGAAAAAAATCCATGGACTGTATATTTATGAAACCAAACCTTTAATTACCATATAACTTTCAGATAAAAGAAGCCCGATACAATACACCCTGATTTCATTATTTACTCCCACCCGCTGCCTCCTGATTTATATAATCTCAAGCTCTTCCACTGAATGATGACAGCCTGTATGAAGGAGGGACACTGAATCCTTCTTGCTTTGCTTGCATCAGTGACTTCTCTGGGTATGCTGCCTTGGACAAATGGAACAAGATTGGAGTCAGCATCATCACTTAACATTTCGGTGCGATGGAAAACTCAGTAAAAGATGACAAATGGTATTTATACTCTCACTCAGGAACCCACTGAATCACATCATATCGCTGGACCTCTGGTAAGATTATAAACTGACTTTGAAAGGGAAGAAAGGCAATGGAGCACAGAATCTAATAATTAATTCAAAGCTTTGAGGAAGAATATTATTTGGCAGTAATCCTTCCATGAAATCATGAACCAGAGCATTGCCCCAGTCTGATGGCCTATCGAGCTTAGTGCCGATTAATTAAATCATTCAACTAATCTGTCGTGTAATGAATTTCAGTTCATTTTCCAGAACAAAAAAATTTACCACTATTTACCTGGTGAGTTAAAGCGTTGCCAATCCATTGGCAACACACACAAATCTGGTTTGTAGAGAGCTCTAGCTCTCTACATGTAAGGCTGTGAGTTAAATGCTTAACTATCTACGCTATTTGTAAGGACCAGGCTTCTTTTTTTTGTCTCAATACTAACTGGTTGAAAATATTTCTGGGAACAGAGTAGACTAAATCATCCCTAATTCTGAATGAGGATCATACCAAGTATGAATCAACATGCAATTTTTTGTTAACATTCGTTTTCTTTGTCTGAAAAAATATAAATTCCTGACCCTAACATCCAGACAAACAATTTTCTAAAAACAGAAGGAAAATATCCTTTTTCCACCTAAGTCTTTTTTCAGTTTTCCTATCCAATTCTCTTACCTTCCAGTATCCCCTGCCCAAACATGTCTTTTGGGGTTGATGAGGAGTACCATACTTGTAGGCTGATGTGCCAAGTTTCACCTCTGGATTTAATTAAGTTTTCCTTTAAAGAATTGGTGCTCTTTCCTGCTGCACTAGCTTTTGGGTTTCCTCACCATTTGATTGTTTACAATAAATGGACAGAAATTCCAATAATTATGATGGAGTAAAGTGGAAGACTGGAGAGGTTACAGCCTGGGAAAAGTTTCTTATCCCCAGCATTATACTCACTCTACTTCCCAAGCAAGTACAGCCTGTGCTTGTTTGTGGGGCTTAATGGAGCGCAGAGAGGCTTTTTAGGGAGGCACAGTGTCAGTCAGGAGGCGGCACAACTCGAGGCACATCAGGACTCTGGAAGAAACCACCAGGCTCTCCATTCAGGTGACTTCTCCCTGCTGGTGTGAGCTGTGTTCCTTGGTAGAGGCGCGGGAGAGGCTGTGGTCCTGCTCGACCACGAGGGATGGCCAGCTGGGAACCCACTGGTCGAGGAGCGTGATGGCCTCGGACACCTCTACGGGAAGGAGCACTTTGTGGGGGCAGAGTAATTGATAAATGAGTAATTTTTCATTTATGCCTAAATTACAGATGCACTTGATCTTGCAGTGGAGTGATGCGCAGATAACCTATAACACCCCATGAATAATTAAGCTTGCTAACTTTCTCGTTCCTTTGATTTAAAAATTCTAATTAAAACTCAGCGGCAGCAAGTAAGCTAAATACATCTGGCAGCCATTGTTGCAAACACACGGCTCATCTCTGTTATTTATTCACTCGAGATTAGAAGCTAAGAGAAATGGCAACAAATAATTTCTTTCACCTCAGCAGCTAATATATACTAATTATAACCCGACTGCCTCAAATACCAAGCAACCACAAGTCCCAGTTATATCAAGGAAGATGAAGACTATTAGCAGCAATGAAAACCACAGTCATAACAAAATTGGTCCATGAATCAAATCTTGGTGGTACTTATAGATAGATAACAAAGGATAGGAGTGAACTGGCAGACATCAGCAATAGTTTTAGAGTCTTGTTGTTAATTAATTATAGACCGTGAACCATGACCCTCACTTCTGTCTTTGGCTACCATGTCGCTTCGTCAGTAACTAATCGATCTTTCAATATATCCTGTAATAAAAACATATGCTCTTTTTTTTCTCCTGAAGAATGAAATTCAGCAGATATGCTTTGGCATTTTAGATACTGAACCAAAGTTCTATACAAAAAAGAATTTATGTGAATTTGAAGCATCTGGCAATTTAAATTTAATATTTAATATTGAAATACTGTAATGACATTATATGCTGATAAGGACTACACTAACAGAAAAGCACTCTGCAGCATTTCTCTGTAGCATTTCCTCAGTAACGTTCTGCTAGTGACGATAACACAAATACTGATTTATTACTCACTTTTATCTACCTGTCAGCATCAAGTTTCAAGTCCAAAAAGGCACACTCACAATGTGGTTTTCAATAGTTAACTGGAAGTTTTCCCTCTGGATCAAAGCATGCATTATGGCTCCTGACAGCACGCATATAAAAGACAGGTCACTTCATGAGGCTTGTAATGCCATCTTATTTCTAATTATAAAATGCTGTATTTTAAAGGAATGACAGAAGCCTAATTTTTCCCCCTCTTGGTATTTCCAGACCTCGCCACTAATCAGCTGAAGGAGGTTCTGCTGTGAAACTGTTGCAAAGCACAGTATTCAAGGATGCAGCAGCACAAACAGCTAATCAAGACAGGCAGTGTTCCAAGTGACTGCCGCGCATACTAGATGTGCCCCAGTAAAGGCAGATCCTATTGACACAGCTCCTACGTGACAGCCAGCGTAAAGCATCAGGAAACAGAGGAAGCACTGCGAGTGGAACCACTCCCAGTAACGATGCACAGGGAGCCAACTGGTGAAGCAAGAGAAGTTTGAGAGAAATGTGGCGGAACAAACTATGGGGCCACTAGTACACTAGCAGACCCAGGCTGACATGCGGGGCTACTGCTTGACTGGTCACCAGAGGGAACAAAATCTGAACTGGTCAGCTAAGCTATGGATAGCAGAATAAAAAGACAGGAAGAAAAGATACGAAGCATGGGATGGGAGAACTGCCTCCACAAACCTTGTAGAGGAGCAGACACCTTGGGTCGCTGACAAGTCAAGGCCCTTCTTTTAAGCTGTATTTTGAACCACTTAACATGTATTACTGCACATCAACATGTTATTCTTTAGCCAGGGCCACAAATTTCCCCTTCAGGAATCCACAGTGTTTAAAAGTGGTAGATTTACGTTGAGATTGAAGCACCCATGTTTCCATCTAACCTTTTAGCAGCCATTAGAGATTTACTGTTGGGAATCTTTTCCTCCTCTACAACCTGGTTGAATAATCATTAACTATGGCGTATCTGCTTTTGTGGAATAACTGAATAATGCATTGGTAATGCATTTGCAATGTACATCTTGGAAATAAGTGTAATAAAACATAGTGTCTTCTGAGATGTATTTTAAACGTCACAGATCCATCCAGTGTAAGAAGCCACCTGGTTCTTTATTGCCAGTAATGAGAACGCTCCATCCCCTAGTTCAGCACTTCAGGAGGGATAAATACCCTGTAATGAACATCAATTTTAATATGATACTTGGCACAAAATCTCTAAAGGAAAGTCATTCTAATCACGCTTATCAAATTCTCACCGTACGCACTTAGAGATCAAGACTGTTTCAACATGTGAGTTTAAGTAGAGGCAAATAATCACAGGGCGTTAGTTACTTGCTGCGGCCTCCAGCTTGCGCTTGTGCGGCGGGTCCTCGATGATCCTGTTGATGTCGCCACGGTGCTTCAAGTCCAGCGGCTTCTCCCACACCGATAGCTGCATTGTAGGGTTGAAGAAGAAGACCCGGTCATCTCCAGTCCAGACTACACACCTATTTCAAGTGATAAACTATGCTTAGATAATGTCAGATACATGTATGACCAAGAAATTAACTCTGAGTTGAATTCTCGTCTGTCACCGTTAGCAGTGCATGGCTGAGACTCATCTCAGGCAACCTGCACGGGCAGGGAACAAGGAAAAGGAGAGGAAAACACAGTGAATGCTTTGTTTACAGCCAAAGAAACCACAGGAAAACACGAGAGCCATGGGCACTGGGACTGGGATGTGCAGGTGGCTGCAGCCCACAGCACTGAGCCCAGGTGATAGCCATGGGCTCTGGATCCAGTCTGGGAAACACGACCGAGTTGCTGCAGTGCAAGCCAGTCTTTGGACTTGTTCAGTTAAATAACTGTCTCAGCTTGACATCAGTTTTTGCACCTAAGTTCATTTTAAAACAGCTAACATAACATGAAAGTAAATAACACAGCCCCATGACACAGTCAGTAAAGCTCAGATTTACGCCGCCAAATCTGTATGTAAATAAACCAGCAGAGCAGTCATCTACAGCCTCTCTTTCTGAATTGTAAAGGAAACTAATAAAGAGCACATATTCACCCTGCCTTCCTCAAGCACATACACACGCTTATAATGGGAAAACATTGTTCTCTGATACATAAAGTGCTGGAAAGAACAAATGTTATTAGTAGAAGCCCTAATGCTTAGCTGTTATTAAAAGAAGGGATCAGAAGCGGTTAAAAAAAAAAATAAATCTGCTCTGGGTAAAAGACTACAAATATGAAAAACCCAAAAACCCTCCATCAGTCCCTGCAAGGTACGATAGGATTATAACCCAACATTTTCTGTGTACCACTGGTAAGGCATCACCACTGACTTTGCCCATACACAAAATAAATATATGCATAACCTCTGCAGGAGAGAGACTCGGTAAACTTGAAACTAGCATCTTGTTTGGGAACAGCAACGCTGCCCCACGCATATGGGACTGGCAAAGCTATTATTTGACAGAGATTATAACCAGCGTTTTTGGAAACCTGTTCTGTCTCTGCTGACATGCTGCTGTGCCCACGGCTCCTCTGGCCGCTCACGTGGGTGCTGCTGGTGTTCATTAATCACCCAGTGCCACCAGGTCTCATGTGCCATCACCTCGGGTTAGAGGCTCTGGGCTCCCTCGTGACACCCCTTTACTTTTCTGCGCCTAATATCATCTGACGTTTAATTTAAAATTAATGTCCCTTTCCCCATGTAACACGTCACCTGTTCCTCCTCGGTATAATAACAGTTCCAATTATCCACAGGGAACGCATGGTATTTTGTTTCAATCACCGAGCACAAACTGGAGATGCAGATATTGCTGTGCTCATTTTTCCCTACAGAAACTGGTTTGAGCATGAGTACTGGCCCTAAAAAGCAAGAACATTTCTCATGGAAGTTGTATTTCCTCTTTGATCTACCCAAGAACTGTACAAACTGGGTCCTCAGCACGAGAGATCTAGGAAGACCAGGGCCCTACAGAACAACACTGAGCACTGCTGCACAGAACTCCAGCAGTGAAGCACCCACCAAATCAGAAGGAAAACCAGCAGCTGCTTTCTGCCAGAAGTGGTTTCTGGCCGAGCTGAGGTACCTCACGAATCCCAGGGAGGTGGCTCACACCATGTTTGCAGCTCTGTCCTCTCATTTTCGTTAAGTACATGATTAATGAGGAAAAGCCACACTGGAAGCTTGGAAAGGAATGCAGTGCTGCTACTTAACACCCAGGATAGTGTATTTTCCCCACGTAAAGACAACTAATGCATGTTTGGCAAGAGAACCAGCACTGATGAATGACTTTTATTAGCTCTAATTGCATTTGCTTACCATGGTGATCCTGGCACTGGAGTGGATGCCACGGGCTTGTTGCCATTTGCAGAACTGTCATCCTCATTTACTAGTTTAAAAGAATGATCCTTGAAAGAAAGATAGAGATTAGTCAACGAGTAAAACCGATACGTAAGACTGCTACTGTCACACAAATCACTCCCGTTAACACAAAGTGGATTACGCAAATTGCCTTTATTCCACTGACAGCTTCACGACCAACCAACTGCCTTGACACCAGTCCGGATAAACTGGAAATAATCAAAAATGGTGCCCCACTTTCAGTACAAATGAAAAACCAGCAGGCACGCTTTTGTCCATGCTAATAGCTCACCTGGGA
Organism: Aythya fuligula; assembly: GCF_009819795.1. Classification (NCBI taxonomy): domain Eukaryota; kingdom Metazoa; phylum Chordata; class Aves; order Anseriformes; family Anatidae; genus Aythya; species Aythya fuligula. The sequence goes on from NC_045565.1 coordinate 36,759,696, forward strand.
CAGGGGTCTGTGTATTGCAACCACGAGGAGAGATTTGCCCAGAAGGGCTGGCTAACGAGGGGGGCAGGCTGGAGGAGGAGCGCTCCCAGCACCTGGGCAGAGCAGCAACTCAGGGAGCAGTGGGGTAGCAGCAAGGGCCAGGGCTGCGGGTGGCACTGGTGGGCAAGCACACACCTCAGTGGGCAAGCACACACCTGGAGGGAGCCGTCTGAGCAGGGGGGAGAACCAGGGAGCACTCAGCACCCCATGGAGGTCGTGTCCTGGCCATGTCACGTCCTGGCTACCACCACCTGCTGCTTGCTCGTGTGCGTTTTTTCTGGTCTTGTGCAAAGACGTAACAGTGACAAGTGCTGAAACCCCATGGGGGGTCCCGTGTGGGGACCCAGCTCCACTCCTGTCCCCGTCAACCCCCTCACCACAGGGATGGGTCCCTCTGCCTACGGCTGGCCCGTGCAGAGGGCACAGCAGCCAAGGCGGGTGCTGGGGCACAGCTGATATGTACGGGCAGCGAGCATTTCAGTGGCTTACAGAAACAAACTGTGAGGAGGAGGTGTGGGAGGAAGGCAGCAATCTAGCTCAGTGCAGTATCAAGACGTGAGAAGCACGTACTTCAGGCAAATATAATAAACCATGTATGCAGAGGTCTTTATTTTGAAAGCACTTGAAGCACCAAGGATGTGTCCCAGCACCAATACAGATGCAAATGTGGGGAACACCTGCAGAGCCTGGCAGGCAGAGAAGTTTTGCTTGCACAGAGCCTAAAGAAGGCAGCGTGATGGAAACATCAAATTTAAACAAATATTTGAACTCCTTCCACATCTCCCCCTCAGGACAGAGCTCCTGGCGTGCACGGAGGAGACGCGTGGGTGAAGTGCCCACTGCAGGGCAGCTCTGGGCACCTTCCCCACCGCTGCCTCCTGAGCCCCAAGGCTGCAGCCGAGAGCATCGGGGCCGACCCCCTGACACTGCACTGACAGAGCTCCGCAGAGCACTAAGACAAATTAAACAGATAGCTCTTTACGATCGACTGGAGGAAACAATCCTCAATCGACAGCAGAGCTGCAGGTCACAGAGCAGTCCTTTAGAGTGACTCCGATCCGCGCAGCTCGATAGCTTGAAAAGGGTTTTAAAGGAAGACGGAAACCCACAGCAGACCTTATCGCCATCCCGCTCCACGGGCGCGCTTTTTCTGTCGGCGTGCAAAATCAAGGCTGGCGGGCAGGAGGGCCGGCTGGATTCCTTCCCGGTACCTGCCAGGAGAAAGGGTCATTGGGCTGGGTGCAGGCAGGGCATGGCCGGCCACACGTGGGGCTGAGCCCCCTGCCCCTCTGCCCCCCAGCCCCGGCCCGGTGGCAGCAGCAGGGGCCGGCAGGGCCTGCAGGCCGCGGCTGGGCTCTGCCTCGCCTTCCGCAGCAGTCGTGGCTGAGCTTTTAATTGCTTTTTAATTGGAGCCGCTGTAAGAACAAGCCCCCAGCCCTCCCCTTTCACACGGCAGCTGGCTCCAAGCGAGGTGCCCAGCACTGGGGGTGTTTCCACGGGCTGCAGGAGATCGGTGAACAGCGAGGAAAGGCAGAAGGGCAGCGGGCATCAGACAAGCCAAACAACCAGAAAAAAGTGTTTTTTTTCCACAATGGTGAAAGCGAGTGGTGATGGTAGCAGCTCCAGCAGGCAGCACACAGGGCTGGGGATGCAGGTGGCCGTGTCGTGCGGCCCTGAGCATCCCCCCGAGGATAAAAGCCCCCAAAACTATGATTGGGGCCCCACAACACAACATTTAGATTCTTGCCTTAAATCCTACAACATTTTTGGCACCGTTAAACAACAAATGGTGACAACGTTTGGACTCACTCAAGATAAAACCCCAAGAGCAACACCCTGACCCCCAGCACCACTGTGCACACATCCCCGACGAGGTCCAGCACCGCACCAGAATTACCAGAGGAGGCTTGAACCCCTCTGAAACTGCTGCTACAACAACCTGCCCACCCTGCCCATGTGGGGTACGCCACCAGCACCCCGGTGCAGCACTGCTTGCACCCTGAGCACGCTGCTCGAGGGCTCAGAGCTCGGCGCGCTGCAGATGGGGCAGCACGGACGGACTGCTCCCATCCCCAGCTGCTGCAGGGCACTTTTTGCCTTCAGGATGGACTAAAACTTGGGTAGAGGAGCTCGAAGGAACTGTTGGCATGTGCTGCTGCTCCAGGAGGGCGTATTACGGAGTCGATTCGGGTGTGAAATGGCATTTGATTAATTTGGAAATTGCTTAGCAGAGGAGACATACCTGCAACAGGAACCACATCAAGGGCAAGGCTGGAGCCCACAAAGTGTTTGATTCCCTTTCTCCACTGAATATATCACAATAATAAAAATTTAAGTATAAGTCATTTTTCTCAGAAGACAACTTACTCAATTTTTATGGGTAATGAAGAAGAAGATTTACAAATCATATCAATTAATTTCCACATTAAAGGAGCAAGGAGAAGGGAGCAGCTAATATATATCAAAAGGATCTCTAAATCTATCGTTCTTCATTGGACATCTGCTAGCAGGGAATCACAGCATTACTGCAGAAGTTCAGCTTTGAACACGGATAAATTACATCCAGCTTCATTTTGCCTGCAGGTGGTCACACCTCTGCCTTCTCCTCCCGAACTTCCAAAAGGCTCAGAGCAGACAGCCAGAGAGCCAAAGGCTGGAGACATCAGAGGACCTCTCTGGATTCTGCAGGGAATTTCTCAGTGATGACAGGCACAGCAATGCCACACATACAGCTGGGTATTTTCCTACCAGGGACACCAGCGCCAGTAGGAAGAAACTGACCCCAGGACACTCATCTTCAGCCAAGAGAAAAACCAGGGTCCCGCTGATAAATATGAAGGCACATTTCATTCCTCAATCTGAAACTAAAAATTTTACTACAAAGTTTAAAAAAAGAACAACCTACAAAGGAAATGCACTCTTGTTCATGTCCATAAATGGTGGCACAAGCCATAAAACTCACACCAGAAGAGCTGTATGATGAAAAAAGCATGGCAGAAAGGACGCCTGAGAGCCAAGGATGTTTCTCTCATTCACCACTTTGTGAAGTCTGGAGGCACAATTATAGCACCTGGCTGAAATTCCACTCTGCTAACACATTCTCACACTCTAGAACATGGCAGAGAAAAGATGTGCAGCTTCTTCACCCTCACGAAGGTACTTCATTACCTTGCCCCATGGTTTTCCATCTCTGCCTCTGGCACTGCTGCTACCCCAGGGATATTCTTGGTTTCTGCTGCCACTTGGTGTGGGTTTTAAATCAAACAAAGGTTTTAAATCCAAATAGCATTAACATGCCTTCTGGAAACATGCTTGTGGAGGATGAAAGGAACCTTGAGACACCTCCCTTGTAGCTCCTTTACAAGCCAGTGCGGGTGCAGTGGCATGGAAGCAGGAGGAAGAGCCCCGGTTTGGAGGCAGTTTGCAGGCTGTGGGCTCCCAGCACGGTGTAAGGTAGTGCTGCTGAGTCGTGCTGTGCCTCAGCGCATCCAGCTCCTGGCTCTTCTGCTCCTGCCAAGAAGTAATCCCAGAAGAAAGAGCTCTGGAAGGCTAATTACCTCCTGGTGAAACTGTCATACACAAGCTGCTGCTCAGACAAGGCAAAGCCCTGACTCTGCCATGCAAAGAAGGAGCAGCTGAATGTGGAGCAGCACACTTGGACAATGCTGAACAGACCTTGGGTGTATTTTTCTTTTAGTAGGGCAGTCACATCAACTCCACTTCCAGCTCTATTTCTTTCTCTTCCTACCTATTTCTCTAATCCTAGAAGAAAAGAAAAAAGCTAGTTCGATTCTTTTGGAGTCTCCATCCTCATGCTGATTTAAGAAGTAGCCAGGAACTCTCATTCATCCACATGCACACGTATGCATGCATGAGGAGCACGTTTACCTCGCTGGCATAGTTTTTTAACTGACAATTACATAAATTAATAAAAATGGATTTAAACAGACTGTTGCACATGTGAAGCTCAGGGGAAGTTTTGCACCCCTGACACTGAAGAGTGAAACAGGAGAGAGAAGCTCCAACACTCCCACAGCTCAGGCAGTTCAGGTTTGATGCAAAGGAAGGTCCGATGTACGGCACAGCTGCTGTTGCCACCGCTGCTCTCACCCTGCTCTCCAGCAGCTGGAGGCTGTCTTGAAGTACGAAGCACGAAGGCGGCCGCGCTGACCACGCCTGGAGCCTCGCACACCGCTGTGCTCACTCCTGCTTGAACCTTACGCAGTTCCACTCGGAGACTCTCTGTGCTGGCAACGCCCGAAGCAACTTCTCAGCTTTTCTCCTTTGAAAAGCTCTCTCACATCATCTGAGCAGGGATCTGAGGCCTCACGGAGGGACTTGGGTGCTGCGTCTTCTGCCAGAAATAGCGTGCCGCCAGCGCAGCACACCTACGTGGGCTCCTGCAGCACACAGCTCGCGCAGCACTCACACGTGACACAGCCTTCTGCAAAATGCTGGGCAGTCAGGACACGCGAAATAAAATGGAAAAAAAAAAAAAAAAAAAAAAAAAAACAACTAAAGAATTGGGCTGAACTGCTGAAAGTCACTGGGCAGGTCAGGAGTCAGTATTTTTATATCCACAGTGACCACTGAGATGGGTTTTCCCCAGACACCGAAGTTTCAAGCCTGTGTTTCCTCCGTCTAGCTTCAAAACCCTGAGCTGGCTGAACTCCCCGGGCTCAGGTGGGGCTGTGTGAACAAGGGAACCCAAGCCTGAGATAAAAGATGCAGAGAGCCGAAAGCGGTGAGGCCAGAGGCCAGGTGGGACTCATGCGTGTGCAGGAGAACGTGAAACAGAGCACGGGCAGGGCTGCTCAGATCACTGAAGACTTCTTCTGGGCCTTGTTAGCTCATTAAGGATCTCTTCTTCTCGGCACATGCCAGAAAGAACAGTGGGCAAGGTGCGGCATTGACCGCTATTGGCAACTGGTGCACGTCTTTCCTCGGGTTTACTCTTTTCTCATTAATCAAACCTTTTTTCTTCCCCTCTTTAACTTAAGTGCATAAAATATACTGCAGGCAGACAATTAAGGCACCGTGACGTATCTCCAGCATAATCGCACGGCATTTTTTGCCCCTAAACTTAGCAGCATAATTACCAGCAGCGCGCTCCCGCAGCCACCGCAGCGCTGCTGGGGGATGCGCCGGAGGCTGGAGGATAAGGAGGCCTGATTAGAGAGATTGCTCCCAGCCTCTGTGGCAGGTAGAGAGACATGAATAATTCACAGGATGAAAAGCAGAGGTGAAGTAGCAAAATTATCAGACATCTATTACAGAGGATGTAGGCGTATGACTATAAACATGTTAAATGCAGAATTAGAGAGGATGAGGAAGAGGAGGTCTGATTTACCCCACGAGATGCTCTGGACAAAGAGCAAATAAAACTGTTTGGCAAAGGTTTCTAGAGGCCACACTCCTGTTACTCTCAAATGTAGGTTTAAAATTTTGACTCAGTGTTGCAGAGAAATGGATTTATTTCAAGTGCACAATCCAGGCGCTCTGCTTTGTGCTAGCCCACCAGTTCTGCTGTATGCCAGTCCTGTCTCTCCCCACAGCTTTTTTTTTGTTTCTTTTGTGTTTTTTTTTTTGAGCTTAGCCTAAAACCCACATGGGGCGGATGCCCAGCTCCTCCCCTGTTGCTCACTGCTCAGCCACGGGCTGCTTTCACTGCTGGCTCCATCCCTGCCCTGCTCCCGCACGGCTGGGTCCAGTTTCCACCCACCGGCACCGCTCAGAGCAGCGGGCACCTCCTGGCATCATCTGCTCCTTCCCACACAGCTTATTTCACCCCTTAATTGGTGTGGATATTCTGCTTTCACCCTTTTCTCTGTTATGTGCCACACGCTGCGTTTCCCACCTTAGCACATCTCTGCTTGAGCAGCTTTGTCCTTCCCCACCAACCCCTTCCCACTCACTCCCTTATTTTCCCGAAGGCTGGTAACAACACGGCAGCAAAACGAGGACAAATTCTCTGCCTGCTGTACCACGGCACGGGCTCTGTGCCTGGTGCGGAGGCTGGAGACGAGCAGCCAACGCTCTCCAACAGATGGCATTTCCCCAGACAGGGCGCAGGGCGCACAGCACCCCCCGTCCTGATCCACCGGGACCAGGCACAGCACCGGGCTCGTGCCTCGGCCTCCCCCAGCACCAGGCACCCTTACTTACCCCAAAACCACCCAATCTGTGCTTGTCTGCAGTCTTCTGCCTGGGTTTACCTTCTTCTCTCGGCTGCAGCCCCTGTGCTATTTCTCTCCCAGCTCTGTACACCCCTGCAGGGCTGTCCAGGCGAGCTGCAGTCAAACAGCTCCGCCAGCTCCTGGCGCCGCTCCTTGCCCTGCTCTTTATGTGCAATTCCTATTAAACTTAAATCGAGTTCAAGATCTCGGCCCTGACCCGAAGCACTCGATGGTCTGAGCGCTGAAGATCTGTGAGGTTATGCGGAGCTTTGTGCGGCTGGCAGGGACCAGCTCCACTCCTGTACGGAGCGTCGTGTACGAGGTGTTTTGCCCTTGACTGTAAGGGGAAAAAAAAATCATTGCTACTGGTTGTTGGATATTTCCAGCTTCCAACACAAAAATAAATGCTTACTAGAAGCCAGGACCACTGCAAAGTTTACTGCTTGTGCTCCAGAAATACAAAAAAAAAAAAAAAAAAAAAAAAAAAAAAAAAAACAGGTTAATTTTGTCTTCAGGAAGGAAAGTTTTTTGCATGTCCTTAGGGGCCCTGTCTCCCTAGCTGACTCCGCAACTGGGGCAGCTCCCGGGGTTTTGTCCAATTCTCGCTGTTTCATAACAGCTTTCTGAAGTGCACGCTTCCTTTTCTGCAGCACTTTGAGACTGATGTGTGAAAACACCTTTATTACTGTTATTTGCCCCTAATTATGATCCTTTCTTTGACTGCCTTTCCAATGGAAATAATGATAGCTTGTAGAAACCTATAGAAAAGCGTGTGATCTCCTGAAAAACATTAAAGAAAAATCCATACTAAACTTGAGTGAAATTGCCATTTTTCTTTTAAATGCAGTCAGCAGCAAATCAAAGATGACAATCGGAGGAAGATGAATGTGTTTTCTATTTTCAAGGTAAGGCCAGAACCAAAAATAGAGCGCTCATCTTATTTACATCACTTGTATACGTGCAGAAACCGAACGATTGCTCTTCCAAACCCACGACCTTTCAACACCACAGCCCTTTGATTTACACAACCTATTGACCAAACGCCACACGGGCCTCGTCATCAAAAGCCATCTGGGCATCGAAGGCTTCACACGGTGTAACCCTCCATCAGCACGATGGGTGGAAGAGGGAGGTTTGTGTCCACACGTCCATGAAATTCCTCTGGCGTGAAACGGAGTGCAAAATGAGGACTGCGGTTTTGCAGAGCAGCAGGACTCTCACACAGAACTTTGTCCTTCTGCACATGCATTCTTTAACCAGTTTTAGCATTTCTTCCATCTCTTGCTCCTGCCCAGAAAGCAAGTCAATAGCAGAGGAACACACGGATCTTAAACAGAGGAACTGCACTGAGGGTAAAAGAAGTAGGTGCTTAGCTAAAGCCAACTAAGCCAGACAAGAAACTTTAAGTCAAAGTATATCACAGGAAACGTGTATGAACCTTCTTTCAGTCTTGTATCTGTCAGAACATTTTCAAAAATTCTCAACCCGAAGTGGAATGCTCAGCAAAATAAACTCCATCAGAAGGTCTAACGCAAGACAGGTCTAAGGGCGGACAGACCTGCTGCAAAGAGAGCCTGCAGCTCCAGGCAGGGCTTTGCCTAGCACAGCTGTCCCTGAAACTTTTATCGTAGCTGTGGGTAGAGCCCGTGAGCATGATGCACCCACACGGCAAGGGGCTTAGCGGGACGAGCGATGGCTTTTACACAAAACCCTGCACACACACAAGTACAGCCGCTTCTAACACGCAGCTTGCAACCCCTCCACAGCCATGCTAATGCCGCCTAGGTGTGAAAAAATGGTGTAAATGGTGTCATCTTCTAGGTGGGGAGAATTACACCAGAACTGATACCTAGTAATTCCTGGCAAAGCCCAGCATTTGCCATGAAACCAGCTTGCAGCACGCACAGGCACGGAGGGCTGCGGCCACCCCGGCGGGCAGAGGACAGCACATCCTCACTCCAGAGGTAGGATTTCACCTCCACCTCCAGAGCTCCTGTCCTCCCAACATGGCAGTGTGTAAGGATTTCTTGTCAGTAGGAAATATGTTCTCCATTTTCTATCGAAATCCGATCTGGTTTTGGTCATGATCTGCAAGGTGTCCGTGTGGATCTGAACAAAGCCACAAGACTTCTTCCAGCTTTTGGGAGAAAGCACCGGCTCCCTCTCACAACAACACACGCATTTACATGAAGATGAATAAAACAGTTTTATCACTCAGTACAGCACAAAGCATCCTCTGAGACTGCAGCCAACGAGGCTTCATGGAGCAACTACCCACAAGATAACCACGTTATCACGGCAATGCTTGTGAGTACCATTGGCATGGGAAATGAAAAGCCCAAGGACATTTCACAAACTTGCCTTTTGTGGCATCAAATGCAAAGCTACTGCCAGTTGCCAGACCGAGCAAACGGGATCTGAAACGCTCTGCAAACACTTGTAATTAGCTAAAGCAAACGCCATAAAAATTGAGCGGATTTTTTAAGGGCCCCCCATTACCATGCAGGATGGAAAACATGGTTTGGTTGGACGTACACAGATCCCCAACATATGCTCCAGTAATATAATCAGTCCAGAGAAACAGAAACACACCTGTGAATGCCTGATCCATCAGGTTGGCTGTCATGAACGTCACAGCTGGTGCAGACACAGCAGTTACCCTGGCGACTTGCGTTGGCATCAAAGGACTCAGATGAGCATCCACTCTGGAGGCAGAACCTGCATTCGAACCATAATGAAATCACTTTTTCTTTCCAGCAGACAAAAACGCCTTCAGAAAAATCTCTTCTTTCAGCCGGATTTCACATAATGCTTGTTCAAGCTCCTGTGAAACATTTCTCTCTACGCTCACTCGGATGGTTAAAACAATAGGGGCTGAGTTTATTCGAATTACACGTCTTGTCTGAACGTGATGCCCATTGATTTTTGGCAAATAAGTACAGGTGGATATTTTAAATTACTATAAATGCATTCCCCAAAACAAGAATTTCCAAGAACACATTAGGGTGTTCAGAACAGACGTACAGCCAGATCAGTTTTCTTCTTTAAGACTAAACAACACACCTCCGATTTCTGCTCATTACTCATCACCAACCATGTGTGTCCCATTCTGCTCACGGGAAATATTTTGCCAATAACTTACACCAGCAGCTTTCTCCACGTGAATCACAGCCTGCTCACAGACAATCCACAAAACAGAAAACCACTGCATCGCCCACACGCGATATTCGTGATAAGGTAGTGACCCAGCCATGCTGCTAAAATCATAATTGAACTAGGCTACTTAATCCTTGAGAACTTGTGGCTATTGCCAAATTTAAGGTCAAACCTTAAGCACTCTTTTCCTATTATCTGCATGTTTGGACACTACACATTTTTCAGAACCTGGAGGAGATCACACCATCTCATTCCCATTTTTGCCTCCATGCCCCGTTGACCAGCTGCCATTTCCAGACTGAGCTGGCAGCAGGGACAAATCAAAGTTTGATATGAACCGAGAATAAAACCTCATTTCCCAGGCACGTCTCAAACTGCAGAACTTGTAGGGTTCAACTCCGTGTCCACTGTCAGTGTTTGCACTGATTTGTGTCTTGGTTCCCAGGTGTCCGGGCAGCCGATTAAGCACAGCTCTCACTGGCACGGGGAACACTGATCGCTTCCCCAAACATGACTAAGACACCTCATTATGTTATATTGCCACAATGGTTACTCTGATGTCCTTTTTCTTCCTCAAAACTATGGTCACGGGTACCAGCTCGCCTAGTGCCCAGGCAGAGGGGTAATTCCTCCTTGTTCTAACACGGAGGTGGCACACACAGCCCGCTGCTGCCCACGCTGCCTTCCCTAGCCTTGAAGAATATACTACTTGGTAAAGGATGAGGTATTCATTTTAAATGTAAATGAAACACCTCAGAAAAACAAGATCGCAGTCCAGCAAGGAAAAGCTGAGTTCCAGATGTGCAGAATGGAGCACAGACAGCATTACTCAGTGTTATTCAGAAAAAAATCCTTAACTTTGGGCTTCAAGGGTGCAGCCTCAGACCTCAGGAGAAGCGAAATGCCACCTTAAGGTGCGTGTTCTGCAAACAAACGGCACTGGTGCTACACACAGGCTCATTTTCTCACACGTGCACACCCCAGGAAGGCGTGCACACCCCGCAGCTGTGGCACCACGACACATCCAGCTTCAGATCTCTGTTTTGTTGCCTCCTCCGAGCCTTGAAAATTGTAAGAGTGCAAGAAGATGCTTAATATTTTTATGGGCTTCTTCCCACACTTCGGCCTTCCCAAACAGCCAGAGCAGAGCCCCCCGCACCACCAGTGCACAGACAGTGCTGAGCCTGCCCGGCTGCTGGGAGCACGGAGCGAGGGGAGAGGGACGGGAACACTTCAAGCTGGCAGGCGCAGCAGGGATTTGCACAGCACTGATTTTCTTGAGCAATAACTCAGTGCCATCAGTAGGGGGAAGGGGACAGGGAGCACAGCAGCGAGGCTGTCTCCTCCCCAGGACAGACAGAGCATTGCCCTCGCTAGGGCGATGCGGGTACCTGGGAGAGCCTGGCAAGGCTAACTGCAAGCAGCTGGAGGGAAGGCTCCAGGAAAGGAGGCCGTCTATTATTTCTCTTTATCTTTAGCCATTAAGTCAGTACAGGAGAAATTCTGCCAGACATGATCACTTGTGTGAGAGACGAACTGCCCTGTGCTATAATAAATTTACTCCACACTTACTTTGAAGGAAGAACGACAAGTAAAGTACTTACAGGAGAGGAACAGGACACCGGGATGCTTCTTGTGCTACCTCAAACGCAAATCAACGTCAGGCCATGACCACGATTACGTACAGATAAAATTGGAGCAACTTCATAAGGTGCTTCATTATCTCCCGCGTGTCGCTGTAGATTAGCTCGCCTCTTTTTTTTCCCTCCATCAAAACATATGTTGCACGCTGAAACGTGATTTTGCGTTACACAGTTTTCACTGCCTCTTTATGGTGATTTATTATCACATCCAGCAAAAATAAAATTATCAGTGCATCCTTCAACATGATGGAAGCAATTAGCTCAGAGCTCCCATCCAGACTTGACTCAAGCATATACACACGGATATTTTTTCATACTGCAGATCAAGTTCAACAGCTTAGTTTAATTTTATCTTACGCTCACCAAATAAGCTGGAATGATTTAAGGCAATCATAACATTTAAGGAATAAATATTTATGCTTTCTAGTTCTTCGTGCTCATAAAAAAAAGCCGTCTTTGCAATGGATGAATTTAGAATACAAACAAACCCGGTGGATTTAGTTGAATGTCACCATGCAATCCAAGCTTTCAGGATGAACTCAATATAACCTGGGCTGCAATAATACCAAAATGTGAACCATAAAGAGCCCGGCACCCACCCACACATACCCCCTGCGCTTTGTGATTAAGTTTAAGGGAAATTTTACTACAAAACCACTCTGAGAGGGAGGAGTAGAAAAGTCATCTTTCCTATCAAGCCTCCGAATGCTGCTGTGCCCAGCAGAGCAGCGACTGGCGAGTGGTGCGTTTTGGACCCCGTGATCTCGGAGGTCTTCTCCAACCTTGATGATCCCACAACGGTTCTATGACTTTGGGAACATCTGTCCGTGTTTAAGATCATCTCAGCGCAGATGCATTCTACTGTTGTTTAGAGATTTAAGAAGCCCACCTCTCCATGTAACCGTGGCAATGATGTTGCAAGGCCAGAGGAGGACAAGGCCAGACAGCTGAACCCCCCTGGGCACAGCCCGCGGCCACGTCAGGGCCAGCTGAGCCCCCGGGGAGCCACTCACCTCCTCTCTGCACCACGAGGCATGGCACGGCACGGCACGAGGGATGTGCCTCGCTGGGCACTGTGAATGCAGCTGGCAAGACGAAGGTTTGCTCGGCGAGGGAGGTTTCCTGTTTTGCACCTTGTTTTGTGCTTGGAACACGGCTGTTTTGGTTCTTCTGCTTTGTCAGAAACGTATTCTTGCTGTCTGCATGCATATTCATTACACTCTGCTGCGTACAGATAGGATCACCCTTGTTTTTATTTTTTAAGATGGCAAAATATGTCAGTGGAATAAAGCCCAAGAATATGATTTTCAGAACTGTACCCACGGCTGAAGAGCAGAAAACCCATTAACGGTATAATTTTGTTGACTTTCAAGTCACTGATGCAACGCTGAAAATCCCACAGTCAGTAATAAGCCCAGCAGGTACTCCCAGATATGCTTCTTTCTAAGTCAAATATGAGCTGCGATGGTTCTTTTCTACATCCAAATTGAAATGTAATGAGGGAATCTATTAACAAAGAGTATTAAATATTCAGCGCTCTGGCTCTGCTCGGCAAAGGCTTTACCTTAAAACTTCCAGAGGGACCCGCGAGCAACGCTGACGTCTCACAGGCTTTGCCCTTTCGATACCATTTGGAAATTTTCCTCTTTTGGAAAAGAAAAACAACAAACAAGACCCAACCAACCAAAACAAGAACAGCCCAAACCAGGACACAACCTGTAAATACGAAATAAAATGCTAATATTGAACCTGAAATGCTGGCAGAGGTGTCCTCGCTGCTTGGCTTGGCTGCTGTTTATCTCCGCATTGGGTATGTACAGAAAGCAAGTCCTTGGGGAGCAGAGAGCATCACCCTGAAACCTGCCATTGATTCCGGATTTGTTATTGATAATAAACCCGAATGTGCACAGCCCCACGGAGCAGATGAGAGCCGTGCTGGACAACCCAGAACGACACCGAAGGAGAAATCCTGGCCCCGAGCAAATCCAAACTCCCTCGTCTCCCACGGGTGACTCCAGAGTCTCCTGGCTTCTGGGGGTTTTTCAAATGAAAACCTGTGCACAGCAAGCAAGGAAGCACCTATCAACAATCTGATGGGATACAACAGCAAATTAAGAGAAAACATCACACAACAAGCCAGGGACTTGTGCCCATACCACAACAATAACAAGTGCTGCAAACAGTGCTCCCACTGCCTGCAGGAGGACCCCTGGTTTGAAATGGGGCCGTATTTCCCCGATCTGATAGATGTGTTGTGTCCATATGAACATTAAGCATAAGATGGACACATGGGGTAAGTCCTTCTGGGCCGGCACCCTGCTCCTAACACACAGCTAATTGCAAACATTGAAGGAAGAGCACAACGTGGCTAGGATGCAGTGACACATGGGGAAAAGGTGTAGGGATAAAGCAGAGAACCAGCACAATGTTTCAGCAGGGCACTTCCAGACCTTCCAATAACCACAGCTCAAAGAACGGAATAATCCTTAATGGGCTCTTTTTGTCCACGGATGTGTGCTACACCCATTAAAATAAAAACCCTTACAGCTACAGAGAGGTTTTTACATTTACAGAGCTCTGGCCTTCAGCAAGCAGGCGTGCAGCCAAACCGGGAAGCAAGTCCTGGGGCTTTTTGGTTTGTTTTTTTTTTTGGTATGAACACACATGCTCACTCAGTAATAGCTGGTGCTGAGCCTGCAAGGTGTTTGGGGCCGGGCACCATCCGCAGCCCTGTCAGGTTTCCATCAGTTAGCTTGCAAGGCCTATGGAGACGTCTTGGCGTCCTTCGCCTGCCCACACGTGCAGCAGCTGCTCTGCTCAGGCTGAAGGCAGTGCTTCCCAAGTGTTTGAGGAGATGCATCGACAATGGAAAACAAACAGCAGTGGGCACCTTCAAAGGTGCCAAGAAAAAAAGTGCACAAAAAATGATATAAAAAAAAAAAGAAATGAGATCCTTCGTGGTCCAAACCACCCCGTGATAACACAGGCTCACTGGGTTGCTGTGCTCCTGACTGCCTGCCCACCACACAAACAGCAGCCCTGTGGGCAAGGAACATTTTTCATCATGAAATTTTAAAGGAAATTTTAAAGGAACGTTGCACCAGCTCTGCATCATCTGGGAGGTACGGGCAACGGCTACAGGTTTTTTTCTTAAAAATACATTTTAAAAATACGCAAAACAGCTGCTTGGAATTCTGCATGATGTTACAGCTCATTAAAAAGAAATCAGCGATCCCAAGAAAGCAACCTTGGCACCCTGTCTCTCACTGGCTCCCTCTGTTCTCAGTGCTGCTCAGGCCTGGCTACCTACAGAGAGCACCAGGTGGGGCAGTTCCAAGTGCTGAGAGGTACAGAAAGATGTTTCTGCAGACACCAAAACCAAAATAATTTGAGATCGTTCTGTTGCTGATTGATGTCCTCTCCCAAAGCCAGGGAGCCTCAGAAGTGCTGAAGAACGCCGTTTTTCCTATTTCAGGGGCACAGCTCAGGGTTTTCACTGCTGGCATTTTCCCAGGTTTATGGCAGGAATCTGGGAATATTCTCTGACAAATCTCAGATGGGTCTCCAGGAGGACGAAGGCTCAGCAGCTCTGCTCTGCCAACAGTGCCACCACGGCACAACCCGCCCAGTTCCGATCTACAGCCAGATTTGGGATCTTGAATACCCCATTGCCATCAGCTCCCCAGCTTAGACGCCCCACGTGAAGGCAGACACTGCCCCTGAAACGATGCCACCGCTCCTGCAGCACTGCATCTGCTGGAAACTGCAATTATTTGGTTACAGATGTGCGAGCGCGGCTCATCCTGATAACATCCACGTTTTGAAAAAGCACCAATATTTTTAGAAGCTTAAAGAAGCTTCGATAAATCATGTAAATTACCGCTAGCCCAAGCCAGAAGAATTGCAACCAGCTTCAATTTTTCACCTCAAACAAGCACTGGAAGTGAGGAGAGATGCTTTTTGAGACCTGAACACGAAGCCCAAATGTTAATGTGCTGACAGCACCAGCACCACCAAACCCACACCACTTCAGCCAAGGCACACATCAAGGCTCCTGTGCCTGCCAGCAGCACCCCCAGACCTCAGCCCGAGCACGGAGCAACCCCGAGCACTTCTCACTGGGGCTCTGGGCAGCGTGCTTCCCACCTGCTTGCCCCCATCCCACGACCAGTGCCAGGAAAAAGCTCCCAGAAGATTGGTTTCCATCGGCCTTTTGTTGAGCTTACACCGTGTTTGACTACCCTGCACACCTGCAGAGCACAAATTTATCTTCCGGGGGCTGGCAGCTACTTTCTGCTGTTCTTCCAAAGGCAATCCTGCACGGGGGATGAGCAAAGCTTTCGGGCCCTCCAGCTGAGGCATAGGAATGGGAACCAGAGCCACACCAGCCGGGATCACAGCACAAACAGATTTTCTGCTCTGCAACTGGAGCAGAGGAGAACACGTCTCTGAAACAACCACGTGAAGTCAGAAGCGATCAAGCAGATGGTGTAAATCAGAGCAGCATGTTAGTGCTGGGCTGGATCGGATGTGTTCGGGGTAAAATTAGCCACTTCGTAAATCTGTGTATTGAAACCAATTCTACTCTGCTCCTTGAAAAGAGCCGTGACAGACTTGGATTTAAGTCCTCCCTTCCTCTGAAGGCCATTATGCTCAACAAACATCTGCTAATGAGCCATTATTTGTTTAAAAACAGAACTGTGTAAATCTGCTCTGAGTGCACTAAAGAAAAAGACAACGCTAGGTGAGAATTTCAGCTGTTTCAGCTGGCTCTGCTGTGAGCTGAGCAGGTCTTTTTATTTTATTTTATTTTTTTTTTTTTTTTAAATAATTTGAGCCTGAGCATTATTTCCAGATGAAATTTGCACAGATTTGGTGAGGATTTATGGGACTCTTGAGCTTCCCTCCTAGATCTGAGAACATCTCAGACTGTTTCAAAACTATTTGAATCCAAACACGGCCGGAGCCCTGAGCCGCATGGAAAGCTGCCGTGGTGGCAACCCAAACCCAGCGTTTGGGGAGCCCAAAATTTCTGCTTGGGAGAGCCAAACACAGAGAGGCTGGAGGGAGTCGGTGTTCCCCCACTAATGAGGGCAGCCCTGAAACCTGACTACTGCCTCACGCAGGGATTCAGTCATTTACAGAGACAGAAATACTGGGACCTACCGGCAAGCGAAACTGCAGAGAAAGTACTTTGACAAATTACAAACCTGGCAAAATATTTACAGATAATTTGTTTCTCTTCTGAACCCAGAGTTAAATGTATAGCAAGGTGGGAAACGAAATCATACGTGCCCTTGCAGGGCTGAGAGGAAATATAAATGAGGGAATAATTCAAGTGGTTTGTTTCCCACCCATTAATTTCTAATTTGATCTCCTTTACACCTCACTGGACATGCCAGAAGAGAAATATGACAAAATGTATTTATTAAACATGTATCCAAGCTGTGTCTGTGGGACAGCTTCTACCCTAGGAACCCACACTCTGGCTTTTAAACAACTTACTGCTTTTGCTTTGTAAAGCCACGCACGCCGTGGCAGTGGAGCAGCACCCCGGTGTGCCTGTCCCAGATGCAGGAGCCAGAGGTGACCCCAGCAGTTTGGGTTTGGAACCCAAACCCAGCGGGCAGTGTGTCCCCACCTCCATTTTACAACTAAGATTTTTCAACCAGTAATGCAATAATTGCTTTTTAAACGCTTCAAAGTTAAAACTAAAATCACTCAGATTGGACAGAAAGGCAGCAAGTTAAGGGAGCAGTAAATGGAGAGGAGAATGAACTCGGGCGTGTTTTGTTTCATCCTCAGGTGGAAAATCCCTGCAGGTACAAGGGTCACATTCACCTCATGCCCAGTACAGAAAGTCTCCTCTGCCTTTGTGTCCCCATGTCACCACCGCAGAGAGCATCGCCCGGTGCTGCCAGGCACAGTGGGTCCGTGGGGATGGATGGAGGCACTCCTGGTGGGGCCGTGCTCCACAGCCTTACCTATCTCTGCTTCCTTTTACTGGGAACAATTGGAGATTCAACTGCCTGGTTGTAGAGCACATCACGAGAGGAGCCGTTCTGGGGCTGAGAGAAGAGCAAACAGTTTTTTGTTTGATAATCTGAATTACTCGCAGCTGCTCGGAAGCACTCAGGGAATCCCGAGACATGAATCACAGGTCGGGCTGCCTTTTTTTTTTCCTTAGTATTTTTTTGAAATTAAGCTGTAACAGATAAAACAAGTGACTGGCGACGGAAGATGCCTCTCAGCACCCTCTGGAGCCTGACCCCAGAAGCACATTTATTTGGGATAAAACTGCCCCCGAGCGAGGCCAGCAGAAGCACACCTCTGCCACCCCGCGGGGCAGCTCCCCTGTGGCTGGGACGAGCTGTGGTCCTGGGCTGAAAGCTTCCCATGAAGCAGCTCCGGGTTCTGCTGTTGGGGCTGTCTGAAGGAAAGTCCTTGAAGGTTTTTTTATTTTTTATTTTTATATATATTTTCTAGCTATGTTTTCATTGTCAGAGAAGCACTGACTGAGGCTGAACTGGTTCAGTTTTCTTTAAGAAAATGTGCACAAAATGGAAAAAAGAGCATGATGAGGTGCGAAGAGAAACTTATAAAAACTAAAAAAAATTGAGTTTGTGATTTTCATTTGTGCGCAATTATCACTTGTTCCCTTAAAGATAAAAGTCAAAAATAAATTATCGTGTCAAAAAGTTGGCAAGCTGGGCGTCCAGATCAGTTTCAGATAATTAAATGAGATGCATTTTGGAGCAGAGCCAAATCCCGATAATATGGCAATTACTTACTTAGAGCCCAGTCAAGATCATATAACACTTTCCTCCCGCGTCTTCATTACTGTCTTGCTTTAAACTCCTCTGTTAAATTATCTCGAGAGCTCGCAGAAAAGCAAAACCACGGCTTTCACCAAGCTCCTTGGTAACAACGGGTCGGTGTCACCCATCCCTGGCCCTGCAGGGAAGCCGCAAGGCGCTGCTGGGTGGCTCGCCCGAGCACCAGCAGCCTGAGCAGGGACACCCCGGGGTCCCGGCGGTCCCCCCAGCCCTTCCCACGCAGGAGGCACTGGGATGAGGTCTCCTCTCCCCTCTTGTTCCCTCCTGTCCCCTCTTCCCCTCCCAGCCCCTCTGCAGAGGCACGGGACACGATCTTCACATCTCTGAAAACCCTTCAGGCTGCCCCGCAGGACTGTGAATCACGAAACCGCTCTACGCTGGGTAATTTTCATTCACTGTGATTTTAACAGGACAATTGATTCCTAGCAAAGAAGAGAAAATACGATTTCATCTCGTTTTATGCAAGCAGGTATTTACAAGATACAAATCACGACGACAGCACAGCCGCAAATATTAGATTTCAGCCTGCATTAGGCTGGCATTGTTTTAAATTACTTTTCTTCCACTAAAGTTTATCTGAGAAATTTCTTCCTCCAAAATGATCCCTACTGCTGTCAAACACACGCTGCACACATGCCAAGATGTTAATTTGAGGGAAAGGAGAGGAAAATCAGCCCTTTTACGCTGGTGATGAAACATTTAGCAAGTGACTGCTGCTCTCGCCCTTGGGCTCCCCGTCACCCCAAGCCCTGCAGGGCGTTCGCACCACTTGCACTCCAAGCGGCTTCACTCATTTTGAGTGAAAAATCACACATTTGCACAGGCACACGCTGAGCCGGAGCAACTCCCCCCCAGCCAGGTCCCTGCTGTCCGTCAGCTCCGAGCAGGGAACAGGAGCTGGGTAAAGACCAATACCAGGCAGACCCCTGACACATGTTTTGTTCCTCCCAGAAAAGCTGCTCTCGAGAAAATAACACGAGGCTATAACTTTGTGAGGCGTGGATTGTAGGAGGACACAGCCTGACCATGCCATGCTCCGAGGAAAACGCCAGCACGTGCTGCAGAAACCTCCAAAAAGCCTGGGCAGAAGGCACCACGGCTGCAGGAGTGCCACGGCAGCACCCGACCTTGCCCCATTCTTTAATTAAGCAGAGACCAAAACATTTCTGCAAAATCCCGAGGGTGTATTTGTGCATCTTTGGGTTAGCGGAGGGCCTTCCCACAGCCCAGCCCTGCAGGTGGGCAGGCAGAGGGATGAGTTTTGGCCTTTCTGCTGCTCCTCACACCTCCTCCTCTCGTGAGGCTGCTTCCCAGAGGGAACAGCTCTGGGGGCAGTGCCCCAGGCCCAGCAGTGCTCCCGACACGGGGCGAGCCGGGCCAGCCGCACCGCAGCGCCCAGAGCCCCGCCAGGCACCGCGGGGAGCCCCCAGCACCCTCCCGCGCCGCAGCGCTGCCACTTGTCAGTCAGAAGCCACTAATTGCAGCCCGTTAAACCTCTAATTGCTTTTTGAGAAAGCCTCGCTGCTGCACATAGGCAGGCGGAGGCTTCTCAATTGGAAAGATTTCCCGGAGGAATCGTGCTGAGATGGGTTTCTGGCCTCCTCGTTTCTCGCCTTTCAGGGGACAGAGGCTCTGCGCCCCCCTATGCTCCGCACCCTTTTCTATTTCCTAATTTTCTAATATTTTTCTGATTTTTTTTTTCTAATTTTCTGCACCCTTTCTCTCATTCAAGGCAAACAGCACAACCCAGCAGACATCCAGCTTCTGAGCCACTGCAGGCGGGTTCCTTGCCCGAAGCCCTGCAGACAGGGTTCCCCACGGCCACCAGTCCTCGTCCTGCCCCTCGGGGCTCGGATGGTCCTGGACAGGAACCGCCAAAAAGAGGCGCCCGTAAAATTTCAACTCCAGGACCGGTCTTGATTTATTTAGTTACAGGGTTTTTAACCACCATTTAAAGTATGCTTCCTAACAGCTACATACATCAAGTGTGAAATTAGATTCCCTGCTCTCGCTTTCATTAATTAACTCCCTGAATCTCTTCCAGTCAGCGCAGACTGCGCACCATCCAGGGCACAGCTCCGGCTCCAGCTCTGCGTTTGCCGAGTTAGCTCCTCTTCCCCCAAACAGGAGAGCTGCCTTTGCCAACAAAGATTTCTTCTAAGCACCAAACCATAACCAAAGCTGCCCTAGCACCAACTTACCCGTTTTGCCTTATTAAAACCTGGCCGTGTTCCTTCTGCCCAAACGCTGTCATCAGAAGGGCGCAGAGGTGTGCACCCAGCTCTGCCTGCTCTAAGGGGGGAGGCAGCTTCACTTTATAAAGGTGGTGCTGCTAGAACTATCCCAAAAGCTTGCACGCCTAAGAGCTGGGTGCCAACCCTAACGTGACAACGTTTGAGGCAGTCTGACACCCGATCTCCAACTCTTTGGCCAAAACCAGACAAACAGCCCAAACATTTTTGGAAGTTCTGTCCCGGTCAGCCCGGCACGGTGCTGGTGTTCCTCTGCCTTCCAAGCGCCACGACTGAAGTTCATTTCCATGCAGTGCATTAGGACTCATCTTCGTTTGCATTTCCACAAGCAGTATGAACTCGCTGCCACATCATAATTAAATTAATTCCTGTAATGCCCTCGGGTGCGTGCGGCCAGCAGCGCGTGTTTGCAGAGGAGATGTACACAGCGTTATTGAATCGCTCCACGGCGAGCAGCAGCAGGACAGTTATCTTTATCCTTTTCAAAGCGATTACAGCCTTCTAAAACCAAGCAGCCCAGTGAATACGATCCTCTGGAAAGCAAACAACATGCTAATACAGAAAAAAAATCAAACATTGCCACTCTCCCAGCAAAATCATCTTTGCCTACGGTAACCAGCGTGCGCCTGCTAGCCAGCACAAGAGCAAGGCCGTGGTGCCCATGCCATACCGCACAGAAAGTCAAACCACTCGTTTGAGAGAAGTGAATGAAATCAGGGTGCTTATTTGGTGTGATTTACAAAGCCCACAGAATTATAGCATCCTCTGGATTTACCGGGAAAACAAGCCGTGCATGAAGTGAAGCCGAGCCTTCCTGCTCACTTAAAATACATAAAAATATGGTTCCCCCAATGTGCACAGACATTTCCTTGGGGGAAGGCTTACAGCACCAGGACCGAGACAGCCCGCTACCAGCATTTTAATTACTTACTGATATTTAAAATAACGTATTTATTAAGATTGATATGCAAATCTCCGTAATTTAAACATACCTGAATTCCCTGCTGTAGACTTCTTAAAGATTATTTCCCCTTAATTCCCACTCACAAAGGTCACACTCGGGACATTACTGTTTTACTCCTCAGTAAGACACAAATGAGACGTGACTGATGGCTGAGGAGCGGCATTTGAGCCCCTGTTTTTCTAGCAGTGGTTCGTGTGCGTGTCGAGGACACGCGGCTCAGCCACCGAGCTCGTTTCAGGCAGCGCTGGTCCTGCTGCCTGGCAGAGCACAGCGCTCACCCTCAGCTGAACAAAAAAAAAAGTTAGCGTGAGATTTGCCACGATCCAACAACACCTCACCTGCTGAGCTGCCACGCTTTCTCACCCAAGGTCCATGACACCAGGCACCGAGCAGATGGTTTTTGGGGTTATCCGTGTGCACGGGGGGACAGAGCCCCCTGTGCCACCCCCCCAGAGCACAGGCACCAGTGAGAGCCCGGCCCCTGGGCACAGAGCAGCCCCTGGGCTTTTCCCTCGTTTCATGAGGAGTCTCCAGTGCCTCCGCTGCTCTGCCTCTGCTTGCCACGCTGATGGAAGGCCTCCATTTAGCTTTATTTTCCCTCTGAAAGCAGCCAGACCGCACACCCCTTCTTTCCTGCCAGGAGAGGAAGCTGTAAGCCTACATCTGCCCCAAATACACATGGGTGAAGCTGGAGGCACAGGGGCTGCACCCTGCAGAGCTGCCTCCTCCCCGGGGTGGGAAATGTCTCACAGGGCATCACATCCCCATCGCTTCCTTGCTCATGGATGCTGCTGGGCAGCACGATGCCATGTGCCACAGAGGGACACCTCGGTGCCATGCCCCCCCTGTGCTGCCCGTCCCTAACCCCGGCAGCGGGGGGTCCCCATAGGCACCAGGCAGTGGCTGCTCTCCAGTGCACCCCTGTGGGGTGACGCTGCTCGTTAATATATTCACATCTGCACCACGTTTATCATCTATTTCCAGTCGTATGAAAACCAACTCCAGCATAAAATTTCAATCTTGCAGTTTAATAGGATGTAATTCTGAAAGAATACAGCGAGTTGCGCGGCAGCAAGCCTCCGAACTCCAGCTTGCTGGCTGTCGGAGCGAAGTAATTATTTCTGCATGAACTAATCTTTTGTGTTTTGGAGAAAAAATCTTCAAATACTTATTTCTGGGAGGATTTGAGCTATAAATTAGTTTGGGAATTTTAAAATCAGTAACACAGGAACCAGAAATGTGATTCCAGCTTTTTTTTCCCCATTCCTTACACGCTTGAGCAACGAGGGGGTTTGAGCCAAGCTTTACAATGACTGGTTCTTGAAACTAGTGGGGAAGTTGACACGATGCAGTGCCTGGCAGGGTTTGGTGTGTTTTTTTCATTTCTGGAAAGCACAGAGGGCTGGTTAAACCGCTGCCTGCTCCTTCAGGTGTTCCCCAGAGCAGTACCAAGCCAGGCGGCCTCTCCGTTGTGCTGTTTGCTGCCAGCCCATGGGGCAAACATCAGCACAGCTCCTGGGGAGCCTTCAGCCGAGCAGCTCTCACCCCAGCTCCTCACCCCGTGTTTTTGGGGCTGGGTGACATCTGCCCTCGCTTCACATCACTCTGCAGGGTCGGGGTCCAGCAGAGCGGCCACCGCAGACACAGCCTGCCCAGCGCTGGCGATGGATTTTGTAATTCCAGCCCAGCCCTTTATCCAAATAATCCGTGCTTGGTTTCTGTGCAGGGCCAGCAGCAGCCCTTCCCCCCGCGGGGCTGCCAGAACTCCTGCCTTGTTTGCAGAAACATCATCAGCTCACTCCGAATGCGATCAACAGAACTAAATTTGCAATAAAATCAATGAAATTCTATTTAGCTGCTCCAGGGAAGCACCTATGGCACGCTTAAGAGTGTGGAATTTAATTAATTTTCCTTATTTATATTCTGGCCAACAAGCCAAGATTCATTTTACCTCGTTAGATTTATTTACACATATAGTGGGGCCAGATTGAGAAACGCAAGTCACCCAGAGATCATCCATGGGGCTCCTCACTTCAGCTGAAGCAGCCGTGGAAATCGCTCGGCGTTTCTTTCCCACCGCCAAAGAGGCTGAACGGGCAGAGCTGTTTGACTGGATAAAAGAAAGAGGTTTCTGTATGGTGATTAATATAAAAAAAATAATTTCCCTTGTAGGCCATAACGAGCATCTTCTACAAGAAGGAAGCAAACTCTGCAGATTCTGAGCAGCAGCTGCAGGAGGCACGGGATGCCTGCCTGCTTTCCCCCTCCCGGGCTGTTTCTGCACCAGGTTTACCCACCAGCCAGACCGGGCTCGGTACCACAGATTCAGATTAAAAGTTAAGAGCGTGCAGGGTCAGATCCCCACTACAGCTTCCTTTCACAATGTCAAAACAAGCCAACAAAATTGGCTGCAAAAATGGCGAAAACCAATAATAAAGAAAAAAAGCGAGCTTCTCGCTGGTAAGTTAAAATTTTCTCTGGTGAAATCCGAAGCACCACCACTCCTCAGCACCTTCCCATCGTTTATATGGACCTCAGCAAAATGTGCTCCTTCGCCGTGCTCTGGGATCCCGAGCGAGCAGCAGCCCCGCGTCACCACACCCTGGGCTATTTGGCACCGCAGCAGCTTCGCATCCTGACTTTATTAAGCCCTGAAAACGCAGACGGAGTTCCAAATGGTTTAATTGCATACATAAATTTCAGGGAACAACACCAGCAGTCACCAAAACGATTTGTTCCCTCGGCTGATGTAAGCCCCACGAACACCACCAGTAATTCTTGTCCACACGTCTCCTCCTGAGGGGGGCAAGCTAACGCCTGCCTTCCCCAAACCATCCCATTATCCTGGCACAGCCTATTTCTTCATTTCAGTCAATTTGTTGTTTAATTTGTTTGTTTTTTGTTTTTTGTTTTTTTGTTGTTTTTTCTCCGAAGACTCCTGCTACTCTGACAATATATGAAGTTTGGATACGAGACTGCTCCAAGCAACAGAAACTAAATGGCAGTCTGCAGCGGGGAAAAAAATGTGGAGCAGGAAGATCCTTTATGGAAAGGTCTCCCAGGGTGCAAAAAGATGCCTCGTGCTGCTGATGAGGAGGAGCTGAACGGACCCACACGGCACTGAAGTGTGAGAGCAGGGCTACAGAGCACAGGGGTGCAGAACTCAGCGCCTCGGGAGAAGACAGGAGGTGGAAGAGCCAAGGGCTCAAGGGTGCAGTGCAGCACAGGGAGCAGGGAGAAATACAGGCACTGCTTCCTCACCTGCCTCGTCCTTCCTCTTTTTGATATTAGTGCTCATCTCTCAAGTACCAGCAGCGATAACCGCCTAGGTCTGCGGCTTATTTGTCTCTTGAACGGGGAAGGAAACACCCCGCAGGTATTTTGGCAGAGTAGCTGCTGTTGCTAACACAGAATCTGATTTCAGCTCCCTGCAGCAGCGTACCAGCACTGTTCAAAGGGGGGAAAAAAAAAAACCTACTACTTGTTTTAACAAGTAGTTAAACAGAGTAAATTAAGTCCGACTTTTATGACATTTACCAAGCAAACAGCTGGGCATGAATGGAAGGATTTGGGTTGTTTGCCTTTTCTAACTAGGACATGAAATATTTAATTAGGATTTTGCTATTGTCAACACCCTGATGGCACACTGGGGACACTGAGCCCATTCTGCCCGGTGTGCCCACTGCCCCTGGGCATGGGGATCCTGCAAGAGACGGATGGAGCCCCGCAGAGGTACGGCCCCTGCACGGAGTGCCTCTGTCCCACCAGGGCACCCTGCCTTCTGCCTGCTCTTAGTCACGTCAGTGCTATTCCAGAAATTATTCCAGAAATCCCCAGCTCTCTCTGCAGGCTAACTGAACCGTGATCCAGAAAGCCAGTCCAGATCTGTCCGTCCCCTCACTTGCATCAATAAGTGTCCCCTGACTGACTTCATCTTTCAGTGGGGATGGTGTGGGAAACTTCAGAAACAAAGCCCTGCCCGACACCTCCCCGCAGCGTTACCTCTGTGACCCCTCCGCTCCAGCCGCGCCGTGCTGGCCCACCACAACCAGGCTGCATTTCCACAAAGAATCGCCGTCAGGACGATCGCCCAGCTACTGGAGGAGCCTTCACCGGGCAGCTGAGCGCTTCAGCGTTCAGCAGGGATTTGCTGTCCAGCAGCAGGAGAAAATTGGTATTTAAATGTGATCCCTGGCACGATTCTAGCTCCGAAAACCGCTGTATGCGCGCGCCTTCCTTCGCATGTGCCAACACAGATATAAAACCGAGAGGTAATTTTATGCTGAATATTAGGTCGAGTAGGAAGTTATCACTTTAATAACTATAAACATTCATTTGCTTGCTTCGTTACACAGCATTAAAGCTGGGCAGATCATTTACAACGAGCTTGTTAGAACTACTCAGTATTCAGAGTCGAGCTCGGTTTTACTGCTAGACACAGGACACCCAGAAATGAGGAGAGGAAAAAAGCTTCCCAAGGATATTAATGCCAAATGTTTGTTGGGAATGTTTGGAATTGCTCATGATTTTCCATAAACGTTACCTCTTGCTCACCTGCCATCTATGAATTCCGGGAATGTCTGGGCCAGGCACTCACAGCTAACAAATGCAGAAGGAAAATTGCCACCATGTGAATTATCATCGTGTTTCCTGGGGAAAAGCAAAGAGCCACCACCAAAGCCCCGCAGAGTGTACCCAGACCAGCAGAGCCCAGAGAAGCTGTCTGAATGCCAGACATGTACAAGTTTGTGTTTGTTTGTTTTTTAATTATTTTTTTTTAATTCATGATTTTGCAGTTGCACCGGAGGCTGGATAAAGCCCCCCTGCAGTGACACACCGACTGCTGCGGTCCAACACTGGCTCAGCTCTGCTGCCACGTGGCTCTGGGTAGCTTCAAGGCACCAGAGGGCTGACCTTACTCCTTAATTAACATCCAGACAAAATGATTGCTACAGACAGGCAGTACCTAGCCCTGCCATTCAGTCTCAGGGAGGAGCAGGACGTGAGGATGGCACAGCCGTAACCGCATCGCCTCTCCCCACCCACTGGGACCCCAGCACTCCGCATAGCCAGCGCCTCTCTTGGCTGTGAAGAAGCTGGTTTTCCCCCCCAAAACACCATTAAAATAATTGAGTAATTGTTGTTATGAAAACGTGTTTTGTATCAGCAGAATTTGCTAATGAAGCAAGCTGACAGACACATGAAAGAGCATGTAGAAAAACCCTGGCACTCAGAGGTGTTTTGAACATATAATGACGCTTGGCCGTTAAGTTACTGATAGGAAAAATACTTAGTCACTTCCCAGCTGTTCTGTGGCAGGGTAAAACATTACATTTAAACCATTAAATAATTCTGAAAGGAAGAGAACAGGTGGCAAATGGCTCCTATGGCAGATGGTGCCTTTTTAATATTTGTACTCGCTGCTAATTTAGAGAGTCCATAACCACACACTCCTACCTTACCTTTCCCATTTGAATAATTAACAAATTGTATGTGAAGAAACAAATACCCCAGCTCCTAATACAGTAGCCATAAGAAAGGCATTAGAGATTGCCAGATATCGTATACCTGAAGCACCACGCAATTTGAAATCTGGAAGTTTCTTGGATTTTGGTTTGGTGGTGGTGTTTTTTTTTTTTTTTGCTTGCTTGTTTTAAGAGAGTCCTCTTCAAAGGCTTGGCTTGATACTGCTGGAAAATTAAGTTCCCTCTTTACCAGCAGAGCAAATAAGTAGGAAGATACAGCACAGATAGCTGTGTAGCTGTATCTCCACAAGCTCCTGTTTAGTCTTTATGTTAGATCTGGCACAAAACCCAAGCTAACAGCAAGGGTGACATTACATGGAACATTTTCCCTGGCACACGTAGGAGCAGAACCACCAACAGATGAAAAAGGAAAAAAGGAAGAAATAAACCTAAAACTGAGCTCCAATCGCATTTCTGGACCTTTCTGAGTTTTAGCTGATTGATCTTAAACCACTTCCCCCGTGCTCAGCAGAACCAAGCAGCTCACCAAGCACTGTGCCCACTTCTCACTACACCATGCTACTGAGTGGCTCCATCCTCAGCTACCCGAGTTTTATCCTGTCAAACAAACCCACACAGACAACCCAGACACCCCTGCTGCGGGCATCTGGAGGAGAAGCAAAGAGCAAGGGGCTTGGCTGAGCCAGGACCACCCCAGCAGCACCAGCGTGTAGCTGGCGACCTGACTCCCAACCTAAGGCGGGATGTTGGCCACCAGCAGGTTCTGCTGCAGCTCCCTTTCCCCACCAGGCTTCAAGCTTAGCAGTGCTTGAAGGAAGCAAAGCAGTGATTTAATCACACCAGGAGTCCCTAATTACAGCTTCAGCTGCTTTCAGGAGCCAGTCGAGGCACAGCCTTCCGGATATTCCTCACTAGAAGGCAGCTAAGGCACTATTTTACCAGCTTGCTCTACTGAACTGTGCGGTACCTGCCTTATGCTGGTTCTTCCCAGCCTAAAAGCAGGAACTCTGCCCTGGCCGAGACACCCAAGGGCAGGCTGTGGCTGAGCGTATGGGAGACTAGACAGAGGCCCTGACAACCAGGGAAAATTGAGGAGTCTAGCTTTGTTTAAAAATATCAAGGGAAAAGAAAAAAAAAAAGAACTTTTGTAAACAACAGTGGCACCAAAAAAAGCATGCTCAGCTTGTAGTAGGGAAATGCTAACATTATCTTTGAATTCTGTGTTCTGGCAGACAGCAAACAGAGCAATGCATCTGGCAGCTGTACAGATTCCTCGCATTTGTTTCATAAACTGCCCACCACTGGGCTCATCTGGACTGGCTTGAGATCAGCAATTTCAACACAAGAAGGGCCAAAGAGGAGAAAAACTGGAAATCAAGTCTGCCAGACACCAGTTCTCATGTGCAAAGATTTCAGGTATCACACTGCCACAGAAACCTACCCAGCCACTGGGTAGGTTTCTGTGGAGGTACCTTGGGAAAGTCACAAAGCTCTGTGACTTTCCCAAGGTACCTCCACACAATATATATAAATTCTAAATATATTTTTTTAAAAAAAAGGAGAGAGGAACACCGGAATGAGAAGTTCCAGAAGCAGCAGCACCAGCCCCTGGGGCTGAATGCCTTGTGTTCCCCCAGCATTGTGCTCCTGAAGCTCCAGGAGCCCTCCTGGGGGAGGCTGACGCAGTGCAGGACGGGGACGCCCCCAGCACCCCACTACCAACAGGGCCTCACCTGTGGGGCTGGCAGGGAGCAGCACAGCTGGGCTGGAAACCTCCCTAGAAATAGATAATCAGTCAATTATAGGCTTATTGATCGAACAAACTGCAGTGACTGGAAATACAATGTACACGTGGCGGTGTAACACCCACCTCCGGAGTAATCCATTCGCGGCCGATAGCGAAGTGCTCCGCTCAGCCTGACACCAAGCTACGAGCAGGTTTAACACAGGAATAATTTAACCTTCTGCTTTGTTCCTTTAGTTCATTCATACCACCAGAACGTCGCCTCACATGCTTTAGACAAGGAGAACATGGGAAGTTCATTAATTACCACGTTACTTTATAAATCATACATGAAACAAGAAAAACGCGGCTGCCCCAGGGCCCGCAGATTATGTGCTCTCAAAGATTTATTTTTCTGGGAGAACTGTAAGTCATCCCTAATAAACGTCAACACGCTGATGTTTTTAACGGAAAAGCAGACAGGGTTACAAAGTACGCTATGCACTTGGGATTATCTGTAAATTAAATTACTCTTTCTTGAGGCTTTCCCAGTCATTACCTCACAGGGCAATGCAGACATTTATTTTTGACAGCAGAGAGCCGCCTTTGGCCAGCTGACCATTTCTGCCCTGGAAGTTAAATCCAGCTGCACCACCTTGTCTGCGGGGTATTTTGGAGGAGATCGGGAGCAGCTGCAGCACGCACAGCAGAGCTTATTTCTAACACTTCTGCAAAGCTTTTCTCCAGCGTGTCTCTTTGCCTTTTCACTCATGCCTATCCAAACTCTGATTCATTCATTAGCATTTATGAACACACACACACACGTATTTATTTATTTAATCAGGTCGCTGTGTCTGTATTTATGGACCTGGTCAGCCGATGCTGCCCCATCCTCAGAGCCATCCCGGCCCCAAGGGCAGACGTCAATCCACAACAAGCCGAGCGCGGCACAAGTTCAGGAAGCTTTTCATCAAGCTCATGTTGACAAAGATAATTTAAAATGAACACCTTAGAGTCCTCTTTACTGCGAGCACAATAAAAAGGAATTTCATAAAAATGTTTTATGTAAGCCTTTGCAAAGGAAATAGCCATCCCTCCAGAGATGATGATTAATAGAGAAAAATGGTTAGCTGAATCTCCAGTTTATTTTGTATGTACTGGGCATTTCCAAGCTTTCTTTTCTAAAAAGCTACTATATATTCTGTAGGAGAACACACCCAGAAGTGTGTGGTTTACTGAGAAAGATTGATAATAGGATGATTGCTCAGGCACTCAAAGCATGATAGTTGATAGCCTATCACACACTCATTCGAAAGGAAAGCAACAATTATCATGGCCTGACATGTTTATCATTGCAGCGCTGAGCCAGTTATCTGCACGGCAGAGCTCCACGATATTAGAATATTCTATCACGCCTAACACAACTCACGCAGGGCTCGCTACTGCAGCTGTAAATCACAAGTCCTGCAACTGCTTCTTCCAAGAGCGCCCGAGCATCTCAATTCAAGCAGGAACACAGCTGGCATCCACATTTGGTTTTCGGCATGGAAGAAGAACGATTTTCTTCCCCTCTGGATTCTCCTCCAAGATGCTCACTTGCAAAGAGGCACGATAATCTCTGTGGGTCAAATAACTCTGTGGGAAGTGCCACCAGCTCTGCCAACCCCCTGCCCTAGAGAGGGACCCCAGCTGCCTGGCTTCCCTGCCCCTAATTCCAGGCCTGGGCCCCGCTACCCGGCACTGGAGCAGCCAGGTGACAGTGTGCTCCCCTGGACAATGACTGAAGTCTTTCTGCATATCTTGTAGGTGACCCAAAAACAGGGATTCGGGCAGGTGCTGCCTCGTTCATGAGCTCTGCCTCTTCCTCCTGCTCCCATGATGGGCCTGCTTCAGAGTGGCCTGCCTCGTCCTCTTCTTCCTCCTTCCCCTTCTTAGTCACGTTTCTTCTTTTAATAAGAGACCTGGTTTCACATCCACTGCTTCTCCTCGAATACAGGGATGGCTGATACCAGCACAGGTTGGCCCTGGTTCAGCTGTGGGGCCTGAACCAGAGGTCCAGGCCCAGAGGTCCATTTGCCTCCTCTTGACAGAGCCGAACAGTCCTGAGAGCATCTGACGGGCACAGCCAGTCCCAGGCAGATCAGGGCATACCTTTCTAGAACATTCTATCATCTTTTTAGGATCCCGCATTTGTTCAGGGCTGAATTCCAAAGCCATGGGAGGCGACAATCCCAATAAATACCTGCCCACGTCCTCCCACACACCTTGCCACCCGCTGCCGTCCTGCCTCGGGGCAGATCTCCGGGTGGCATTCTTAAATAGTTGGTTAACCTCACACAAAGCTGCAAACACAGGCAGGAGGCATGGCAACAGGACCGTGCTAGTCTGAACAACCCACAGATATTAAAATCTGGTCAGATCTGTTGTTATCCCAACCCACAGCCACCCAAAGGGCTGCTGTGGTTTAGCCTGGAGGCAGCTCAGCGCCACAGCCACTCGCTCACACCCCCACGGGGATGGGGAGGGAACCAGGAAACAGGGGGTGGGATAAAGGCACTTTAATGGGACAGAAAAGGAAGAGAAATAGATATGTAACATCTACCCAAAACAAGGGATGCACAACACAGTCGCTCCTCTCCCACCAGTCGGTGCCCGGTCAGACCCAGCAGCGGCAGCTCCCCCAGACAGCCACCCCATAGTCCTTGTCCCACACCACACCACACAGCAGGGAACCCCCCTTTGGGCCCCTCAAACCAGGACAATATTCTGAAGAGAGTACAGCCCTGTCCTACAGTCTGACAGGCTTTATTCCGATGGGAACGTTTGCTCCTCAGGCTCCCTGAAGATAAACACTCTGCCGTACTTCCTCAGCAGTCATTTATCTGAGTGGTTCTAATGACTGCTCAACAGGAACAATAATCATGGAGATACATTGCTCATACAAAGATCTCATCTGAACAGCCAATATCGTAACTGCACACTTTCCCCAAATTTTAATCTCGCTGTATTTTGCTGTGGTACACTTCGAGCATCAAAAAAATGCAAAATGCACCAAAAATAAAATTTTAAACTTAACTGATATACTGTATTTCAAAAATATATACTTAAGCATTCAAAGCACAAATAGTTTCAAAAATTATCCCAAAGACTTAAATCAGACGGACTTCCACAGCAAGTTAGGGATGCCACAGTATCTCCCTGGGTATCACGTTCAGAAAGCTGTTAAGTGGTGTCACGCTAAGAAAATGATATTCCATGATATCTTGGGATATCTTGGGATATTCCATGATTCTGTTTCTAGCAGATACCTTTCAGCTGCCAACACCACAACCTGAGGATCTGTTGCAAAGGCTGAGTGCCACTAAGGCCGTGTTTTCTTATAGATGTGATAAAGGATGCAACTCAATTCGCATAATACCCATAAATGTCAAAGCACATCTAAAAACTACTAAGGCATAAGAGTTTTGAACTCACTATTACCACACTTTCAGAAAGCACCTCTAAACAGTACCAGAAAAAATAACTTGAATTCCAGAAAAACACTTGTAACCAGCAAATATTTCTCAGAGCACACAACAAGGCTCATACACGGAAGCCTCTCTCCGTTGCAAAGCATAATAAGCTGCTTCCTAATGCCAACAAGGGTAGCCTTACCTGGAAAAGGCGAAGTCAACACTGGAATTTTGATAGGTGAGAAGGTCAGCACGTGGCAGGGTTGGATGCTCGGAGGTGAAGGTCCTTGAGGGCCTTCAGACTCCACCGACATCATCGCCGCAGTGGCCGCTGCGGCCAAC
This sequence comes from Aythya fuligula, assembly GCF_009819795.1. NCBI lineage: Eukaryota > Metazoa > Chordata > Aves > Anseriformes > Anatidae > Aythya > Aythya fuligula. Next base: position 36,791,765 of record NC_045565.1, read on the forward strand.
GCGAGGGTTTGATTGCTGCTGACCGGTTTAAGGCTATTCTGGCAACCACCTGTGGAAGAACGAGATACAACATTTTATTGTCAATTGGAAACCAGTGGATTTACGTCAGAATGGTTTCAGCATTTTGAGTTTTAACACAAGTTGGCACAACGACGTGGAACGTTCTCCACCTGGCTTCCACTACACGAGTCCACCTTCACGAGATGCTAGGCATTGAAAATACTTTAACACTGCTTTCGAAACCTTTGAGTTTTCTGCAAAAAGCACACATAATGGCACCATTTAAATATAAGTTTTACTTTATACAATGCCTTGTCCAAGGCTATGGGACTCGTGCAGCATCACAGGCACCAGAGCCCTTGCCCACCTCACTGCCATTATTCCAAGTCCGAGCCTGTGGTTAGTGCATTTTCAGATATTTAAACCCCATGCACGTGAACATACCACTATAACCTGGAGGGACAAAGCAGAGTAATATTGGGTGATACATAAGCTGTGCAGTTATTAAATTTAAATGAAAAAATCAATAATAAATGAAGTCAACAGGTTGAGTGTATCGACCATATTTACTTCATCTGCCATGGCTTCACAGCTCTTCACGAACAGCCTGATTCTGACTTTTCCTAAATATAAGCCATCTGATTCCAAATCTGAATCTTTGTGTTGCCTGTTATATTCAGCATTCAATGTTAGTGTTACCTGCTGGACTGTTGTCCTGGTAGATGCCAGCAAATACCTGAGTTCTGCAAGTTTTATTTAATAGTAACATTCGCCTTGAAAACACGCCATGCAGAAAATTCTGATCATCTTACAGAGCAACTCTGAAGTTGTCCACCAAACGTAGGCTCAAATTCACTTTTGACTGTGTAAGATTTACCTTAAAGTCTAACAAGCTTAAGGGGTAGACCTTTAGAGCTCAATCTTGTCTAAGTATGCTAAATAAACAAGAAAATGAGTAGTAAAAAGTCTTAAGGAAAAAAACTAATTTGACAAACACCAGCTGTTACTCCCTCTGTACTCAGCTATGTATTCAAAAATTAAGCAATCATTAGCTTATTATGTTATTTAGCAAATGTTTGCAGTTCATGTGGAAATCCTTCAGGCAGTAAGAGCCAACTGTAGCTCTGCAAAAAACAACAAAAAAAAACACACTATTTGCTCAGACACATCACAGCAGGCATTTCAGACATTTCCCAGATTTTTTGTACCTCTGCCTGGCCCCAGAGCACCCGCTGCCCACCAGGCATGGGCCCAGGACACGTCAGAAGGTGCGAAGGCAGCTCGGCATCGTGCCTTGGGCAAGGAGGGTGCTGCCACGGTCAGAGGTGGTGGACGCACCCCCAGCAAGCCACAGCCCAGCTCTGGAGCCCAGCTACCTCACCCAGGGTTTCAGATCCTCCTCTGCATTCACACACCTGAAACTTTTTTGCATTTTAGCTGCCAAGTGCTGTTTTGCTCTCAGTTTGCACTGGGGGAGAAAAGTGGGTCAGTGTTTTGGAAGGAATATGTTTTGGTTACAGCTAATTGGGGCTCTTGAGGTTATCTGTTGTGCTAACTTTTGGCAGCTTTGCTTCTAACTCTTCGTAATAATTATTGCCAACAAAATAAGCTCTCTCTCTTAGCAGAACAGAAGTCAATGTTCTCAGCAAGCACCACAGAAAAAATTCCATTATCGCTACTGCATTTGTCAATTCCAAGCAGAACCCATTTAAAATACCTGCACACGCACTAATAGGACAGGCATGCAGGCAAAAACACACACACTAACAAACAATATTAAAGGTTTAACCATTCAACCACCAATGGTTAAAAAATAGAGTATTCTGCCAACGTCACAACGGAAATTTCAAAAATAGCAGTGTCCAGCTACTCCAGCCGTTTTACCAGTCTTCATGTTTCTTCACCTGAGAACTAACACGGCACGTGGGTGAGGTTAAACACCTCGCCCCCAAGAAATCTCACTCCCTGCTAATCCTAGCCAGCCTCAGGTGGGGAGAAAGAAATCAACAAAACGTCTTCCGTAACTCTTATGAAAATTAATGTTGCATGGAAAAATTACTTTCCTACTGGCTTCCTACAGGGTACACAAGCCGCAAGGTTGTTTACTTCTCAATTGATTCTTATTTTGGAGAAGATGCAAATCCCCCAAAGAGCCCAGGAAAGCAGCAAAATAACCTAAGTCTTCGCTGCTTGGACAGCCAAAGTCTTCTATGAGCACAGACGAGTAAAACTCTTGAAGCAGTAGAGTTAGCAGGGCTTCCTTATTAAAGTTTCATCAATTCCGTTATTAAAGTTTCATGAGTCAGCCGAAAGAGAAGTTTCGGTGATTTCCCTGCCTTTGATGAGGTTCTCTCCCCCTCTCTCCTACTAAATAATTCCATCAAGCAAGGACTACCCCTGTAATTGTTAATACTTGAGAGTACATCACCAGCAGGGTGCCTGGGGGTCATCAAGCCCATCTCTTCCTTTGCAGTCAACTGAGCAACCCATCTCAGCAATTTATCAGGCTCAAAGAAAAAATATGATTTCCAAAGCAAACTCCTATTGGAACCTGGCCCAGGACATCACTTCAGAGATCGGGATTTTCTTCCGCATTCGGCATAGCTGGAGAGAAGCAGCTCTGCTCAGGAACAAAGCCGATTCTGCTGGAAGCATTTCCAAAAAGTTCTGGGAAGGGTTTCTTAGAATCACACTTAATGACTTCATTTACTTGAATTTCAAGAGCCTAATGCTTTGCAAGTAGTAGTAAAATACCATCACCAATATACACTTGAGGGGAAAAAAAAATAGCAATGGTTGTTTCTCCAGATCTGTTTACCCAAGGCACGCTGCATTCTGGGCAGTGTAACACCCACTCGGCTATTCTTCCTAGGCTGCCGTCCCTGCTTCTCCAGCAAGCAGACTAGGGGAGACATCTGAGATTTGTATGTGATGCTACTGGAGAGCAGCTAAAGCAGCAGTGAAGAGATTATTCAGAGACAGTTAAGCGAAGGTGGTGAAATGCAGTGAAGGCGACGGAACAGGGCAGCAAGCCCAGCACAGTGAGCGATGGGCCATCCCCAAATGTCTACCTGCACACATCCGTGTGGGACAGGGTCTACGCGCACAGGGGAGGAGCTGTATCTTTTGCACCTTCTCTTTTATTCGAGCACAGCATCATCTGCTTAAGTTTCTTAACCAAATCCAGTTCCCTGTTGATGTGGACGACCTATTTTCACGTGGTAGACCTGGGTCAGTTGGCTACAGACATCCAGGGACTGTAGGACAGCGGGCCTGGGCCAGGCTGCAGCATCCAGCGGGATGGAAGGGCACAGCAAAGCCCAGCTTTGGGCTATCAGCATGGTCCAACACGTGAAAAACTGAATCAAGATTCTCTGCCTCAAAGAAAAAAAGAATAATTTAACAAGACAAAACTAAGTACTACTAATACTTGTGAGATATGAAGATCCACTCCTCTAAAAAAGGGTAATTTAATTCGAGACCTTCTCTTTTAGAAAAAAGACATATATAGGCATGTGTTGTGCAAATTTACTGTACGTGTAATTTAATACATTTGAAATGACACTTGGCTATATTGTCCTTCAGTCTGTTTCTTCAGTTCTGCCTACAGAACATCTTTCCCCCAAAAATGAGCATCTCCTGAAAGACCTAAATTAAAGAAATAAAAGAGGAGGAAAAAAATCAAACAGGTTAAAGACCTTTCTGAACTTTTTGGCTGTCATTGAAGAAAGAAAAATACATGAATGTATTTCCTTTTCACTTCTTTAAAAGACCTACTCAAATGCCTCTTGTTTGTTTGTTTTTGCTTTTTTTCCCCTTTCAGTCCGTTAGCTCCTGCAAATGCCCAACAAAGGCTCTGTAAGAGCTCTGTGGCTTTAGGAGAACCTCCTGCTGAAGAGGACAACTGGACACTAACTCAAACACTGACCTTGCTGCCTCTTCTTTTCCACCTGAAAGAACTGAAAGACAATTCTGACACAAATGGCGTTCCACATCAACGTGCTGAAGTATCTCTCCCCACATATGTGGACACCAAATGTAAGGAACCACACAACACTCAATTTCTATCAAAGCTTTCCAATCGCCAAAAACTTCAACCCTATGCAAATGATCTTTGGTAGTTTACGAAAAGAACACAAGGACTCGGTACTAGCAGAAAAAACTGCCAAGTATTGAGTAGCATCCTAAGGGATTTGTAATTCTTCCCATGTACATCTAAAGCAATAGGTATTTTGAAGGCTGTCAGCAGAGATGCATGTTACGAAACTTGTATGAAATGAAATACCAATTAAACACAGGTTGGTTAAATACCTTCACCTGAGAGTCAGGGAAGTTAGTGACAGCGAGCTCTTAATCCTCACCCGCAGAGGGAGGTACACCACTTCTACTTCTTTTTAAACCAGACGTATTTTTTACTTTCCTCATAACTGCCTTTACCCCTGTTTCTTTCAAGGCTCAAGCTACTTTTCTTCCTCCCAGCCCTGGCCACAGGTACCCCGCTGTTCTTTGGGCACCAATACCCTGCTCAGTCCATATGTTACTGAATTTGCTGCACCTACGTAGGCACAATCCCGGCTACTAACTAAAAAAAATAAGAAGTCTATCATTTGTGATTACAAAGACACTTCAGAAATGTTTGCTGAATCCCAGCTGATGCTGCCTAAACCAGCTGAAGGCTAGAAGAGGGATTTTTGCATAACACCACACCACCACCAGATGACTCCTCGGGTCTAGTCCACTGGCTGGGGACCTATTCTGCAGCACAGGGTTGCCACTTACCGCTCCAGCCTGGGGTTAATAAGTTCTGACAAGCATTAGAGCTGTCACAGAGAGCTCCCTGATGAGCTCTTGCTGGCAGCCAGGTGGGGAGCAGGGATGAAGTGCTGGCGTGCAGCTCCGCACCCTGGTGTGCCCCATGGGTGTTCGCAGAGCAGCGCGGGGAGATGGTGCCCCCAAGGCACGGGGTGCAGGAGGGTGCCTGGGACACTCAGCTTCATGCAACAGCTGTCATAAAACACTTAGCACTTCCTCTGAAGATGTGTGAAAAAACAACTCCAGAAGAAAGAACAAAGCATTTCAAGTGTGAATTATTGTTTACTGTCCCTTATTCCCTTTCCCTTCATCTGCAGAGTCTTTAAGAGAAAAAAAGAGATAATAACGTCTGAGATGACAGCTCTTTAATAGACTTATTAGACTATTATCAGTATTAAAACTGACAACAACTGTCTTTTGATATGGAAAAAAAGAATGTAGTTCAAATGAGTTAAAGTGGCTGTCGCTGTCCCATCCTCCCTCCTGGAGGACGAGCCACAGAACAGAGGGAACAGGATAAGGAAAGGTGCACAGGGACTGCAGCTTAGTGATACGGGTTAGTGGAGGACTGGCTAGTGTTAGGTGGATCTGGGGGATCTTGGAGGTCTCTTCCAACCTAGATGATTCTGGAATTCCGTGCCTCAGACCTCATCGCCACCCAGGGCCCTGCTGCTCCAGGCGAGGCGTAACACTCACCTCGCCAGTTGCTCCAGGCCCTTTTGTGGACCAACAGCAGTGGTATCAGAGACTGCCCTGGCCAGCAGTGCAAGGCAGATGTTGAAACACACGGTAAAATGACACAACAGGACAAAACGTGACAATTAATAATATTAATAAGTATCACCTTAATAATAAATATAGATACTTATCCTACCTCTAGATACATGTAACGATACTGACCAGTACATGTAAGGAATGCACTCAGACCCTGAAATTGACAGCAACTGGGAAGATAAGTTACTCATTGTTTCATTCATCAGTGGGATTAAAAGGGTTTTTATTACAGACCGTTGGGATCAAACACTAGATATTGTCCTTTCTTGCTCCACTCAGGTCTCTACCACTGTAAAGATATTTTCTGGTACCATGGACTCAACAGGAGTGATGCACTTTGGCAGACTAAGATGTCCTTCCAGTCCCATACTCCCCTCAGGAGTAAATTTAACTCTAAAGAGGATACATACAAACCACCCACTCAAGCTCAGTATACTTACTAGTAACAATAAAGCACTTTTTGGAACCTGTTTCTGTCAGTTCTGCCTGCCCCCTGCTCAGCAGGCCGGACTGTCACAGCAACATTGAGGCGCCGGACGATGGCTGGTGAGCAGGAAGGCCGCGGCCTTGCTGAAGAGCACCGAGCTTCTTTTCATCAAGCACAAACATTTGGAAGGCCTACAGCACATAAATTTGTAATACCAGTATTTATTCTTGCAGAATGCAGGCTGTGGAGGATCTGCTGGCCCTGCTGCCTGAAGTGCACATGGCTCGAAATTTCAGGTGCTGAGCAGCTTGAAGCAGCGCTTATCGATCAATATCACGAAGCAATGGGTTGACTTAAATAGTATATTTATCCCAATACAAAGGAAAACATATTGATTTCCCTATCTTCTGAAGCCAAGAGGGAAGAAAAAAACATAGCCTTTTATGTGTGTTAGCTGGTATTGCACACGTCTGCCAGTAACAGCACCACTAATGGCTCACTTTTATGCCCACATGTAATAAAAAGACCTGGCTCCTCACACACACTGACAGCCTCTGCAAAGCCCCAAGAGAGATGAATTTCTGTACAACGGGGTCTTGGGACCGGGTAGGAAAACATGACAAGCAGGGCAAGACTACAAGCCTTTGACCATAAACATGTAGCTTGTAGCCTTATTTACATTACTGGAGTGAAAACCCATCTTACTGGGGCTAAGGTTTGGACTTGGTTTGGGTAGGTAACACAAAGAGCCATAAAAAACACAAATTTCATGATATTTTTGTTTTGTTTATTGAGTGCCACTGAAGTCAAGTGTTCCCAAGGACTTCAGTGCTCCTCTCTGCGGCACCTGACCAGTCCAAAAACGCAGCAGGCTTTCATGACATTTCAGCTCCTCCAGGCTCCAGGTCTGAGCCTGGCTTTCACAGCCGGGGTGTCCGCATCCCCCAGTCTGAACCCCGACACATTCTGCTGCAGGCTCAGCCCCCTCTCCAGCCAACTCTCCCCTCTCCAGTACCAGAGATGAAAAGAGCATCCAGAGGCATGCCGTGTCCCATCAGTGTCCATCTTTTCACAGCCTACTCAAAATAGAGGTTTTCTTTTTGTGCCTTTGCCAACACGGAAGCATGAGAAGAATAGCAAGATAAATATCTCCCAGCTTGCAGGCTTTGTACAGGATTCCTGGCATTAAAAGCCTCAAATCCAGCCTGGTTTAGGAACCAGAGAAGGTCAGAGGTCTTTTGTGTCATGTATTTCAAGTTTGCTCAGAACCATACAACTTTTCAAAGTAAAATTGAGCAAATTTTTATATATAAAGGAATCACCTTCCTTTATAGATTTGTCTTCAATTTAAACTGAAATCATCTGTATATGTACACAAATTCTAACACAGATACTTGCTGTGGCACTGGCTCAGTTCTGCAAAGGTTAGTGGGATTAGAAGAAAGAAGATGAATACTAATAGGAAGGATCAAATAATCCTAATCCACATGGGATCAGTAATGCTAAAGTAATTTTGTGAAATTATAAATGAACTCATCTTTCTGATATTTGTGATTGTCAATATCCATGGATGAAAGAGAAAAGTGACTGGTTTTGAGCAAAGAGACCCTGTTGAAGTGTAGGGGAAGGAAAGAAACTTTGGCTTGGTGGAAAACACCTTCTGTTGAAAAATCTTTCCACAAAAAAAAAAAAAAAAAAAAAAAAAAAATCTGCTTTAAAAAGACTAACTTCTGTCAAGGAGACCAACACAGTCTTCATTCCAGGTTAGATTGACCTTGATGAAAAAAATACTGAGAGCATTTTGTTAAAGATCAAAGCAATTAAAAGGCTTTCACTTCTTCAGTATCCACTCACAGCACTTAGTGCTCTGACTGACAAGGCTCCCGCAGGTTTCCCATCACATATTGTTCCACACATAACTTAGCAGCTACTGCTGCAGAAGTCCATAGAGTCATGGAACGGCTCGGGTTGGAAGGGACCTCAAGGATCTCCCAGTTCCAACCCCTGCCATGGGCAGGTTTGCCACCCTCTAGGTCAGGTTGCTGAGGGCCTCACCCAACCTGGTCCAGAACACGTCCAGGGATGGGGCAGCCACAACCTCTCTGGGCAAGTACCAGGGCCAGTACAACACAAGACGTGTAAAAAACTGCAATTTATGTTGAAGTATGTTTAAAAAATCTGTTTGAGGACTGCCAAGTGTTTCAAAATGAAAACTGATGATGAAATGCCCGAGTTTACTCAGCTCTGAGCAAGACGTGCAGAAGGCAGCACCCAGGCTCCATTTACACTGAGGCTCCTGCAGACACCGCTTTCTCAAGGCTACCAAGTCCCCAAACTGTTGGGCTAGACCACTGCCCATGACACTCGCCCACAGAGAAGTTTGAAAGCCTTTATTCAATCAGCCATCAGCAGCACTAACAGAAGCAATCTTCAGCTCTGGGCCCTCTCAGCACCGGCTGCAGACAGGATTTGGGTCAGGTACGGATGCCCAGGTCCCTCTGCAGGCCCAAGAATCTCCCTGCACAATCCCCGAGGCTGTCCACAGGTGCTCTGCTGGAAGCTACACAGTACTACAGCCCTCAGGAAGATGTTATATTGCTGGTGCTGCCGGAGTGCCTGCATGCTGTCAGACACAGCACAAGACATTGTGTTAGTGGCATTGCTACAGAGCCAGGAAGCTTCCAGTCCCTGCAGGATTTTGAGCTGTGCGATGTGGGACCGTGCCCACGGTCACAGGAGACACCACGCAGCTAGCCTCACATTTCAGTCACCCTTCAGCGAGCAGAAGCCATACACAGATTTCAACAGCTACAGGCTGAAACCCATCATTTCAACATAACAACATCTCTGGGTTTCTGCTGTCCTCAGCCAGGATGCCTCCTTCACTCCCCCTCCACGTGCCAGCAGCTGGAGCACACAAGCAGAGGTGGGACCAGCTTCGGCGTTTGCCCAGGTGGGCTCTGCTCGCCGTGGTTCATAAAGCACTTCTAGAGAGATATGAGACTTCCATCTGTACCTCCTGAACCTCCCCTTGCAGAAGGCGAGATGAAAGGATTGTTCTCCAGGTTTTCCCGTGAAAACCTTCTTCCACGCACCAGCAGGAACACGTGGCTTACCAGGGAACTGCTGGCAGCACTGCTCTTCAAAGCCGGAGACGCCAAGCTGCAGGGACGCATACTGAAAGCAGCTTCACTACCATCGGTAACAGTACAGCAGCGAACATCAAGGACCAGAGGGCTACAGCTTTCACCTGAACAGTGGAACCAAGGCTCCCTCCATAGGCCACCAGCCGCGCAGGGACGTGCAGAAGGCAGCAGGAGGAAGGCAATGTGCATCTCTGTACCCCTGTCCCCAGGCAGAGCTGTGCCTGCGGATGCTGCTCCCCACGGGAAGCTCAGTGCTGAAACCCAAAAGCTTCAGCGCAAGGCAGAGACCTCGTTCTGAATGAATTAACCACCCAGAACAGCTAATTCACAGTGCTTTGAGGAAAGCTTCCAGGAAGCTCCTTCAGCAAAGCAAAGCCAGACGGCACAGCTAACACGGGCATGGCTGACTCGGTCCAAACCAGCTGTGACTCCGTCCACGTGGCAGGCAGCACACCGCAGGCGACAGCAGCATTCATCCTTCCTCCGCAAAAATACCTCGACACTGCCTTCCTCGCTTACAGTAATGAGCCCGACAGACATAAAACCAGCTATCGCTTCTGGGTGGGAAAATAAAATGCCATTATTCACTTTAGATACACAAAACTGTAAGCACATAAATTCATGTTTTGTAATATACTGGAGAATAATAGCAGCTTCCTTCTCTTGCAGAAAATAACACCTCCTAGTAGCTCGTACTCACAGCTGTGAAATTACGGGCATTACCATTCACCAAACACCAAAGCCTCATTCCTTTATCTTCGTAACATTGCTGATACACTGAGAAAACAATTATATCATTACTGATAACTGTGGAAGGCAACCCTGCCTGTAAGATAGGCTTTCTAAACGAATACAGTCATGTAGCCTGCAAAAAGCTTATTAACTTCTCCGTTTAAACCACTTAACTAAGCAATTTGCTCTCAGTATTTTTATTACTCTTCATATTAACTGTAAAGATTATATAGGAAACACTTCAAGTACTGCCATAACACTTCCTAGGAAGTTTAAGTATGTTTGGAAGCAGCTCCTGATCGGGCTGTAAGGCACTGATACCATCTTCCCATTCTTGCAGCAGGGTCATAAATATACACGTCTGCCTTCACGAGCTCCGGAGCACACAGACCTCAGAGCACATCATTTGATTAGCATCCACCTGATGCATGGATTGCATCGGTCACAAAAACATTTAGAGAGGGATGGGAGGATTTAAGAAGTTATCTGGGGGGTGTTTCACACCCTCCCCTGCTCCTCTCCCACTTGAAGGGGAACACGGAGAGCTTTCTGAAAAGGAGGGCAGCAAATGCTGAGCACTCTCCTGGAAGAAAAGCAGGGGCTTGCACCGTGCCAGGCTGCTAGTGGCACGGGGAAGGAGCCCGAAGGGCAAAACCTGCAGAGGTGAATGAGTCAGGAGTTTTACCACCAGCAACCTCTGCCCGTGCTGTGCAGCCCTAAGAGCAGCATTCTGAAAGGAGCTGCAGTAGTCAAAGAAGTTGCCATACACTGAAGGAAAAAAGGCTGGAAGAGAAATTTAGAGACACGAGCAGAAAAAGGCTCTGTCATCAGCCTGTCCTGTAAAAGCAGCAACTAGAATTAGGTGGAGCATGAGTACATTTAACTGAGGGCAGAGAGGAAGGTGAGGCTGCAGCGCTGAGCACAGTGCTGGACACAGCCCTGAACAGAGAAGGCAACGGGAAAACAACCAAGAGATGGGAAAAGAGGGGAAAGGCAGAGCCTGAGGAGAGACCAAATAAGCAACCACACAACTTGGTGGCACCCCAAGTTCAATTTGAAATGTAAGCAGTGAGAGGTCAGTGATGGAATTAACAGCAGACAGACTTTGTATCAGCAGGAAAAAAAGACGCCATTCAGGGTAATTCTACCAGAAACCTCTTACAGCAGGGGGATAATAAGAAGAAAATGGATCAGCACCAGTTTGATCCATCTGAAGACCTGTCAACACACGCCTGGCTGTGCACATATTGTTCACCAGGAAGGAAATCTTCAGCGACAACACAGCTTCCCCTTGCTACTCTGGGATCACAACCCTGCCGTTCGGCTGGGAAGACCCTGCTCTGCCTCGCGAGCTCTCCTCATCTGCTACCAGATAGAGATATAATTCAAATACAAAGAGTAAGTATAAGATACGTGTCAAACTCCCAGCCTTTGCTGCATTGTCTGAGCCGACAGCTCAGCACAGAGCTCTCTCAAGACCCAGAGCAAGCACATAAATTCGAGCCAGTTTACCAGGTACCAGGCTCCCAACCCATCCGCCACACGTGCATTCGTGCAGCCTATGCCAAACTCCTTCCTCACCGCTGCATTTGTCATTAAGAATGCACTTCAAGCGATGCATCCTGCCTGGGAACACCGCTCAGACGTTCCCTACCGCATCCAGGTGGGAAAGCATTAACACAATGGGTTCTCACCCGTGGTGTCCCTATTTATGACCACCGTCACTCCCAGCAGAGCCACGTCCCCGCAGCCGAGCACTGCCTGCTTGTGGCAAGGACCGAGCGCAGCTTACTGGAAAGGGCTGCTGGAAACATCAAAACAGAGCTGATCCGAGTTGTTCAACACGCTAATTAATCAATCTGGCAAATTAACCCAAACAGTAATCTCTTCCAGCACACTCGCACTGAACTTCTGTCTTATTGGAAAAATACAAGAAACTGACTGCATGCTACACAGGCTGAAAACACAAAGTGCCTTACACAGAAAGACCAAGGGAACGAGGGCTCCTCTGCCAACCAAATGACCATCACCTTACATCCACGACAGAAACAAAGTCGGCAACCCATTAAGAATATCCTGATCCTGAATTTCAGAACGTAAGTTACTGGTTTAAGTATCAGTAGCATTATGGTTCTTAATCCTTTCTGTGAGACAACTGCTCTTCCAAATTAATACTGCAACTCACAGAGAGACTCAGCTTTATGGCAGCACACTTTGCTCTCTTCCAATCACAAAGCTTAGCTTTTCTATTAGCAGCTGTGACACACCCGAGTTATGCGGATTAATGTCATTTATTTCATAAATATCACCGAGCATAACTGAGCCCCAATGAGATGATGGATCAGTTACTCTTCTCTACTGATTACCGTCTACACAAACCACATCAAATCCGTACAACTTACAGCAAATAGAAGAATCACACATGAACTCTTATCGGTATTATTTTTTTCTGGTTAGTTGAAAATAAGCCAAGTATCTCGAGGGCAGCTTGCTCCATCTTTCTGGAAGTAGACAACTAGCTACGGAATCATCTGTTGCAATCTTCTATAATTAATATGTTCTTTTCTTTCTTTTAAAGTAATTTAGGGGATGAAAAGCACTCTGCCATCAAGGTTCCAGATCAATTGAGAGATTTTCAAATGAATGGAATGAAACCCTTACTTTAGAAAATGGCTTATGCCTCTCTGGAGTTGCATAAAAAGCGGTAAATACTTAATTATTTACTAACCTGGTATCAGCTGAGGTGCCAACACCACTGTGGGAAGAGGCCTGGAGGCAGTAGCTGGCCTGGCTATAGCCATAGCTACTTGATTTGTCATTAATAGAGGCTTCTCATTTCCCTGGAAGAGTCTTGATTCCTCAGGATGTATCCATGCTGAGTCCAGAGCAAATGCATTATTTAAGTATATCTGTCCAACACAAATAAAAACATTAAGGTTTGAGATACTTTATTCTCACTTCTATTTCTCATTTTTTCTGTTTAATCTTTAGCTCATTGTTATGATACGGAAAGTATCTCAATTTGGGGACAAACTTACAAGAACAGATTGCTGCTGCTCCGTAAGCACTGTGGACAGAGTTTAGCTGATGACGAGAAAATTAACTGGCTCTGAACATGAATAATCAGCTTATGCAGCATCACCAACAGAAAATAATAACCGAAGCCAATTGTGCCTCAGACAGAGCTATTGCAGAGCACGTCTGTCTGCAATTCAGAGACCTCAGTCATCTTCTAGGTTGGAGTGACAGGGACGAGGGAAGGAAATGGGAACGTACAGTCACAAAGCCTCATTTCAATTATTCAGCTAGTTAAATTTACGGATGTAAATAACGATGGGCAGCACGAGGGCCTGGGACTGTGAGCGAAACCCTGGCGCCAGCCCCGGGGCTGGCAGCGCTCCCAGCGACAACACTGCCTGCACTGCACCCCCATGTCCCCTCCTGAGGAAAACAGGGAAGTGCTCAGGAGAGGAAAATGGAAACCCTTAAAATCCCATTCAGGAGCGAAGCTAAAGCATTTCACTCAGCGTAGCGTGGATAAATAGTGAAGATATTTTATTCTTTGCATAACTTCACAAGGCTGAAGATTTAACGCCACTGAAGTGCCCTCCTCTGCCCATCACCCCATGACATTCCTCCTCCCTGGGGGGTTCCCAGACAAACCCCTGCCCTCCTGCACACAGCTGCAGTTTCCAGAACCAGGACTATTCCTCGGCTCACACAGCCTACGTGCACCAGCATTAAGCACACTCCAGAATACGAGACCCGGGCTTACTTTGCAGGTCGGCAGCCTTTTATCTATCCAGTTCTTCCCAGCGTGAGGCGGAACCGTGGATGCGTACACAGGGGGAAAGAGAGGAACAAATTCCACACCCGACGACGGCGAAAATCCTATGACGGGAGAATGGCCTCCGAATATCCACTGAGGGGGGGGGGGGGAGGAAAAAAAAAAAAAAAAAGCAGGGAGAAAAGTTAACAAAGGGATTTCACCACGAGTAAACTGAGGCTTTAAATGGTTTCTTAATTAAAGAGATGACTGCACATTTCAGAAACAAGCCTCTTCAGCCCGAAAAACGTTTGGGTTTCTGCAGGCGCTGTAGGGGCAGCGAGAGGTGCCCCGGCCACCGGGAGCTGCCCTGCCGATCCCCAGTAAAGCAGCGCCGGGCGGGGGGGCTGCGGCTCGCCCCCAAACCGCGGCTTTTTCTCCGCATGACCAAAAAACCTCACGAACAAACCCAGAACAGGAGCCGGGAGCGGTCACGGGCTCTGCCAGGCGTGCTTCTGCCCTGCGAGCACACGGAGGAGGCAGAGCCGCGAGGGGCAGCGAGCTGCTAGGGGGGTCCCGGCCGCGGGGAAGGAAGAAAAAATTAAAGAAAGAACAAAAAGAGATGAAAACACCGCAGGTCCGGTGGAAGATGCCGGTGCTCCGCGGCTGGGAGTACCTCTAGCGGCGGCTCAGCGCCCAGCCGGGCTCTTTGCGGAGGAGCCCCACGGAGCCCCACGGAGCCCCCACGGCCCCGTCCCGTCGTTACCTGCCCGGGCAGCAGCTGCCGGCGGTGGTGCCGGTGCTCGGCGGGCAGCAGCGGCAGCAGCGGCTCGCAGGGGACGTGCCAGCCCGGCGCGGACAGCAGCAGCGGTGGCGGAGGAGGAGGAGGAGGAGGAGGAGGATGGGGATGGGGATGATGGGGGGCAGCCCCACCGAGCCGGAGCAGCCCCGCGGCGGCCGCCGGCACCGCCCAGCCCCAGGGGGGCTCCGCCGGCCACAGCAGCGGCGGCGGCCGCTGGGCTGCGGGGCCCGGCAGCATCCTGCATGGCCCGGGGCTGCCACAGCCCCGCTCCGCTCCGCTCCCAGCCGCCGCCGAGTGCCAGCCCGGCTGAGGCGAGCCCAGGCGCCGCCCCGCTGAGGCGCCGCCCGTGTGGGGCGGGCCGGGCAGGGAAGGGAAGGGAAGAGAAGAGAAGGGCAGGGCAGGGGGCTCCCGGCCCCTCCGGGCGGCACTCGGTGTTTTAGGGAATGGGGAGAGGCTGAGGAGGGGCAGGGAGCGGAGCCGCCCCCGCTGCACGGTGAGGGCACGGCGCCCGCAACGCGCCCGGTGCCCCGCGGGGGAAGCGGGCTGAGCCCCTCAGGGGAACCGAGCCCACCCTCCCCGTCACGGTGCTTTAGGGTTTTTCAGCAGCTGCCAGCATCTGTACTGCGGGGACAGCCTGCCCTGGCTTGCTTGAAGGCTGTGCTCCCAAGGTGGGGCAGACGGGGAGGGCAGGGGGCCATGCAGCCCTCACAGCCTGCCCAGAGCAGCCCCACAGCAGGGGTGACACCGCCACACACACACAGAATCACAGAATTTCTAGGTTGGAAGAGACCTCAAGATCATCAAGTCCAACCTCTGACCTAACGCTAGCAGTCCCCACTAAACCATATCCCTAAGCTCTACATCTAAACGTCTTTTGAAGACTTCCAGGGATGGTGACTCCACCACTTCCCTGGGCAGCCTGTTCCAATGCCTCACAACCCTTTCGTTAAAGAAGTTCTTCCTAACATCTAACCTAAAACTCCCCTGGCTCAACTTTAGCCCATTCCCCCTCATCCTGTCACCAGGCACTGCCACCACCACCATGACCAGCAGTGCCCTCAGCTCCTGCCAGGCTGGGGAAGAAGCCCCCAGCAGCACTACCCATTAACTGCCCTCGTTAAAACTCAACCCATGGCACGTGGCTGCCCGTGGAGGCGTCCCAGCCTCGAGCAGCTGGGAGAGGGGCAGCACGCTCGGTGTGATGGTGTGAGGAGAAAGGGCTCCATGGCAGCTCCTTCCCACAGCCTGGGAAGGCCCCTTGGAATTGGGTCTCTCGTGGCAGTGAATAACCGTAGCAAAGTTAATTACCAAGAAGTTTTGAAGTACAATTATTTTGATACATGGATAAACACGAGGTCAGGAAAACACATTGCTTACAGTCATCCTCAGAGATCCTGGGATGTACAGATTTGAGTAATCTACAAAGTGACAGAAACCAGATAAAGAGAAGATCAGTTCTAAATATTTTAGTGCTTGGCCACATTTTTAAACACAAAAATCATGTAATGGTGATTGTAGCTAAACAGAAAAAAATATATATAGTGACAGAAAAAAAGATTGTTTCCTATGAAATGCAATAATCCCAGAGTAGAATTTGTCTATTTAAGAAAGTTTTTTTGTTTGATTGATTTTTGTCTATTTAAGAGCAGTTCATCTCTAAAATACTCCGTATAGAAGCAAAATAACAAATTGTATTTCGTTGGACATAGTTGCTGGGGATTTATTTTGGGGAAGAAGAAATGTGGAGAATTTGAAGGAGTTCAGCCGCTCTTGGCATCCGCTCACCTCTGCATTCAGGGCAGAGTAAGAGCCCTGCCAGTCAGTGGGAGAAGCTTTTAACTACATTTTTCCAAGGTACACAACATTGTCAATACTATTTTTTTTCACATAAGCAAGGGAAGTTAGAAAGGACCAAAACCATCCTTGAGTATTCTTCTATTTAAGGTCCAGAAGGAAAAAAATGTTTCTCAGAGGAGTTTATTTGCAATGTTGAATCCAAATTTAGTTACTGGCAAATGCCAGCATTTTACTTTTTTTTACTCTTTTCTTTCCTTTTTTTTTTTTTTTTTTTTTTTTTGGGGGGGGGGGGAAGGATGGTGATGAGGGGGAATTATAATTTCTTAACAGTGTGCAGTCTTACCAAATACTTTACTAATATTAGATGTGAAGGTTTGTGCAGGCAATGTGACTTCAGAAAGCCCAAGCTCACTCAGGTCAGCTGAAGTCAGCTGCTGTAATGACATTTTGTAGCCTGGCTAAACACACACACACACAAACATCAGCTGCTTTTTCTTTCAGACTTTCTTTTCCTACACCTCAAAGAATACTAAGGAAAGTGTTCTTCTGCTCCTGCCTGGAGCTGGGGAAATCCTTGGGTGTTTTCCAGCCCACGTGCAGGATGCTGGCGTGGTCCAGGCTTGGCGCTGCCGCCTGCTCCCCGGCCGAGGCGGAGGTGACCGCAGCAGGACGAGCTGCAGCACTTGCCAGGAGCAGTGAGCTGTGCTGTGCTCTGCTTTTCCTGGCCAGTCCAGCGAGTGGCAGTGATGCTGAGTTCAATTTAAGCATCCAGGGATGGAGCAAAGCGCACAGAAACAGCGCCTGGGCAGCGAACGCCATCGTTTGGGAACAGCCCCGCAGTGTTTGGGGGAAGAGGACAAACTCCACAAATCCCTGCACAGAACTAGGGTGATCAGTGCAGCACTCGCTGGCTCTGAAGCCACATTTTTCAAAGTGAAAAGCTTCAAATAAACTTTTCTGGCTCTGGACTCACTTGCCATACTCATGCGCACACATTCTGCTTCATCTTCAGGGCACGGAGCAGCTTCTCAGAACGAAGCAGCAGCCCCACTGTCTCCTGCTCCCCCACCAAAGCACCTGCAGTCGGTCTCTTTGTTCTGGTAGGGGCTGCTCTGAGCAGCCATCCTCGTGCCCAGCCCTTGTGTTTTATTGAGGGGAAGGCTGGAAGGATGTCCTATTAAATGGAGAAGTGACGTGGGTCCGGTAGCTCCCCAGTTCCTCGTGGAGCTTATTCTCAGGGCCTGTTCCAATGGTGTTCTGCTGCTGCTGACAGATTTGCCTGCAAGCCCAGGGAGCGTTTACTGTCACATTAAATGCTGATGTGCTTGAAACGGCCTGTACTGCTGAGAAGCTGGCACAGCAGCACGGGTGTCAGTACAGCAGCAACCCCTTCCAGTGGCTCCCAGCACAGCACGAGCTGGCCCTGGAGGATTCCCTCCCCGGGGCTCTCCTCTGGCTGCAGCCCACAGCAGCAGTGCTGGTGGCTGGACATGGACCACGTTGGAAGAGAGATCTCCTTTCCAGCACAGTAGGCACACAGAGGGAAAAATTTACTTGTGATAACCACGAGCAGAACAGCATTTCGTGCCATTTTGTGCAGGCATTACACAGAACTCCCTGTGCAGAGGCATGCAGACACAGGTGTGGACATGCCGAAGTTGCCTCTAGATGTTAGCCCTGACCAGAGCCTCAGGCACTGCATGCTTCAGCAGGTTCCTAATGAACAAATCCCTCCCCGTGCGCTGTCTGCGAGGGGAGAGGCGCAGGGAATGAGGTTTGCTGCTATCCTTGCCAGCGGTTGAACCGCTCGGTTCACACCACGCAGAGGGGCTGGAGCAGGAGAGGGATCTCCTCTGGCACCTCGGGTGCCTGGAGCTGCCTGAGCACCAGCAGATTGCTCTTCCCAGGTGCTAAAGCACCCGGCTCACTCCTCTGCAGCAGCGCAGCCATCAGGAACCCCATCTGAGGAGCTCTTATTTCTTCCCAAGCAGGGCTGCCAAAACACCCAGCCAAACGCATGCCCCAGCCAGGCAATTATTCCCTTTTCTCCTAACCACACAGACTAATAGTCTGTCCCCGGGGTTAAATAGTCTGTCCCCTGCTGTAACCCCACCAAGAAAACTCTCAGAAATGTCAAATGAAGGGCATAAAAAGTGCAGCAAAAGTCACTGCAGCAAGACATAGGTGACACAGGACTTCAGAGTTCCTAGGAGCCCTTTTTCCATCTCCCAGGGTGATGGTGAGAGGTGCCTCGAGGTGCCCAGCTCCCCAGGACACCTCTCCCCCTCTCTGGCAGGAGACCATGGGCAGGTGGCGGTGGCAGAGAGGGTCCGGCCGTCGGGCCAGCGCTGCTGAGTTCCCAGAGGACACATACAATATTAGAATTAAAATACAATATAGAATTAAAATGCCAAACCGTGAGGGAGCAGACCAGAAAATAACCTCTGGGAGGGGGGTGGATGGAGAGGGAAGGGGCAGAGGGGCAGAGGCACCACCTTCGGCTGGCGGGGCGATCTCCGGGCTGCCCTGCCACCTTTTATGTTTCCTAATTGTCCATCCATCCCTTTTTCACTCTGTCCCCAGACTTGCTGGCTTTTTAGGAGGACGCATCAGGAGATTACAGTAAATCTTAACCTTGCTGGGCGCGAGACGAACCCAGTGGCAGTTCAAGCAGCTGTCAGAGGAGCATACGATTGCACAAAGATGATTAATTGGCAAGTTAAACTATAAAATATGAATTTCCTTCCCATTATACTTCGATCGATCTGTTCTCCAGTTTCTCATACAACATTCTGAAGTTATTTTTATACAAAGGTGGCGTTATTGATATCCGTATTTCAGACGCTGATTATTTAGGAGGAGAAGACAAACGAGGGGTCGCTGCACTTCATTTTCACCGTCCACATGCTCCACGGAAAGTGAGAGCACAAAGGGGCGAGCAAACACCTGCCAGGCCTGCTAGGGACAGCCAGGCCCCTTTGCTGAAATCCCAGGGGCATTCCCGGCACATCAGATTCCGGGGTCAGACAGGTCTCTTTTTCTTAAAATCAGAACAACAAACGCATCACTCAGAATTAAGCTCTGCAGGGCTTTGCATATAGGAAGATCCATTCAGGGAGCTAAGAAAAGAAACAGAAAGGCACTCAAACCAAGAGAAATACTTGAAATGGCTTATTCCGAATGCACACACAAAAGACCAAGTTGCTGTCCACATTTTCCTGTTGAGTTGAGGAATCAAGAGCACAGTCATTTAAGGAAAGATTTGTTTTTCATGCAGTCGTATGGAACAAGTCTCTGCCTGATCTGCTTTTAACCCTCCTTGGTTAACCTGCCAGCCTGCCTCCCCTCCGTGCCTTCTGCATCGCCGCAGGTCTGCGTGCACTTTGGGTACCTCGGGTGTGATGCTTGCATAGCTAGGGAAAAACTGTGAGCATCGCAGGTCCTCAGTGAAGTCAGATCAATTAATTCACCCTCAGTAGCTTGTTTAGAAATTAACTGTTTCATAATTTCAGCAAAATGCGTACGTGATGAGCTCCAAACATCGCGCTAGCCAAAAAGCACCAAACAACAGATGGTGGCAGCTGACATCTACCTACTGCTCCAAAGAGAGTCTTGACGGAGAGTCAGATGAACTCTCTCATAGAAAGACTACTGGTAGGCTTCAGAGCAGAAAGATTCACTTTTTCTTGGCATCCACTGGTAGCTAGCTAGAACAGGAGGTGAAGAGCGATACCCAGCACACCCTCAGCATTAGCAGGGTGAGCAGAAGATACCACAGCAACTTGCTTATTTACCCTCAAAAGCAAGTTGTATTTCTTCCCGGAGGGATAAAAAACTGTCATCTTCTTGGTGCTGTGGGCCACTCAGCCCTTCAGCGGGGGTGCTTACCCTGAGCGCTGGCTACTTGGGAAGTGGAAGGGGCAGGAGGGCGACTGGTGGGCACTGTGGGCACCACAAGGTGGGAAATCATCACCACCTCCGCTTCCTACGCATTATTCCAGGCCATAAATGCATGTTTTTAGCCTCTCAATTAGGTGTGTTACCTTCCTGTGCTAACAGCATTGTGTCTAAGCTCACTAGAGGTTTGAAACTTCACTTTATCAGCCAAGCATTTTCATTTTTATGAGCTTTATCTTTTTTATAGTAATTTTAATACACTTTTGTTTCCTAATTATCTTTCTTCCCAAATTACTGCTCTTAAATAACATCCCTAATATTCTGGATTTGGTGGTGGGGGCAGCATACCCCGATCCCACACTTATCTCTGAAACCAGTTTGGAAACCAAATGTGAAAATACCAGCGTCAAGGTACAAAAAAAAAAATGTACTGAGGGCTAATTTTTCCATCTGGTAAACTTCATATTTAATTTCTCTGACATTAAACTCCCCAGTATCATTGTTCAGTGGCTCAGCTGTAACAGGTGTTGCTCCAAGCAGCATCTCGCAGCGCTCTCAGGTCAGGGCTCTCCTGGTCTCTCCTTACCACAGCTCGTTGCCTAATTACACACGTGGAGAAGAGCTCCCTTGGCAGCTGACTGCCAGCTTGGGCTGCTCCTTCTGCACCCGCTCCCATCTCAGCATGGGGCAGTGGCTGCCAGCCCCTGAGCTGGGCTCGATTCTGTAATTCTGCATTTCTGCGTTTCTGCGTTTCGCCGCCCGCCTGTGCCGCAGCTCTCCCTCCCGCGCACCACAGGCAGGAGGGGGCTGGGGGAGACAGAGCCACCTTTCCCCAGGCAGCCTAGGGCTGGATGAAAGATGTGCAGCGAGCAGACAGCGCCTGGATCCCATGGCTTGTTTCTGGGGGTAGGGCTGTGTCCTGCTGCCCTTGGAGGTGGGAGCCAGGTGTCCCCCGGCACCCCGTCCCTTGGGTGCGCAGCTCAAACAGCACCAGCTCACGGCTCCCTCCGCCCCCAGCCTCCAGCTGAGAGCCCAGGGGAGCAGCAGCAGGAGGAGGAGATGCTGGGGAGAGCTCAGGAGGCTTCTCCCGATTCACTGCCTGGCTCCAGCTCCTGGGACTCGCTGGCAGCCTGTTGGATTTTCCAGGGGGAGAGGATTTCTGATCACCCCGTTTCTCACAGGTTGTGCATAACACTGACCGAGGTGTGGCATCCACCCTTCAAGGCAGAAAGCCCTACAGGAAGTTAATTCCTTGTTTAGTAAAAAGAAGCTTGTGGCTCGGAAGGAGCTGAAAGCAGCAGGAATTGTTAAAAGCCTCATAACCCCACCAGACATGAGTCCCAGGCTCTGAGATGCCCCCGATGCTCCCACAGCCCGCAGGGTGTCCCTGCAGTCCCTCTGCACCTCGGGGCCTTCCCCAGGGCACTGCTCTGACATTTCAGCCCTGACCCTCGGGGCTGCTTTTCCTTCTCTGAGGTGGTTAGGCTGACTCCACTGATTTCAAAACCTTAAAATACACATTTGGGGTCATTTGTGGTGGTTGTTTTCCAGCTAGCCTTTGGAGTTCGTCTTCCTGCTTCATTTCCCTGACACATCAGTCAGTAACAATAAAAGCAAACCTGTAAGGACTGATGTTCCCTCCGTCCATGCCAGGCGGATGCATGTTGTATCTCTGGAGATCTCCCCGAGCTGTGCATCTCTTTCTTTGGGTTCAATGTTACCAGAACCATGGCTTATTTATGCTGTGCTCAGTTGAAGAAGACAGCCCCTCCAGTGTTAAGAGGAAACACTGGGGGCCAGGAGCCAGTGTTGTTTTCTCCTGCATGCCTCCCTTCGTTAGCCGGAGACCCCCTCTGATCCCCGCTTTCCTCTCTGTGCGCAGTGCTTGAAGGAAGGAGGTCTCCCCGAGAGCACGCTTCCACTTAGCCAGGCAGATGCTCTTTCTGTTTGAAGGCCCCACCCACAGCTGACACTGCTTTACAATGTGTCATTCACATCACAAGCCTGATTATATTTTGTTTACTGCTCGGAGAAACCGTTTTGTTGAATAATGATCTTTGTGAGAGAACCTCTGCTTTCAGAACGGTCCACGGTGCAGCTCATCCCTTAATGAGTTTTCCTGTGGGCTATGAGCTGACACCCAGAACCTGCTTCACTTGGCTCCTCGTACAGACAAATTCGGGTAAGATGCCCCAGTCAGCTGGCAGGGACAGCGCCAAGCAAACCGCTGACACAGCACTGCAAGAGTGACTTCACATGAGCCTGAGATCACACAGAAATCCTCCTGTGGAAGGCCATTTGTAACCATGAACAAACCCGCGTTTTGGAAGATTTCACAATATTACATTTTTACACAGCTCCTTGCACCGGACCTGTGCACACGGCCATGTAAAGCTCAAAGCTCCGGGAGCAGTGCAGGTGCTGGGTGAGGTTAATGTGCCCAAAGGACGCGGTGCTTTGGGATGCTCCACCAACGCCTGGGGACTGCCACAGTACGAGCAGGGACCCCAGCACATGCCCTGGGGGTCCTAAACACACACTGTAGGCACTGTAGTAGCTGGAGCAATGCCTGCAGTATCTGATTGCTCAATTTCTGTTGCTCTCTATTCTAATTTTTCCTTGTCTGGAGCCTCCTTCCCTTGGAGCAGGTGTACAGTGCTTCCTGAAGTCTTGGTAGCAATATCACACAAGTCTGTCAGTTTGCTCCCAAGCATTTACTTCAGTTGTAGTGGCTATAATTCATAAACTAGAACCATACATCAAGCTTACCTAAAAAATATTTGTAGACCAAAGCACTTCTGGCTAATCATTATTAATAAACTAAGTGTTACTGCATACAAATTGGTTCCTTTCATTCAACTAATAATGTTCATTGGTATCCCATCTATATAAGGTGCTTTCCTAACTCTGTAAGATTAGTTCTTCGAAAATATCCAAGAACACTTTAAAGAAATACATACTAAAAAGACATCGGAACAAAATCCCAAAATATCACTTCCTTCCCCTGAAGGAAAGGGAATGGCTATTTTTAATGTGCAATGCACATGATCTTAAATCTTCATAGGAAGATGGAAAGATGGAAAGATTGACAGGGACAGAGCTTAAAAAAATTGTTAATGCAGGTCTTAGGTAGGAACACACACCTCGCCCCCGATTCTCTGGGCACTGCTCACCACAACAGTCTGCTGCTCAGTGAAGGGGTTGGTTCACCTCCAGCTGCAGCCCAGGATTTTTGTGCAGAGGTCACCAGGGCTGACAGATTTTATTCCTTCTTAGCTCCCTGCTGCGCTCCTCCCAGCACGTTTCTGCTGGAGATGCACCAGCCCCTTCCCAGGGCATGGAGAGGCCCAGGGGACACCTTGGGACCCCTGCCCCAGTCTCCCTGATCACAGCAGCTTGCAGACAAAGCCAAGCAAGGGAGCGAAACGATCCCAGGTGGCTCTGCACGCCTGCTGTGTCTTCCCCAGGGACACCTGGAGGAGGCGAGAACGCTCTGCCACAGCCCTGGCTCATAGGGGAGACTGATAACAACCAAAATCCTTCCCTATCAGAAAATTCCCCTGTTCAGCTTAATTTACAAACAGCCTCAGCACTGGCTGGTAGTGCTATTCTGCGAGGGAGGGAAGAAAAAAAAAAGTTGCTTTTTAGGATATTTTTGAGCAGACTAAAATTGGGAGGAAAAGTACGTTAATGAAAGCAAAGCTCAACTGACAAGCAAGCTCCTAAAGGGAAAAAGTAATCAATTCAAGAGGGTCCTGCTGCTAGATGGCAATTACATCCTCCACAGTCCTTCTTTTTCAGTAATTGAGTTGTGTCTCTTGTTGTGATGCCAAGTAGAAGCAGGGGGGAAGATCCCTGAACATATCGGCCTTTTTTATTGCTATTATTATTATTTATTACTACTCTTAAGTCTTTCCTGGGTTCTTCGTGAAGTCATCCAGAGACATCACGATGTACTGCTGGTCCTGCTTGATCGTGCCATGGTAAGGGTGCACAGGGTGCAAGGAGCTGAAATGGCTTCCCCAATAAGTTGCTGAAGTTATTACAAATATTTTGAAGTGGCATTGCCAACCTTTTAATAAAACTTAACAGACTGTAAGTTTAATGCCATTCCTGAGGAGTTATTTATCCACTTAGATTTGTGGCCTCCCATTAAAAACCCTCCTCCACTTGTGAAATGAACTCCAGAAGTCTTGCACCAGATGAGGAAAGCATGGTGTCTCCAGCACAGACCGCCAGCTCGCTACAGGTGAAGGGTTTCCCCCAGCTAAATGAAGCAGCTCTGCTTCTCCAACAAATTAAAATATGATAAAAAAAAAAAAAAGATAAATAACTAAAAGCACACCCCACCCTGTAACTCCACTGCATACAAACACACAAAAGCTGCTCAAAATTCCAGCCCTTTCTCAGCCTGGAGCCGCAGACCTCAGCCCAGCTCGCAGCGCACCCCTGAGACCTCATTTTATTCATTTTCTGTTCACCTCTCCTTGCCCCATGTCTCAGGAAAGATGGAAAGATTTGTGTTCATTGGCTTGGAGGAAGCAATGGCCAGAGCCTTGTAGCTGACTCTTTTCTGTTCTCTAGGACTCTTACAGACACCCAGAAATTTAACCCCAACCAGGCAGGCTTCACTTCCTTGTGCCTGATGTTTCAGCAGGCAAAACAGCAATGACAGGCAGTCTCCTGAATACCTCTGCCCTTAAATTAAGCTTGAGCCCATGTAGCAGGGGGCAGGAGAGGGGCTGCTGCCCTGCCCTCCCTGTCAGAGCCGGGACAGAAAGCCCAGCCCAGCACAGCTCCCATGGCCCCGAACAGCCCTGCTCCATCACAAACCCACCGGTTTGCTCAGCCTCTATCGCAAAAGCTGCCAGAGCATTTCATGCTTTCAACTTCCAGAAATAATGTGACAGCACTTGAAGATTTGATTGCTCTGATTATATTATTATTTGTTGAATACCGGCACTAGCAGGCAAGAGGAGACTTCTCACTGCCTGGTTGGCAGCAGTGATGCTGTGACAGCAGTACCGAGGAAACCTCATGTTTCCCAGGACTTCCCCATGGCACTGCCATCCCCTGTGGGTGCAGGGGACAGAGGGGAGCCGGGGGTCCCACATGGGGGCCCGGTGGCCCTGCTGCCAGAGCAGCCCCACCATCGGTGCTGTGCTTGACACCAATCAACACCACTCCTCCCAACACACCCCATGCACTCCACACTCCAAACAAATCTGCCCTTTTTTTCCCCCTAAATCTACTAGAAAGTCTTCCAATCCATTAATTTTGAAGAAATTGGCTGTTTCCTACAGAAAAACTGATGTGCCTGATTAATTTCTAGATCCCTTGTATCAGGGCTTTGTCATCAGGCAGCTTTGCTTCGTATGCACCACTTACTCCCATAATCAGATGAGATTGCTGAGCCGTTGTGTTATGGTAGAAGGCTGCTCTCTGGCTGCAGAGCTAAAGTCCAAATAAAGGGTGCTGATGGGCATAACAGTGCTTGGAGTATTTTAGTAGCAATATTTATGCAGCTGCATGAATGTGCTTCTTCATCTGGGGGTTCTCCATACAGGCCAGTGGCTGGGAAATCATCTTGGCCTTCTGTATTCTAGCAGCAAGGCTTTTATCTGTGTTTCTCAAATTAAAAAATTTGCTGCTGCCAAGCTCAGCCATCAAGAAACTCCAGGAAGAGTTCCCAGGGCAGGAGGGAGTTTGTCACCTGCTGGAGCATGGCAGACAGGAGGGGAACGAGCAGGCGTGCTTCCCCAGGGCCCAATGCTCCTAACCACAAGTGATCCCCTGCCTGTCAATAAATGCACCTCCTCCCTCTCCCCTCTAACTTTGCACCCATCCTCTGTTTTAACTTCATTAGTAATAATGTCAGTATTGCCCTGACAGCTGCAGGTGGAGATTTCAGCCCTCAGCTCAGACTTAACCTGACACAGAGCAGATCTTCTGATGCAGCCAGGCAGCAAGTTTGCCATTTATCTTCCCCAGCTGTGGGGCACATCCCTCCCTCAGGGCACAGCACATGCCCAGGACAGGACTGGCAGCTCCACAATGCCCAGCTCACACTCTGACACACAGGGGTGAGCCAGCACCACTCCTTTGCTCCTGGTGCACAGAGCCCTGAAATTTCTCCTCTTGCCCCCGCAGCAGCCAGGAGCAGAACTGGGTAGCTCCCAGCAGCGAGCAGCCCCGAAGCAGGATTTGTTCTCATAAAAGTGCTGTAGCTCTAAGGCAAGCACATTAAATGTAAAATAAAAATGTATTTTAAAGGGGAAGTACAGGATAACCAGTTTGCATGACTGGCACCCCAGTCTCTCTCTGCCCAGGGCTCATGAGGGATGCCTTGGTGTTAGGGCTAGAGAAGAAGTGTTCAGTGTACCAATGCCAGCATAGCACAAGTAAAAACAAGTGCTTTTTTTTTTTTTCCCCTGCCAAATGAGTGCTAAAAAAGCTATTTATTCCTTAATTAGAGCAAGAGCTTACAGTAAGTTCATTTAAGAGCATCGTCTGCAGATGAATGAAATCCTCTTCGTCTCTGGAGCTCGTTATTTCACCCATAGCCAGACGGGTCCAGAGCAGCTCCAGCTCCCCCATGTTGAGCACCCACAGGCTTGTGCTGGGCCCGGCAGCACCAGAAGGATCTTAAAAACAGTGTAAGGAAAAGGGAGTGCTTCAAAGTAGGCAGGTTTTTAATTCCTCCCAGTCATGCCATTCACCAGTGCAGGGAGGTCAGTAACTCCGGTCTGAAACACACACACAACTTCAGGGACTACCCTGTGCTAGCAAATAGCTTCCCAAACAGAGATCCCTACATTTATGTGGGTCTGTAGCAGGTTTTTTCATGCTGACATACTCTGTTTTGGAGTGAAGAAGTTGAGGAAAACGTTATCAATAGCTTCCTGGATGTGATTTTTCCTTTCCAGCCTTTCACACTGCTGTAAACAGAAAGAACCCAACGTATCTACGATCATTACACTAGACCAGAGTGAAATAACACTCAGGGAGAAAAAAAAAAAAAAGTTAGTCTCATCTCTCAGCAGTCACCCTCGACAGTATAGATTTGTGCTGGGATCTTCCCAGCAAGAACTGCCAAACCATAAGATCCGATCAAATCGCTAGTCATAACAGATGACAACAAGCTGCTGCTGGAAGCGGCACGGCGGAGGAGTGGGAGCCGGCTGCCGAGCGCCTGGCAGCAGCAGGCCCACAGCAAGCACCAGGAGGCCCAGGATGGCCCCAAGAACAGCCGGACACATCCACAGCCTGTCCCCAAGGCCCTGCTGTGGCACCTGGGTGTTGGGGCTGCTCTGGTAGAGGCTCTTCTACCAACGGGGAAGCGTCAGGTCTTCACCTCCAAGCACAGCGCAGCCCTGGTTTGAGCTGAGAGCTCCACTCGTGGCGATCCTCTGCTGCTCTCACCCAGGCCCACACAGACACGGGACTGCTGCAGCACAGCGCTGAGAAGTGCAGTGTTGGGTTTTACACCATTTACTGCTATAAATGATCCAGCATCCAGCGCAGATCCTCACTTGCCTGCTCTCACTTGCAGCTCGTACTGGCAGGGCTACTCAACCCTCCTGCGAGGGGCACCGATGCGTTTCAGTATGTTGTAATCGCAAATGGCATACTTTTAGGGACATTTGAGTTTAGAAAACATGTTATTTTTTGTACTGATAAGTGATACTCAACAAAAACCAGAACGCTGCATGCTGACAGATTCTGCTCATGCAAGGAGCCTGAAGTCAGTGAGCTAGGCGAAGTCTCATTATTTCCTTCCTCAAAGCGTTAATTTTCCTCCTTAATCCAAACATAGCTTTATACAGTTATTAAAGTAGTTTTAATCCAATAAGCAGCATGGATCAAAGGATATCCCAAAGGCACAATTCACAGAAAAAAAGCTCATGTAAAGTTCAGCAACACAAAATGCAAAGCCTATTTACTACGGAGGTAGACAAGCCAAAGGTAGGAGTGCAGACATCTGTAAGATGTCTGTCAAGCTCTATTCCCTGTGCCATAATGCCATCTATCCAATTAAAGTACATTTGACTAATTACCAGTTAACACACTTCAATTAATTTAATTAACATGTAATAGCATTATATCATACAATGATAATACTGTAACTTGTTTTGAAATTAAATTCGAAATTACCACTGAACATGTCCATTCCTAAAGGAAATTAAAATGCAAACATTTTCCTGTTTTCTTCCCAGGGCCTTTTAAGAACAGATTTCAGTTCTTGGAAAACTGAAGTCCTTAGGTTAGCATATGGGTTTCGTGAAATGCGTAGGTCTCAATTCAGAGACAGATCTTTCTGGATTACAGAGAGCAGATCCCAGTGACGTGTTCCTCCTGTGGCAAGGCAGCCCAGGGGACCTCATGCCAGCCTCTGTATTTCTGCCATGGTCTACCAGAAAGCACCAAAAAGGGAGGAGCAGATGTGCTGAGCCCCAGGCTGCTGTCAGACTGTGGCCCCCGCAGACAGACACCAGTCTTTTCTGTTGCAAGTGCCTTAATCACAGCCCAGGTATCCCTTAACTGCAGCCCTTTAATCACACCTCCAGGTATCTGCTGAGCATCCACACTCAACCCATTCTCCACCATTCACTGGTCACATGCAAGTCTTTTCACTCCCTGTAGCAAGAGCAAGTGTTGCGCTTTAATGCCTTTTCGGACTCCTTAATAGCTCGTTTGCTCCACTGATAAGGCTCTTGGGTACGCATCTAGAGCAAGCACTGAGCTCAGTAGTTCAGCACAG
The DNA here is from genome assembly GCF_009819795.1 of Aythya fuligula. Lineage (NCBI taxonomy): Eukaryota > Metazoa > Chordata > Aves > Anseriformes > Anatidae > Aythya > Aythya fuligula. Next base: position 36,820,679 of record NC_045565.1, read on the forward strand.
CAGAGATATTATAAAGATGGTGCAGCAGCACCAGTCAGCCCTTACATACTTCACTGCTGCACAGAGCTTGTCACCTCCCTCAGCACCAAACACTGCACACAGGATGCACGAGCTGCTCCTGCAGCAGCCTGGGGAGCTGCTTCTTCACTCACACGTGGGTACATTGGTTATGGGCAAAGCCAGACACTGCTTCCAGCAGAAGTGCTAGAGTGGGATGTATTTCTTTGAAACCAGGGAAACAGTTTAATACCATCTTTTATGAATAAGAAGGAATGCATACATTACCCATTCTGAACAGATCCCATGCTTTCTGAATTTAAAAAGTTGGTTCTAAAGAGAAATTCCAACTCTGTCAAATAAAATCAACTTCTCTGAAGTTTTCTTGTGATCAACATATCATAATCTTTCTGATAAAGATGACCTAATCAGAGGCTACATTGCACCAGCTGAAACAATGCCCATAAAGATCATCATGCCAGAATTTTTCTTAGGAATCCAGTTAATGAAAGGACAAATAAAATACCAGCATTATTTCCAACCTTTGAAAGTTTCCTATCCTAGCAGGTTTTTTTTAAGTGCTAATTAATCAAATCAGTGATATTTTTCTAGGGTCAATGATTCATTACTGCTGCACTAGTTGAAGCTGAAGTCTGAAATATGAAACTAAATGGATCATATTTCTTCCATAGATGGTCAAGCTGCATTTACAGGAAGGATAAACATTATCTGTTGAGTCAAACAGATTCTGAATCACTTTTTTCTCCCTTTCAATAGCAGTGCAGAATTAGTGAGATTAGATTACCAGAAAATGTTCTGCTGATGTCTAGCCAGTGCTTGACCAGTACAGACGAGCATCACTGGGCTCACCCTTTCATGTAACCAGCCCAAAGAGCCCAAACAGGCTGAAGGTCAGCATGTCAATACCTGAATTTAGCCATCACCTCCATACAGGAGGAAAATCTGGTTTTGTCTGCAAGGATGGGGAAGTTGTTTCTGAATTCAAGGCTGGCAACAGAAGTCAGCTTTCTGGATTGAGAACAGGGAGTGGATGCAACTCCACATTGGCCGCCTCCCTCCAGTTTTTTAAAATGCAAGTCCAGAAGCTAAAGCTCAAAATAGCATATTAAAATAAAATGAAAAGACAGTGTTAAGATAAAAAACAGCAGTCTGGTAGAAGATTACCAAGAGGAAGGATAAGATATAGAAAGAAGGATGAGATTGAGAGGACAAAGTTGGATGATTAAAAAAGCAAGAAGAATAAGATGAAGGAGCAAAGCAAATTATGAAAGGAAAATAGAACAAAGGTCAGTTAAAATAAAAAAGTTTTAAGCCTTCTTGCAAATTTGTTTCTTACATGATGCAGCCAAGGTCAGGTAGAACTAGATTTTTACCAAATGCTTCACTTGGACATGGAAGGCCACTGATACGTTTCTGCACAGAAAGGGAGAAAGGACGAGTAGCTCTGGAAAAGCTCAAAAATCTCAAAACCAAACTTGGGGTGGAAGGGAAGCTTCAGCAGACATGGCAGCAAGATGTGCAATGCTATCTATAGAGACTTTATACATTTAACAGCTAACTACTGTATGTTATCCTCAAACTTTGTAGTGATCAACTGCACATGTATGCCAAACACTGACCAACTCAATTTATCATCATATTCCTAAACACACACACTCAGACATTAAGCTAATGCACCTGAGTATTTGAAGAATTTGTCTTCATCAACAAAACAAAATACACAGGTCTTTCAGATCCTCAGCTGGAAGGAAACTTTTGTGTAATCTCAATGCCAATCTCAATGCCACAGAAAAAAATAGGAATTGACATGATGAGTTATTACAGGCTATTAGTTTTGTGATTTTGTTCTTAAATGTGTATCTTCAGAACAAAAACCACATGCAGAAACTTCTGCCTGCATAAACAACCTAATGATAGCCACAAAAGAAAGTTGGCTGCTTTTGTCAGGCTGTGAATGCTGCTGCTGTGAGAGCTGCCCAGCATCTCCAGCTTTAACCATCTTTATGAATTTAAGGATTGCCAAGGACTACACAACATCACGGGCAATGCTGCAGGTAATAAACACTGCTCTAACAGTAATCTGCTGGAGATTTAGAGAAGAGTTAGTACTATCTGATGCTACCAGAGAGGCTGTGGAGTCTCCTCCTTTGGAGATACTCAAAACCTGCCTGCTGCCACCCTGAGCAACATGCACTCAGTGACCCTGCTCGGCGGGGGGTTGGATGAGATGAGGGGGTCTCCAGAGGTCCCTTCCAACCCCAGCCATTCTGTGATTCTGTACTTTCAGTGCATTTCTTCAAAGCTACCAACAAAATACTTATTTTTGGTGATGCTACACAGAAAGCTTCTGATGGAGACAGCTAACCCACTGGCCACCTCACCAGCAATACCTGAGGAACTTTAACAGTTTGACACAGTACCACAGCCTATGTATGAATGTGGCATTTGCTGTTCCTAAGCAATAAACCTTTAAAATCTGTATAAAAGCCCAGATTAGCCAAGTAAAAACAAGGACCTTTTTCAGAAGAGAACACACTAATGGGTGCTTCAATAGAGAAAAACATTGGCAATGCTAAAGGCCCTCTGAAACCCTTTCTGTGGTAGCCAGATTTGATAAGATTGTTGAAATTAAAACCATAACATATATACCCCTGCTGCTGTTGCAACGTTAATTCAAGCACACGGAATTGTTCCTTCTGGTTTTATTTCTCCCAGAGACTGTTTCAAGCGGGTATGGCTGCAGGTACCTGGCTGGAAACATTCCCCACAGCCTCCCATCCATGTATTAATATTTTCCTCCAAAGGCACTTCTTCACAAGACTTCGCTGCGCTCATGACTAGTAATTAAAAGATTCAGAAAACCTTCAGGACTACACCCACACACGAGAACCACATGGCAACCCGCTGCTGCCGAGCCCCTGATAATAGCCTAATTAATTTTCTATAAAAGAAGAAAGTTGAGTAATCACCTCCGCAAACCAGCTCCTTCCTGACCTTCCCAGCCACGCGCAGGCAGCTGCTTGCAGGGTCAGCGGCAGCTCTGGGGACAGAGAGAGTGGCCAGAGCCTTGATGAAGACACTGCTGTTGCTCTGCATAGATTTTATTGGGGTCACAGCCTCTCGTTAAGAACAGAACTTCTCCAGGGAGAGGTCCCATGGCTGGTTGGGCTGTGGCAGCTCTTCCCTTCATGGCTTCATGGTTTTCCCCGGGGGGCAGCACGAGGGAAGGAGCTGCCAGCTCATCAAGGACAGAGGGGTTCATTACCAAAGTGAGCCCAGGGAAGGCAGTGCCTTCTGGCTTGGAACTGCACAAACTGCCTGTTTGTATGGGGATTTGGCCAGAAAAGGCACTGCCACCAACGGCAGGATGGACACGGACCCTTGGGCAGGGCATGCAGTGCCCCCAGAGCCTGCAATATCCCCACAGCCAGCACTGAGACAGGCTAACGAGAGCCCAGGAAATAGGTCGTCTCCAAGATGCCCAAAGCAGAAAGAGAAAAACAAATTGAAATGTTAGAATAACAACTTATAAAAACCATTTTGTTTAATTTATAAATGGCTCTATTATCTACTTTGCAATCTTCGTAGCAATGGCATAAAAAGGATAAGAGCGTCAGATGAGAGTTATAGGGTAATGTTATTCATAAGCAAGCCTTATCTGTCTGTACAGCTTGCATATTTTTACAAATTGCTAAATTCTTTAACCATTCTGGGTTTGGAAGCAGAGAGATTCGTGTCTCACCTCATTTCTCAGAGGAAATGGATTCACATCCCCTGTACAGCCAACTTCTAATTAGTCAGAAGTTTGCAGCTTGGTGATTTTGATGAACCCGTCACAATATTGAAACACTAATTGTGTGAATTAAAATAGAGTCCAGCCACCGGCACTCTCAGCAGAAGTCACAGGTAGCATTCTAAAAAGGAAAAGAAAAGGGTAACTTGCTGACAAAGCACCTATGTTCACTCAAAAATTCTTCCATTACTGGATTAGACAATGCAAACAAAGTGGCGTATTTTCCTCCCCATTTGCTCCTCCACATGCAAATGACATTCTTCAACAACAAGAAAGTGAATTTTGAGCAATTATGAAGATATTCCTATAATAAGGCATAGCAACAGCTTTAAAAGCTTTAAATACAAATAAAGTCTGATATTTTTTTAACATGCTTTAAATTGCAGATTAAAGTATGCCACTGTCATTATGCTAATTTCTAGTTTAATTCTTTTTTAAAGCAAGAGCTCCCAAAAAGTCAAGGTCAGAGTTGTTTCAAGGGAATAACTAATCTACCTGCCCTAACCATTTTCTTTAAAATGGCTTTCTCCAGTGTACTGGATCTTTTATTTCGAGGGAAGCAGTTCACAGAGTTTTTCACTGCAGTTTAAGTGATTAATAACTAAGCTCATGGGGTTTGATTATTTGTGTTTTTTTTAAAGGCCAATCTTAATACCGCCCGTTTGATGCTCACCTACAGAAATGAGTAACGCTTCAAACTAAGAGCACAACAGGAAAACAGCACGCTAAGCCAACACTGATCTGTTGAGATTTAGGCAATCATTCTGCAAACAGGAGCAGCTCCTCCTCTTCTCAACACACTGACCCCCCAGCAGGGAGCTGCTGCCCCCCAGCCCCCTGGCAGCCCTAACACAGGCCTAAGACATTCATTCATTTTATACTCAAAGCTGCATTATGGTTAAGCTTTGCAAACTTTAATATATTAACAGAATTTAATACCCTGAGCAAAGGTCAGCCTCCTTTTGTGCTAAGCAGGACACTGGCTTAATAAGGTGCCCAAGCATTCTCATCAAAAAACTTAAGCAAAAGGAATATCCTTACTTTATAACATTGGGAACAGAGGCAGGCTGGAAGTCCTGCCCTGGTTAATAGAGGTAATTTAAGACCAACCCAAAATCTGAACTCAGGCACCCTCGGCCCTTATTTTAATCAAGATACTCTCATCCTCTGCCTTCTGTTCCTCACTGGCCAGGAGCCATTCAGTCTTTTCCACTTAGCAATGGGCCATTACTGTTGTAATCTGACAAATCCATCCAACATTTCAATAGGGACAATAAAAAGAGCGATAAGGAAAAGTTAAGCCCCTCTTTGCAATGTGTTCATAGATGAAGGAATAAAAGTATGCAACAAAACTCAAACAAGACCCAATAACAGGCAATATTTACAAGACATGCTTCGCTAATGGTTCATTTAACTCTGCAATATCTTAAACTCACTCATTTGTGAAGCAAATTATTCATAAGGCAGTTTATTGCAAATAGATTAATATTCATTGGACAGTTGGCAGAAGATGTACGCTTAAAGTCTCTGAATTGTTTGCAAAAGAGAAAAGCCATCATTCTGTGAATTTTGGACAGAGAACTGATTGCAATCAGCATTATCCAGAAGTTCATTAGACATCGAAACACCCCGTGTAGAAAGGCATCATTTAAGTTAATCACTACCTGGCTGTCAGGCAGGGAGCAGCTTGCTGAGTTCAACATTTTATAGTCTTGGATTGCACATTACATCTCTCTGGAAAGCGAGGATTTAGAAATGTGTTCATACTGCTAAATAAGATATGGCTTATTAGAAGTAATATTTTTAGTTTACATACACTTTGAAGTAGCTCATTCCTAAAGCATTTTAAAAATAAATGTAGAGAAACACAGCTTGGATCTATGATCTGCCAGGCTCTCCAACACCTCTCCCAATCTTCCCTCAGGGATACCCAGACTATGTATTTACTAGCCAGTGAACGAAAGTGCAATGTTCCCCTGGAGAGGTGGAAGGGGAGGCAGGCCCATGGCACAGCCCATGCCCACTGCAAGGCACAGACACCCCCTCCTCACCCTCCCAGCACTCGTGGTGCCCGGCTGCTAGCACAGGAACCTGCCACAGCCAGGGAAATAGCCCCTGCCATCCCACCGAGAGGGCTCACATCCCGTTACAGCTGTAATCATCACTGCTGCAGAGCAAAGAAATCAGCACGCCATCCAATTCATCAGATGCAGGTATTTCTCCAGTCCTTTACCTGGCTCAGAAATAAAACATTGGCAACACCCCCCTCTGTACCTGTGTTAGCCATCAGCTCTGCCACTGTAGGGAAAGAAGATATTAAGCTGTCAAACAATAAAATCCAGCAACGCTCTGGTTGTGAAGTGGCAGGGAATAAGAGAACACCTCTCAGGATAATAAAATACATTTGTGCTTCTAGAACTTGTCTAATCCACAAATCCCAGAAGTTACAAATGTTGCCTTGTGCCGTAATTACTGCACTCTGCTATTATAAATGGTTATTTTCCTCAAGTCTTCTACTTATTCATGCACTTTCTTCCTCAACTTGAGAGCACAATGATGCTCTTAAATGAGGATTTTCTCCCACTTGTTTTTGCCCTGTGATGAAGACAGAGAACATTACCTAGCAAATAAAGCAAGCACACAGCTTGTACACCTTCATTGCAACCTGTAAAGGGAGATTTTCCCTTGAAACCCACTGCTCCTCTGGCTATGATTCTCAGTCAGGCTCACCTGGAGGTTCCCTCTCTGCAATGCATTTAATGCAGGGGTTCACAGCTGGCTGTGTGAGCCACCAGGTAAAGTGACCTGCTGCCATGTGGCTGATGGTGACAGCTGCAAACAGATGCCTCTTACCTCATACACTGCTTCACTCAGGGAAAAAATGAGTTTAATTGTGGCTTCATTCAAAAGTGTTTTTAATGCACCAGTCACAGCTGCACTCCAGCCAGCAGCACATCCCCAGCAACAAGAGGGGCTCTGCTCAGCGTGAAGAAGCTGAAGTATCTCACGTGATGTACTTAAAATAATGCATTTTGGTCTACTTGCAGAATTTCTACATGCTAAGCAAGCCTCTAACCCAGCCTCTGATCTGCTCCTGCCTCCTCCCATCCAGGCTCAAGCAGGGACCAGAGAAACCCTGCTCTGGTGACAGAGAGGACCACAACCCCATTGCAAAGGATTTGTCGGAGAAATACCAGGGAAGCCAGAACATCTTACTCCTAAATACCAGGGAAGCCAGAAGGCTTTGCTCCTCTCCTCCCAGTCCTCTGCTCAGAGGCCTCACAACAGGGGCAAAACAGACTTCAGATTAGCATAAATACTGCTCACAGTAGTACACAATTTCTTAAAATACTACCCACGTAGAAGCACATACACCAGCTCCAGGCTTGTTCCCCACTCACCACCACTTTTGGCCCATAGTCTAACCACACCATGTTGTTCCAGGGGAATCCTTGAAACCAGATGACTTAATATATGCACATGCAAAATCATCATGCATTTGAATTTCCTAATGAGAACAGAGCTTTCCTGATAAGCCTATTTTTGGTCTAGGCATTTATAACTACCCCATACCAAACTGAAGAGATGCTACAGTTTATATATTCATCCAGTGTCTGCATAAAATATGTGGCTAAAGCCAAGGAGCTCATAACAGATTGCCCCTAAAAACCTGCATCCTTAGCTGCCACTTGTTTTTCCTTACCTAAAATCCGTCTGTGCATCATCCCCTTGGTGGAAAAAGTTTGAGGATTTTAAATGAGGTGCAACCTCAGGGAGCAAAGCCAAGCTCCAGAAGTGGTTATTTTCATCACTTTCACCTAAAAGCCTGCACACTGACACCCCTATTGTCGCAGAAGCAGCTGTGTGCCCACGCTTCGCCTTCCCACACAGCAAAGATGCAAAAGCACTGTTAGGAGACACTGCAGCTAGGGTCTGGGAACAACAGCCAGTAAAACACAAAGCTCTCAGGAGGTAACTCAGTGCTGCACTCAGGTTAAGGACAGGAACATTTCACCCCAGCACCATGCCGGGACAGAGAGCTGCAAAGCACCACAAGTGAGCAGCCCATGAGCAGGAGCAGAGGCACAAGGCCAGAGAGGAGGAGGAAGAGGAGGGCAGCACCCTGATTTTACCACCCAGCCCTCTTCCAGCCTCTGCTGGGTTTCCCCTCTCACCATCACAAGTTTAGCATTAAGACGCACAGGTGTTGTTGCACATACAAAAACTAAGGCCATTCTGCTGCCACAAAGCAATGCTTGGCTTAGCTCTGAGTCCAGCTGCCTACCTCCCATTAAATAAATGAAGTTTTAGGCACCTACTCACCCATAAGTTGTGCGAGAGCTTTTCAGAGGAATGCCAGACACACACTCCTGTAAAAAACCCTTCTGCTTGCCAGTTGCCAGGAGGGTACAAGGACACCACACCTGCAGCAGGTTACGTTCAGTCACAGCACTGGCCCAGCCTGCGCACACAAGGCAGCAGCGGGGGCCCTGCTGGCTGCAGGAGGATAACAAAAAGGCACAAACCAAACCCCAGGGCAAACACTCTGGGCACCCACCAGAGCAGTCCCCCCTGCTGACCACTCCTCAAGAAGCAGCAGCCTGCCCTTCCCACCCTTTTTATCCCTTTCTTGCTCCCTGCTTCGAGGGGGTGGGATTCCCCCAGGTGTAGGCAGTGAAGGCAATGACCCTCCTGACTGCCCCAGAGCTTCCACATGGGGCAGCCGGGCTCCTTTAGGGGCAGCTGGGCTCCTTTGGGTGCAGCCGGGCTCCTTTGGGTGCATGCCCGCCTGGCCTCACACATGTCACAGGCGTTTGGCTCGTGCACGCTTGGAAGTACAGTTACCAGCACACGATCCTTCCCGTTACAATACATTTCTAACGCTGCCATTTCATCACATTTGCTTTGATTTGGATTTTATCTGTTGAGAAGCTGCAATGAGAATTTGATTTCTCTCTGCTTAGCCCCAATCAGCTCTCGCTGTTTGCTTTCCCATCTCTTATCTCCCATCTCGCATTTTCTTTCTTTCCACCCCTCGCAACCACGCCGGCTTTAAATCTATAAAACTCCCTGAAGTTACCATACACAAAAATTGTCTCACATTTCTGTAGAAGCACAGCAAGCCTAGCTCTGCCCACATTACTAGCTTTAATAGACGACACGTCTCAAGCCCAAATGCTTTCTGCTCTGGGTCAGTCACCCGAACTGGTGGCACACACATCGTGTCCCCCCGCCAGGCATGGGGCTGGCTTACAGCAGCGGTGGCTGTGGTGGCTCTGGGGCCCTGAGCATATGTACTGGTTTTGGGATCCCAAATGGGTACGAGTGAAGCAGGCTGGCAAAGGTGTGCACACACTCAGTTTACTCCCGGCAGTGCTCGGCACACAGTTGCCTTCTCCTCTGGCAGCTTGCTGGAGTCCTGCTGGAAAGGATTTTAATACCAACAGGGAGGCAGGGAGAAAGAGAATTGACACGATTTGCTAGGAGCAAGGAGCCTGCATGCACACCAGGATGGTGCTAGATGAGGCTGTCTTCAACGGGAGACGAGGCAGCATCTCTGCAACAGAAATGAACTCATCATTTATTCCACAATCGCGCTATTTTCTCTTCTCTTATAGGGCATGCAGAATGCTCTGATGGTGCCACATCTGCAGCATTGGCAGCTGAGGTATTTTATTTATCCGTGCACCAGGCACAGGAGGTGTTTGGGCTGTCTGTGCTCCCCCAGCAGCCTGCTCCAGCCACCTTCTGGAGCCCACAGCTCAGTTTCCATGAGCACCCAGCCCTTGCCCTGTCTCCCCAGGCCGTGGGCTCACAGCTTGGTGCTGCAGATGGCAGTTCTGCTGCTCCCCTCTTTTATACAGCAAAGTCAGGAGCTTCTGTCTGGATTTCATATAAAAGGAGCAAGTCCAGCCACTCCCCATGGTTGCAAGCAAAGCCTACTCATTCTGGGTTATTTTCTTTCCTATCCTCCCCTTGCTTAGTAGCCCCATCCCTATATGTGTCTGAAAATAAAAGAAAAAAAAAGAAAAAAAGAAAAAAAAAGGAAAAAAATGAGTAAGTTATACAAAAAAACATTGCCTCCAATGAATACTTTGATTCCATGTTTCCTAGCTTCCTTATACAGTGAATATCTTTCCTACAGATTTACTGCTTCCTTTTTAGGTCTTAAAAGGCAGAAAAATGGTTAAATGTTTGTAAAGTCTTGTCCTATACTTCCAGAAGTGGAAAATAAATGAAGTGAGTTTCATTTCAGGAGGCTTTTTCAGATATTCCCTAGGGCAAATTTCCTAAGCAGCCTCAGAGTTGGGTTGCATCAAGCATGAACAGTATCGCACATATATATATGTATATATCTTAGGTTTCAACATTTGAAGTCATCCCAGCAAAATTCCTCTTAATTTTATACGTTGCATTAATTTCAAGTCAAGTGTGTGCATTACGGTTAGAGTCTGCTGAGTCAGGACTATGCACATCTTTTCTACTTTTATCATTATTCCTTTATGGTTTCACAAAAATTGAGTCTTGTTATAATTCAACCACCCTGACTGATACCGTGTAATTTGGCACGGAGTCCTTCTTTATAGTTCTCTCCAAATTCACCTCTTCCTACAAGTGGGTGTCTTTCATTATGGCTGACATTAATACTGAATGAACTAACAGCTGCTTCTTGCTAATGAGCCGGAGCAAAAAGAAATATATCTCCGTGGCTGCAGCTCCCAACTTGGCAGCCTGCCTGCTGAAATCTCTCAGAAGAAATCTGGCTCGCTAGAAGCTGGGGTCTAACATGTTTTTAGTTTTCTGTGGAGTTACAGCAACATTTTGTACGCTGATAGTACATTTCTAAGTGGGAAAAGCAGGAATATAGGTTCCTTTAATTTATATTCCCCACTTTAAATGTTAACTGTAGTAACAAATTTCTATGTGATCGTGACACAAGCATTGCAGTGCCTAAACTCCCTAATATTCCCCCCAAACTCCTATGGGCAATGTTATAACACAATAAACAACCAGTAGATGAAGAAAATAAGGAATTTCTGCATTAACAACACCCTTGCCACGTGGGCCGGAGCAGATGGACCTGCAGAACCATCTTGCTGGCCGTATCCATGTCTCCCCAAGACAAAATACCCCAGTGAGGTCCTGCCCTTGAGCGAAGAGGAGCCCTGCTGCCAGCTCCCAAGGCCCCAGATCATTTTGGGCCCTCTGCAGCAGCTGGCTGGCTCCTGTGGCCCTGTGCGAGGTTAATACAAACCCTCTCACGTCACTAGATGATGACAAATGAGCGTCCAGTGCAGACAGACAGGGGCTGCCTTTGGTGTGGGGTGGTGTCGGCAGCGTGTCTGGCTGCCCAAGGCAGGGTGCTCGTGGGCTTTGCTCCTCGGATCACGCCAACACCAACCCTGAATCCAGGTGGCGTTTTCCCTAGCAGCACCCAGGGGTGCCCTGGGGAGGTGGGAGAGCCCTTTCCTCGGGGTCTGCCACCAGAAAGGGGAGATTTTTAGTTGGTGGTAGCAGCAGCCGCCACCTCTGATGTCCTCTGACCAGAAAATGCCCCCATGGGTGAGGGTGGAAGCAGCCTGCCAAAGCATCTTGGGGGTTATCTCATTTATTTGGCTTTGGTTTTATAGTCCTTGACTCCTCGCTTGCAAGCACAGAGTCTGAGTAATAAAAAGGGGAAATAAAGCTAGTGGTGGGAGAAATGTCCAATGAGTCTGTCCAGAGAAAATCACCGCTGGTCCCCGAGGATGGGGGCTGTAAAGAGCGTTAGGTTTGGATGAGCATTTGCAGAGCTTGTGCCATAGTTGAATGACAGAAGAGTAAAATTTTCCCACATAAATCAAACGTGTTTGCATACTTTCCCCGTTTGTTGTGTGCTTAGCTTATCTTAACCAAAGTTTTGCCAGCTCCTGGAGAAACAACATATGGAAGGACTATTCTGAGCCTGATCAGCTCCATGCAGCAAGTCCCCACACATCCTCTGCCAGCGGGCATGGAGAGATGCTGAGGTGGCCCTCGGGGGGAGGCAGCACCAGCAGCTCTGCCCCTACTCTGCCATCCTCAGGTGGCGTTTTTGGATAGAGGTGGGTAGATTTTTAATAACTTCATTAGGGTAAAGGTCCCTTCAACCTATAGGAGAGAGATTTTCCTTTGAAGTGCTGATTACCAACAGGAGCAGGTTGCGGTGCGACTTTACATCAGAGGGGAGATTTATGGCTAAGGTTGCAGTTACCCGGACTCATATGGACAACTGAAACAAAAGCAGATGTAAGCTTTACTGTAAGTAAGCGATGGATTGAAGCAAGGGTCCTTTTGTTGACGGCATTCAGCTGAACCTTAGGGATGCCGCTTGTCATGTGCCCAAGCCAAAAACAAGGGGCTGGAGACCCGAAGCCTGAAGGGACTGGAGCGGAGCGATGCTGCACGGCGGGCTCAGCGCCACAAATAATGCCTCCTGACATTGATCTGAAAAGTACGGCATGAAAACAGTCAACGCTTTCTTTTCTAAGAGCATAGCTGCAAAGTTTCTGACAAGTTCAGTGTTTTTTGCAGCATTAAAATCCTCCTTTAACTAGAGAAACGTTTCCCCAGGAACATTTTCCTGTCTAAAGCAAACCAAAGTTGTCAAGTGAAGCTTAAAACATTTCTGCTGGAGCACAGTGGTTTAATTTCTGACTCATTTTCATCATTTACATTGACTATTCAACGACTAAGAAGTTTGGGGATTGTGTTTACTTTGTCTTTTCTCCAAATATAATTGATGACATTACTTAACAAGTAATTTGAGTGGGGATTTTCTGGGGGACAGTGCAAGGGATCAGTGAAAAATTTTGTATGATAAACAGAATAGCAAATTATACTGAGTTGCTGTATTGCGAAGGACCTTTGAATCATCACTTTTTTAAATTCAGAAGTTTATAAAATTTGTCAGATAACTTTGAAATGCAAAATATAGCAGGTTTTATTTCTCCGTTTTGGTGAACTAAAGCATCATGGAATTGGCTTTTCTTATTTAAATGCAAGGGGGCAATGTGAGCTGGTGCAGTCTGAACATGGAGTAGGGAAACACTTGGATTGGAGAGGAACAGCTCTGGTGGTCATCCAAATCAGCTACACATCACAGATGCTTTTAATAGGGGGTTATTAACTTTGGGTTGGCTGATATCACGAACACACACCGACGGTCTGACTGAAATGTCTGAGCCCTTTAGAAGCTCGGTGGTTGGGGCCGGTTTAGGGACACCGACAGAAGGTACCCGTGGAAGCAGCAATGCACAGGAGAGGCCTGCAGGGTGGATTGCAGTCTGTAACATTTTTAGGAACCTGTTTTCAGCTTATTTCAGTGACACGCCGCTGCTCTGCCTCTCAGTATCTGATGACTTCTAACAGGGATTTGAATTAGCTGTCAGAGCAGAGAACGAGATTAAATCAGAGGTGGTGTTACTGGGCCATCGCCGCTATAAAAGCTATTAGGGACGCAACGATCCTGGCGGTAAAGCAGAAGCATGAAGAGGAGCTTAGCCTCTTGCAGAGACCTCTTGGAGAGGTCCCTGCTCCCATGGGGCCTTTTGGGGTGACACCTTCATGGTGGCAGCTGGTAGCTCCTCAGAGTGACCTCTGCCAGCACGGGGAAGCGCGCATGGGGTGCATTGGGCAAGAGACGCTGCTGGGGTGTGACACTGCTGCCCAGGATGCACGTCCTACATACACCCGTGAGACATCCCTGTGAGGTCTGTGTGGCAGCACAGGTGACATTTACATGGCATGGCACAGCTCAAAGCCATCCTCCCACCCAGCCCGTGCTGCAGGATGAGCCCCAAACCTCCTGCTCCTTGGTTAGCAGCCCGGCCCCAGGCTACCCAGTGAGGTCTGCTTTGAGCCGTATGGCTGGCCAGGGGGAGTCTTGCACTTCTAATCCCTTGAGTACAATTTGCTTTTGGTAATCATACAGTAATTCTGAATCCTGTTCCTAGAGGAAAACAGAGCAAAAGGAAGCTCAGAGGCAGCGAGTATTAAAGTCTCATTTGGCATCGCTGGTAAAGTGTTGTGCTTGCTCTGCAATAACGCCTTCAACAGGTGACCTTACCCCCTTTATGTCCCTGGGGAGGTTTAAAGAAAAAACAATGTCAGAGGTCTCAGAGCCAAAAATCAAAGTTTAATGTCCATATAACAGTGCCTACCGTCCCCCAGTGTTTACGGGGGCTGCCCCGGGGGCTGTGTTACATCCAGCAGCCAGGGCACCCTGCCCATCTTTCTGCTCTGCTCGGCCCCCCCTCACCTCACAAAACGCCTTGCTCCTGAGCACCTGGCATTCACACCAGGCTAGCAGCGAGGACGCAGTGTCAGTGATTCCTTCACATTGCTGTCACGGGGAGGCATGCCCGCTGTATTCCTCGGATTGTGGTTGTGATGATGGTCAAAATATGCCATCCATAGCTTTCCGTCAGCAAGCACAAAGCATTTATATGTAGCAGTGCTCGCAAAAAGTGCTGAAAAGTGGCCGTATTATTTCTAATTCCTTTCAGAATGACACGTTATTACAGGGGTATTAGCTGAGGTTTCCCGTTTTCCTAGTTCTTCTGATTTAGGAAAGCAATGTAATGATTCCCAGACACTGCACATGAATAATTTAGGTATCACTCAATTCATCTTTGAAACACTTCACGATTCTACCAGGATCATGCAAATGCTGAAACTACCTTGACACATCGCATCACAAACGTAAATGAGTAAATTTATAGTTAAAAGACAGGTTAATGCCCAATAAATCTCAGAATATGGATCGGTAAGTCTGAGAGCTGCACACCCTGAGTATGTATGAGATGCAAACTTTTCATGACTGATAGGGTGAGAGGCTGTAGTACAAGGTTGGGAGACATCCTATTACTGCTGATTTAGGCTAAGAATCCAATGGAAACTGCTTAACGCCGGGCACTTTAAAAATCAGAGGATGTCGTCGGGAGTTTAAGTAAAGATTTAGAGCCCACATTTACTTTCCTGTCTCTGGAGGTGTTGACATTTATGAATAAGGATTTTGAAGTGAAAGTGTGTCATTTGCAGGAGGACATATCAAAGGAGGGTCCTGAGTCAAGGAGAAGCCATAAAGTCAAGAGTAAGTCCAGGGTGGATGGAAGCATTCACTCATACGGAAGCTTTTTAAGAGACAATTTCTCATGAGAAATGAGAACAGGAAGGGAATAGAAAGGGAATTCACATGGAGGCAGGCTGGCTGTATTCGATTTGAGCCACATATCCTGGTAGCATCAGGATCACAGATATTTAGAGCTACGAATCTGGGTTGGCAAACCATTTTTTTTGTTTCAACTCTTCTGTTGTGATACATGAAGATTTCCCAGTGAAACGCAGCTCACAGAAGCCTTCAGAACAGATTTGGTTTTATATCAATAGAGTGCTCTAATTCAGTGGAAGAGGATGCAATTGAAACGTCTCCTTGGCTTTGCACCTGGCTGTTATTGCTTGAACTCAGAGCAATCCCAGGCTCTCAGAAAATCTGCATGAGGAGAGGTTTGGGGGTGCAGCTGTGTCTGCAAACAAGCGAACCTAGGTGCTTCCACAGCGCCTCCGTGACAGCACAGCAACAGCCCTTTAAATTCACCAGTGCGTCTTACCTGTTATTAATTTTACAATAGGAGGAAATGTTAGAAGTAAAACCCTTGCTTTAAGATTAATGTTTGTGAGCTCAGCGCTAAGTATTATTTACCCATAAATAAAATTATACTGTAGTCATTGAGTCTACAATGGCTGCAAGTTACTGCTTCCCCTGCAGCTGCAATGGCTTTCTGCAGAAGCACTCCCACAGTGGGATGGCTGCCTGCTCCTACCAAACGCTCCCCGGAAAGTTACTGGAGATATTTCATTGGAAGGACCGCAGAATTAGTTTTGACTAGTTATTTCTGAGGAAACATAGGTGGAAACTTTTATTCTGGGGAGGTGTCCTCTGCAACCTCAATCCATGCTCCTGTGGGGCAGGAGCAGCACGCCTCTGGCTGCTGCAGAGACATCCCAGAAAACCCAGCACTGCCACTGACCCCAGCACCTCAGCTCCCAGAAAACACATTTCTTTGGCCTTGCCACCTTTGCTGTAAGTACTATTTAAGTATAAAAGCTACAAACCTATTTTTTAACATATTCAGATCTTAAATATACACCCAGAACCTGACACCAGCTCCCTACGTCTGTAGTGTTGACTTTGTACCTAAACTGCTCTAAGTGAATCTCTGCACGCCTGAAATTGTTTTTCAAATACAATTTGACTACGTCTGCAGCTGAGAAGATAGGGCTGCCAATGCTTGCACAGACTGTTGAAGGATTTCTCTTTAAATAACAGCTTTTCCAGATCTCAGCAGCGTAAGTAAACATATGCTTTTAACAGCGCTCACCTGCGGCAGCACCTGCGCGCCGCAGACCGAAACTCTCAGCCATGGGTTTGCAAGGACAGCAGCACAGCGACCAAGCCCCCATCCTGCAGGAGGCCCAGGGGCCGAGGCTGGGGCCAGGAGCAGAGGCAGCAGAGGCTGTGGGTGCGGGATGCTCGGCCACGACCATGTGTGGGGCCCCAGCATAACCCCAGCAATGGCCTGGGCAGAGGAAAGGGCACGCCACAGACCTCCGTCCTCACCAGGTTTAGCTGTGCAGCCACCCAGCAACGGGAGGAAAAGTCCTCCGTGTTACAGTGGTCCGGGGCTGAGACACAGCAACAAGGATAAACAGATATCTGGCAAGAAAAAATAGCACATCATTTTCCTTATCGCTTCAGAAAGTGTCAGCTGAAATGAAAACATGCCCTTTGCAGGAACCACGGACCTTTCCGTCTTTTTTTAACTGAGCAAGCATCTGCTTTGACAATGAAGGGAGAATAATGGACCGAGAAACCATACGTGTTTATTTTTCCCGTTTGTTCATTTGAAGGCAGAAAATAGATGGATGAAGAGTCCTTCTCCCAGTCTGTTTAAAAGCTCTGCCCACCCCTTCATCAGTTAACGCAGCTATCAGCAATGTTTTCTTCCATTCTGCGAAGGGAAACAGGCTCCTCCCTTACAGCCCCGGGAACACAAAGAACCTGTATTTTAATGGAATTTGTATAAAATGACATTTTTTTTCCCCTGAAGAGTTCAAAGTTTTCAGCCCACTCCTGCTGTGTTTTTGTTGGCTATAACATTTGGGTTTCCATATTGACGGCAGCGGAGACTGAAGACACTGACAAACCTCCTCCTTCCTCACTTGGTACAGCATGCCACGAGGCGTTTGGGTATCTCCTGAGAGGAAAATCCCGAGGAAGGCATTGTGTGGGCATCAATCTCAACCTGTGGTTTCCTTCCCTTCCAGAAGGAACACGCCAAAACCCAGCACCACGAGATCTTCAAGCTTTGCATTGCATTCAGTCCATTCACCACTGAGGCCTGTTCCTTTTGACAGAGAATAAACGTGGCATATTAAAAGATAACATTTCAGATTTTCCAAGACTACTACTTCATGGTCAGGAGCTGACATCGGTCAGCAAACCCTGTTGTTCCCAGTGCCTGCCCTTACACCACCTGTGGTCGGGGAGGATTGATTTTCAGGGCAGAAGCCACAGACAGGACTGTGGGGTGGGGTCAGACCATGAAAACGCTGCAGTGACCGGCTGTGGGCAGGACAACGAGGCACAAAAGACTTTTTCCAGTCTCTGCCAGGCAAACTGGCATCCGTCCCCAGCTGGCTGCACCAAGCCTGCAGTGTCCAGGCGAAGGTGGGCTGTGGTGGGGAGGATGGACAAGAGCTTTTGGTGCTGCAGCTCTCTGGAGAACAGATGCGCGGTAGATCCAGGGCTGCTTTGCATACACTTTCCTGCCCCCTCCTTGTCTCTTAATGATTTTCTTCCTCGCAGCACTTGTTTCTATTTTCTGCCTAGAAGTTCTGCTTGGCCCACAAGCAAAACTCAAATCCGTGACATGGGAAGACAGATTTACCTCCCAGCCATGCTGAAACAAACGGGGACTCTCTTTTAACTTTGCATCTGCTTGCCTTATTATTTCTATGATGTTCGTGTAGAGATAGCAGTAAATCTACTTTAGCAGTGACTCGCTATATCTATGAAGTTTATAAATCACTTAAGGAACAGCCCTATCCTGCATTATTAAAGATATGTTTTTATACTTTATTTCTGAGCCACGGATAAACTCCGGCAGGCAGCTATGAGCCATGCATCTTGTTTGTCCAATATAAGAGTTTCTGGTAAGCAAAGAAAAAATGGTATTAAAATATCCTCCTGAGAAATGCTATGCAATATGAAGATGGAGTAGCAGATAACACAGCCGGCTAAAATATTTTCTTGATATGACCTTTGGAAGCAGGAGATAAAGTCACCGATGGGTGAATCCTCCCCTCCCCTCTGCTGCTTCTCCCGCTAAAGTCACAGGAAGGATTCATGCACAAGGCTGCAAACTGCAGAGCAATCCCCCAAAGGAATCATTCAGACCCGCAGAGTCTCTTCAGCGGAAACCTTGCAAGCCTATTGACGCCGCATTGTCATAAAATCTAATTCAGCAGAAGTCAGAGGAAAAAAGAAATCTGTATCCCTTAAAGCGTGCCGGTCTTTAGAGGGGATGAATGGTCACTGTCAGGAGCTGGGGCCAGCAGAGCCGGCTGCTTGGGGAGCGCAGGAGGCTCACCACAGCGCTCAGCCCAGCAGAAATGGGAGGGAGGGAAGGGACCGGGTCACCTCCCCAGCACCGGGACCCATCCAGCCTCTTCTCCCCGCAGCATCAGTACCAGGACCTGCCCCGGTAGCTGAGGTCCCGTGTTCCTACGGGGCAGCACAAGTGTGAACTGAGGCAGTTTTGGTGTGAGCTGCTCCCTGGTGGCTCTGCTGCTCTCCCCCGGCCCACGGTACAGCTGCCTGCCTGTGAGGGGCAATTTGTGGAGCGGTCTGTCCCTGCTTCCCACCGATGGCACACACCTGAGCAAGCGCGTCTGGTCTGCAAACACCAGCTCTCCTTATCGTGACAAGGACTGGAGAGCTGAGGAGAGAGAAAAAATCTGTTTCCACTTTGTGCTTTCAACACCATTTTGTGTAGCATCGTGTTTCCTCTCTGCACTCATTCACTCCATCTCCCCAGCACGGGTAACACAACAAAAAGGGAAAAGAAAATCACTTTTAGCTGTCAGCAAATAGCTATAAAACCACCAGAGCTGGCAGCGGCACGAAGGGCCAAGTTAATGCCTTTAAATTATCATTAGCTCACTTTTATAGCACAGATAGCCAGGCAGGCACCTGGCCAAGCTGCCCCACGAGCTGGCAGTGAGTGCCGTGAGCCGTGGCACAGGGCGAGCAGGGTTACCCTGCCCAGATTCCCCATGGCTGTGCCAGCAATGGTTAGCTGGGAAGTCTGAAGATCTGTTTTTTTCTCCCATGATGGTGTTTAATGCGTCTCGTGCTATGGGGTTCGCTCAGGCTCAGAAACGAAACCACTGCTTGGATTTTAGCTATGCTGCACAGCACCCAAATTAAACTCGTTACTCCATTTATTCAGTGTTACCTTAATTCTTCATTACTGCAGCCCATTCTGCCGCCCCATCCCTCACTCTCCCGTGACAGCAGAAGGAACCATTCAGCCTGCCACACGCAAGGATGGCTCCCAGCAGCAGCGCTTAGTGGCTCTGTCTTTGCCCATATGCCCAAAGACTTGCTCAAAAACTGAATTTTTGAGTGATTTATGACCGTTCTTACTGTGATACAGATGGCTTATTGATCCATTTAATCTAAGTACCTGTGGTTTTGCAGAGGAAAATACTACACTTCTCTGTGCTGCTCATTTATGTACTCTTTTCCTAGAGTGAGGATGCGCTTCCTATTATCTTAATTGACTGACTTTTAGCAAGTTTCGGTCTCGCTAGAACAGAACTAATTTCCCAAAGCCCAGCCGTGGAGAGGTGCCATGTTCCAGGATGGGAAAAAAAACCCTGCAAATCGCAGCAGGGCTCCAAGGGTCCCACCACAACCACCCCCAAGGTGCTACTTGCACAGCGCTGCTCCTTTGGCTGCTTTTTGAACAAGAAGATGACATCTGATGAAGTGAACCAGCCTGAGCTTTTCCCCACCTTTCTCCTTCCCACAGATCTCCAGCCGAGGCTTTCAGACCAGTTGCAGTCTTAGAGCGGTCCCAGAAGGGACTTCTGCAAGACCAAATCCTCCTCCGGGACGTGCTGTTGCAAGCAGGGTCCAGACACGACCTGTAAAAGCAAAACTCTTCATATGCAAAAAGCAACTCAATGAGCTGTCAGTTTTGGCAGTGCAAAGCCATTACCCTCTCACAAAGATTTAGAAGAAGATTTTGTTGAAAAGCACATAAATAAATGTCTACCTGCCAGGAAATAAGAGGGTTTGTGTGGAGCTCACCAAAGACAAAAAGCCAGCAAATTATTGTTTCAATATCTGGAGCGATTCTACGTGGCTCCTGGATGCAGACAATACTTGTGAAAAATGCTTCCCCCCCCCGCTGCCTTTGTTCAGCTCGAAGTTTGTTCGTCCTCCTCCTCTCAGGCCAGCTCTCGGCGTCATCCACTTCCTCCGTTCACTGGGGGTGACCTTGGAAGGCACCCAGGAGGACATCTCGCACGCCGCTGGCTATTTGATTTCCAGGCAATGAAAACGGGCGATGCTTTCATTAGGTGCTCTCCACTCCAAGCGAAAGTCGCGGTATTTACATATAAGTTGCCAGTCTCATTATCTCAGAGGATTTTCTCTCTCTACCACTGGAGCCAGCAGAGACGCTTCTGCTGCTGGAGACAGAGCAAAGTCCAAAGGAGATGGTCATGTGTCTTTTAATCTTCATCATTTTTTTCTAATTATGATGAATTGAAATGAACCTAAACCTCTGCTGTGCCAGAAAGGAGAGCCTGCATTTTCAAAAAAGCTCTCTCTGTAATGAGGAGCAGAGGACAGCCATCCATTTCTGTGAACAGGGTGAAATGAATCAAACCACATTACAGAAATACAAGAAGTGGAAGGCTGGGTCCTTTCTCAAGAAACAATGCTTCTTTCACCTCTAAAGCACGGCGCTAGGCGCATTGGGGTGGTCAGGCACCGAGAGCCCAAAGGCAGGGGTTGCACAGCCCCCTGCTCAGGAGGGAAGCTGCACAGGACCACCTGCAGAACCCTTGGGATGTGCCTCAGCACTTGGTAACAGCACCTGACGTGTGCTACAGGTGCCCCAGGGTCCTTACGACCTGGTGGCACGCAAGTGGTAGCTTTCTTGGGAGGGTTCCTTGGTGTAGCCCACATCTCCAAGGCTTGCTTCCCTTCCCCACCAGGGCCAGCAGAGCTCTGTGCCCGGGGTCCCAAAAGCCAGGGAAGGGGCCTCGGGGAGGGCAGGGACCAGAGGGGTGCCAGGGACATGCAGGCAGCTGGGGAGCAGCGAGGAGCCAGGCGGGGGCTCGGCAGCTCTTCTGCTGCAGGCAGCCCCCAGGGCAGCAGACCTCACCGGCAGGAGAGGAGGCTTCCCATTGCTGCTTTGAGAAAGTAGAGCAGGGAAATTGCAGCGCTAGCATTAAAAAACAGCCAAACCTGTCATTTCCCACTCAACGGGAATGTTATTCTGCAGATGCTACGTGTAATGAAGGAATGGTGCTGTTCTTGCACAGCTTTCCGCACAGCTTTCCCTTCACCTGCAAGCACTCCGTTTTGCCTGTCACATTCATGCTCTCTCAGCACCGCACAGCCCCTGGCTGGTGTTAGGCAGGGCTGGGGGGAAGCCCCCCACTCCTCAGTGTGTTTCCACCTGCACAGGGCCAGGAAAAAATGGTTTTCCAGCTCCTACCCAAGCCTCCAGTGGAAGAACTGCCCCTTTGGCTTCCTGCCCCTTCCTCGGCTGGGGTCTTCATTGACCTGTCCTGGTGCCCAGCTGGCAAAACTGAGCCTCCCACCAAACAGTCCAGGATAAAAACTTCATTCCCTGTAACTCCCAGAAGAGGGCCAGACTTTCCTTAAATTGTTCCTGATTTACACTGGCATCAGGAAAGAACCACACTTGGAACATTTACATCACAAGAATAAAAACAAAACACTATTCTTATTGTTGTTGTTGTTTATTTTGGTTTTAAGCAGATAAGCATACTTTCGGGAGAGCTTAATCTGTTCTCAGAAGCTATTGACTTCTCTTTTTAATCACTTGCATCAAAAATAGCAATATTACCATCATCCTTGGCAGACAACAAAGGGAGAACAAAACCTCATGGAAGGAGAGAAAGGCAGCCACGGCGAGGGAGCACTTTGGGGATGTAGTGTGAGTTTCTTTCCCCAACCAAATTGCACCCCACTCCCCTGAGCTGCTGCCCCGCAGCTCGTTAGGGGCTCACGCTCACACACCCTCATTGCAGAAACAAAGGGCTAATAAGCCAGCTCACAAATAGGTTCTCTCTAATAAGGAAAATCACCAACAGTTGCTACATACAATGTGAGACTAATTTACTTTTCCTTAATTAATCATCTTCATTTCCTCCCTCTTTAGCCTTAACCAATGAGGTGTAAATTGCAGGGGCAGATGCATTTTCTGGGCTCAGTTCCAAACTAAATGTTCCTCAAAAGACGAGGAGGCACTTAGAGAAGTATTTTGGTGTTTCCCTGGTGTCAGGCACATTCCACTCACCTCCTTCTGGAGGCTTTGGGTACTTTGGGTTATTTCACCCACCTTCTTTCCAGTCTGATAACGGCAGACGTTGCATCCTGAGCCATTACCCAAACCTGGGTTTGGAGCTTTTCATTCTCAGTATGTGCTCCTGCACTGAAGGATTCCTCACAGGGAAGGGTGGAAGGCTTTTTGCCCATTCCCTGTATGTCAACAAGCGCTGAGCCCGTGTTTACAGAGCTGAGCTGTGGGCAAACACACTCTGATTCTGAGGCTACATTTGCAACCCAGATACCTGAGCATGCAAATGAGGAGGCTGCACGTTTTCCCACCCATTACTACGGCAGTGTTCAATCACACAGATAAACTCTAGGTGCATAAAAATGTAGGCACAAGACTAAAAAATCCCCCTAAATGAACCTTTTTAAACGCGTAACAGCTTCATCACTGACATGGATTTTTAATTAGCAAGCCTCACACTGAGGAAAGTTCAAATATTTTCATTAATTGCAAAAAAATGGGTGCTGTAAAAGCTGTAGAGTGGGGGAAATGTTTGGAGTCTGAGGATTTAAGAGAGGACCACCTTGCTAGAAACACCGTTACATTCAGCACCACCAAACTTGGCATCATATATTTGAATTAAACAGGTATTAATCCACATCTGAAGGACTGGAGCTATCCAGTCAATTTTCAGACTGTAAATGTAGCTTTAGTTAATATAGTAAAAATAAAGCATTTCTCTTTCAACCATAACTCTGATGGTGAAACCTGTTACAAGCAGAGCTTTTTAGTAGCTCCCATACTGTAATTATTCATCAAACTGACAGAATAAAGATCCTTTTTATCCATCTTGTATTTCATCTAAAAACATTTAAGCTATTTGCAAGCAACAGCCTCGCACACAATCTCGGGACATTGCTGATAATACTGGCCATAAATAAAGGCTGGCAATTCTGGCTGGAGGTGAAGACAGTGTCTCCTGCTCGTGCTATACATTATCCGCTCTCCCTGTGTACGGGGTGTGTGCTAATATTAACTAATTCATCTTTTAAATGCATTCCCTGGCCTTGCAGACTGTATGGGCGGGATCCTCCAACCCTGCAACGTGCGGTGCCTGCAGCACCTCGGGGCTGAGCCGAAAGGGGCTGCAGGCACGGGGACTGCTGCTACATGCACATTTGGGGCATGACAGGCAACTCGGGGGGTGAAACCATCCCCTGGGGTTCAGGTCCCTCATCGGCAGCAGGGAGGTGCTGGGTCTTTGCATGGGGACAGTATCCTGGCCTTGCTCTTTGCTCTACCACAGCATCAGCAAATGCATTAGTAACCAAGCAAGGTGTATATTGCTGGTGCTGGGCAGGGAGCACAGAGACCAGCACGGCACAAAGGAGTGCATGGGGTCCCTGTCACACCGTGACCCATGGGAAGAGAGGCCCCAGGGTGAGCAGCCCAAAAAAGAGAAGAAAACAGCAAGCCAAGTCATTCGCCGTCTGCACTGCTTATTTCATGGGCTTGCAGACCATCTTTATTGCAGACCTTCTGCAATAAAACCACCCTTCCCAGTAATTGTAAGATCAATTAAAACCAAGTGGAGGTTGCCACTTAAGACAAGCTTTGTTTTTATTTACATTATAAAGGCAATTTTAATTCACATTCACTTGGGTTTTAACAGCAGTGGCTTGGACAGTCTGTGGACAGATGCACATGCATTTTGTGGATGTATGTTATAACCGTTATAATTTTCACTCACAAAAAGACCAATGAACTTTAAGCATTTTGATGTAAGGAGACCATGGAAGGCAATCAGCAAATGTTCACATTTTCCTTGTTCACTTCTTAGAACCCACATTAGTCAGCTCCACTCCCATTAGGCAACTCAGACAAAGCACTTTTTGGTAGTCTCAGCCTTCTGTTAAAACTGTGTTATCTGTTTTCCTGAGACATCTGTAGTTTTTTCAAGCAGCTGCAAATCCACTCTGTGTGACAGTATTTCTGCTCTGTGGTCCACAACCCCTGAATTAACTTTTGGTATTGTTCAACTTACATGCACTATTAAAATTGTAACACACATGCTTTCTGGAAGAGCCATCCTTTATTACCACAAGCATTGTGTATTTTAAGAGGTAGTGAGACTATATTGATAGATTTCCCTTGGCATGACTGTGAGCTGACTGTAGCAGTAGTGAATGCAGTTTATCTAAAATTGGTGCCCAAATTTTCATCTTCGGAGTTGCTATAGTAAGGTTTGAATATTGTAATGGAAATCCGGAATCCGGATAATTTGCTATTAGACCAGCCTTAAGTGTTGGTCTTAAAACAAGCACAAAAATTCCTCAAGACAGGCCAGAAGGGATTTTGAATACCTGACAGAGCCTGGAGCTTCCCAGATAGGACGATGCACGGGATCCACTGATCCAGCCTCCAGCAGCACTCCCTGAGCAGCTTTATGTCTCTCCGCAGCAGTCCCACCCCAGGCCGACACTAAAGGATGCCTTTCGCCCAGACTCCATTAGTGACATCTGTACCAGACAGCTGGAGAATCTAAACAGATAATTACCTCCGCATGCATCACCGTGCATTTGTTATTAAGGTATTGATTAATTGTATTTAAGGAATACTGAATGACATTGAAAACTTCAACGCTGTGCTACCAGCAGTAACCAAAAATAAACTGTAACCCCAACCAAAGCATCAAATCATCCATATGCCTGTTCTTAGCTTGCATGGTGTAGCTCAAGCTGTAGAAATCACTTAAAAAAAAATAAAAATAAAAATGTTTTAATATTGTGGTTTTCTAGCACTGAATTAGAAGTGCTGGAATAGAAGTTTTGTTTTCTGAACTGGAGCACAGCTACAGTGCACAGCCTCTCCATAACACGCACGCTTACCAAGCCCGTGGTTCCCCTGCTGCATGCAGAGCAGGAGCGGTGCCAGCTGACACCGACGGAGGCAAGCACTGCTGCAGCACGCACCGAGGCCCATACTAATGCGAGCATGGGTTTTCCTTCCCTGCTTGCTCATGGGTCGCATGTAGCAGAGAGCACTGGTTAAAGGCATTGCCGCTGTTAGTTTGTATTCATCAGGCTCTCTTGTCTCTGCTGCAGACGGGCAGGAGGTGAAGGAGAAAGGAGAGCTGCCTCTCGCCGACCTGCCTTTTGGCTCCCGCGCCCTGAGCTCTGACCTGCTGCAGAATCATGGCTCTCCAGCAAAATCCTTTCCCCACCACCTCTGAAGAGATACCAAGAGCTAAAGGGCAGCGAAAGCACCCTCAGCTTAACGCCCGGCCACCTGCCCTTGATTCTGCGGCCGAACTGCTCGCTGCTGGCTGGCTGGATGGACAAAAATCCCTTCAGCAGCTCTTTACCAGCCTTACGTTGAAGGCTGCTTGTCTCAGAGTTAATTTACAGCAAAATCACCGTAAACTGTGGTGTGCCAGGGATGAAGAAGGACGTGCAAACGGGCGATGTCGGCAACCTGGGGGGAAGCAGGAAGGAGGCAGGGGCTTTGGCTCACTCCTTGAGGGCAGTCGTTGGTAATGGGCTGGTAACAAAACATGGAACATTCGGGGCTTTCGAATTATTCTGGGTTTTGAATTATTACCGTGCCTGTGCTGAGCAACAGTTCTTTGAAAAAATGCCCTGTTCAGGGAAAGTTCTGCGGTGCACTCTTCAAGGGATTTCATTGTTCCTGAGCCACAAAGCTAGTAGTCGAGATGTAGTAAGTAATACATTTAAGGTATTAGAGTTTAAGAACACTTGTAATGTGGTTTTGCTTCGTGGCACGCTGAATGCCATCTTAATATGTCATGTTCATTAACCCATTGCCAGTAATAATACCTCTGTCTCGATCCTCCTTCTAGGGTGAATTTGCTGAAATTCTTTCCAAAAAGCCATTTATCTCTGTTCAAAATAGAATGCGTAACTGTATTTATTCAAACAAAACATTTTCAGGGATAAAATTTCATTCAAACCAGAAAGGGGGCAGGAATCGGGATGAGCAAAGACTTCAGTGGCATCTCAAGTGGAAGTCACTGGCAGAAAAGCAGGGCTGACCTCTCCCCTTTGGGGAGGCCAGGACCCCGTGCAGGTCAGGCCAGCACCACGCACCCCAACCCCTGCAGCCCCCAGCACAGCCTCGGCACCCACCCTGCAGCAGGGAGCGATCGCGGGGCACGGGCTGCACACGTGTAATGCCCATGGGACCTGCCTGTGCTAACAACAATCCGGGTATCGGCTTCCCTGTTCTATTTTCCCGCCCTCCCTCCTCCATTCGCTGCTGTTATGAGTACCAGAAGGAAGAACTCATTACCCATGCAGGGCCTCGGGGACCATTAGGAATTTCAAACATCTAAAGCAAAGTGAATGAGTCCTTCAGAGCTCCTCTATAAATCGGCGTAACACCATTAATGATTAAACTGCACCGTGGCCTAAATAAATCATAAGATCATAATTCATTTAAATACCGCTTGTCACAGATCAGACTCGGCCAATATTCTGCAGGGTTTGGATGCTCAGCCGGACAGGAGCAGCCTCTCAGGTGCAAATAAATGATGCTACGTGCACGCCATTAAACCAGCACCAGCCTCCAGCAACCAGAGCATCACGGCCACCTGGACCAGGCTGGTCTGTGCTGCCACTAGAAATGGCAAAACATGGCATTATTGGGCGAGGAGATGAAAACCAAGCAGTTGTCAGAATAATTGTTGTGTTTATTAGGAGAAGGCCAGTCCGTGGCATGCTGGGTGCTGGTTTAGCCACCTGGCTGTGTAGATGTGTTCTACTCTTTTGCCTAAAATGAACATATTCCTGACCCTTTTCTGTCCTACACCAGAGGAGGAATGCATGCCACACGGCAGTGAAACACACAGCAAGGGGTGGATGGGACAGAGCTGGTCCTGAGCCCCCGCAGCCAGAGCAGGGGCTGGAGGCAAACACACATGCAAACGCCTGCAGAGGCAGCGCCTGTGTGGAAACACAGCAGGTCGTGGCCTGGCATCAGCAGCTCAAAACAAATCGTTTAAGATTCAAAAGCAGCTTAGTTCATGGCTCTCCACAGTGCCCAATATTTGCCTTGTGCAGGGAGATGCTTTCAAATGCAATTCAGAGCAGCAAAAAAAATAAGGCAAGTTCCTGAAATCAACAAAAGAGGCTGTTCTCACAGCAATTTGCCATCAAGAGAGAAAGCATGAAATAGCAGAAAATCGTGAGGCAGACTGTTCTCATGAAATTTTCAGCTCAAGAGGTTCAGAGCGAGTGGATAACTATGTGAAATTTGTGGGCCTGGTATGAAAAAAATGAAAGCTTTGGGAAGGAGCTGGTGGAAATATTCCTGCAAAGCTGCTCCTGGCTCAGGCGCGCTTGCTCACAGGTTGTGGGCACCGCAAGAGGCTGGTGGGGACGGGGCTGCTGCAAGCCCTGGGCCAAAGCCTCCCACTCATCTTGCACAGGGATCAGCCCCAAGGGTCTCACCAGTTTGACAGACATCGAGGAAGAATGCCTTATTTAAAGCATGAGCCTAACTTCAGAGAATTAAAAGGTAACTTCTATAGATTTGAAATAAGAGGGAAAAATTTGAAGTGTCATTAAACATCACAGGTAAAACCTGGCCGTGGCTCCTTCCAGACTGAACCCAAAGACTTAAAACCAACAACTTTTAGAGTGATTTACATTTTTTTTTCATTAATAACCTAGAGAGGAGGTAACAGAAGTGTGATTCCTTGATTACTGCTGTTCACGGTTGGAGCTGACACACGCTGAAGCAGGGGCAAACAGGCAGGAATGCGCTCAGGGCCCGACACAGCCCGGCGTGGGTCACCTACAGGGCTGGGTCTAAAGCACACAAAGCATGAGGTGAATACACCTGGTTGCATAAACCACCTGTGTTAGTAATGATTAAAGGCAGCACCTGCAGGACGGCAGTTCGCTAGTGGACACAAGAAGTCCTAAAGAGAGCTGGGCTCTGGGTGCCACCAGCACAGCTGCCACGGTTGGTGTGCTTGGTGGGAAGGCTCCGCACGCCCTCTGCCTCCCTCCTGCTTGGGCACTTTGACCTGCACACATCCCAGACACACACAAAGAAAAGAAAAAAAAAAAAAAAAACAGAAATTTTCCAATTTTAAAGGATAATCTCCTGTCGGGAAGAGAACAGCAAGCACAGTGAATAATTTAAAAGCTTTAGGGATACAAAGATTTACTATATTTCCCAAAAAGCCAGGAGCTTTGATTAATGGTTAAAAATAGAATGTATGGACAGAATTAAGTTGTAAAAGATTCCCCCAAATATTCATTTTTATGCAGCTAATGTATTTTGAAATGTTTTCTTTGGATGAAACAACCTGCCTGTCTCATTTTTCCTATTAAAATAGATTGATCATAATTCATTTTTGAATAAAATCATTTGGAATTAATTTCAGAATTCAGGACAAAAATTGGGAAACCAGCAGGGTTACAGCGTTTTAAAATCTTGCACGTTAGAAATGGAAGTTCATTAGCCATAGGAGTCTCTTCTCATGGATTTGGCCTCACAAAAGCCCCACCACAGCACTGAATTTCCCACTGAGCAAAGGGAGGTCAGCGTGGAGGGCGCTGGCTGGAGCCACCACCAACAGCACGAGAAAGACAGTCAGATATAGGGACTTGAGCACCTTAAACTCTAAGCTAAAGTAAAATAGGCAAAACCAAAACCACAGCCTCTATTTAAATCTATTACGCAGCTAAAGGCATCTACAAAAGTTGTCATTTTTTCTTTTTTCAGAACTTTTATGTTATGAGCTACCAATCTGCTTTCAGTTGCGCGGTATTTTTCCAAACAAAACCAGCTCTGAACACTTCAGCGTGTTTTCTCACTAGCAATGCTCTGTTTATATCCAATATCAGTCTGCAACAACGGGTTCTTGTCAACGCCTTTTGCCAAATACAAATAATCTGTAACACACAATTAACTTTCCGTGGCTGTGTGTGCAGGGACTGTCAGATCCTGTCCAAATGTTGCTTTTCAGCCACATTGGCACAACTGCAGCTGACCAAGCAGAGGACGCTAAGGGGGTCAGTAGGGACACATCTCTCACCTGAGCCAGCCCAGCCCAGCCCTACGGGGCTCGGATCCTGCTGCTGCAGAGCCCCTTCTTCAGCAGGTCAGCAGTGAGTGGCTCTGTGGTGCTAACGAAAAACAAGCTGGTCTCACTTCAGGTGTGTGGACACTACTGACGTGTCCTTAAAGGCACTATGATGTGAAATAGAAAAACGCTTCTTGTGTAGTTTTGCATTTGCTGTTTGTCTGACTTGATTAGGAACTAGGCATGAGGGTACTTGGAAAAAATCCTCTCAATAAGTAACCCCCTTTTTTGTTCAAAGGTTAAAAAATGGCCAAACTGCAAAATCCCATTGTGTTCTGCTTAAACCACCAGACAAATCAAACATGGGGAAAAATAAATAAATAAATAAATAAATAAATTAAAAGTTGCAGGCAGAAGAGACCGGCAGGCATCTGTGAAAAACAGGAGCTCAGGTGAGTGGCAACAGGCATGTGTCACTGCCCCAAAGCACGGCTCTGCCCAGCCACCCTCTGCACTGAGCAAACACAGACTGCACACCAACAGATCCAAGAGCCTCTGCCTTCGGACTAGGGCATGCAGGACAGGCTTCATTGGAGAGCAGCGCCCATCCTCAGGTGCCATCTGACCGAGGCAAAGTGCAAATGCACACCTGAGAGGGGTGATGTGTGTAGCTCCTGCAGTTCAAGGAGCGATGCCACAAGCATAGCACTTCCAATTTTTCAGCATTTCCTACCCACGCTACAAATTTTTCATTAGTGTTGGCTAGCTGCCAGTTTCCAAGGACTTGCTGTTTTGCAATAATTGGATATGTGATTCTGGAGGTGATAGGACTTAAAATTCATAGGCCTTGCCTAAACACATACCTACATACAGCGTGCTATCTATTGGGGTTTAATCAAAAGAGATAATGCTGCTATTCACTAAGAAAATTGTGTGCGTTATCTTACTCCGGCATGTAGTTGTGTTGCGCTGCCATACTTAAGCAGCATTAAAGAGATGGAGAAAGCTTAACGGAGCTGAACTCCACATCAAAAGGTAAACTGGGTGTCTTCTTGTCAGAGTCCTGGCAGGCACAGCGTTTCCTCCAGCTCTGACTCCCTCCCCTCTCCTCTGGGTGCTGGGTTCCTCTCCATGCAGTTGTTCCAGCTCATGTTGCAGCCATGGTATATCCCACAGCACCTATTTCAGTCATGTTTTGGGTGCCCCACCCATCGGTTTGCCCCCATTACAAGTGTCCCACAGTGTGCTGGAGCATCCCTCTTTCCCCCGTCCCTGCAGACCAGGCCGGGGCTGCTCTCGCCCTCCCTAGCAGTGCACAGAGGAAATCCTGTGGGTCAGGGAGCTCTAAAACCCCCCAGAGCAAAGCCAACAAACCCAGACCTGGTCAGCACCTGGCAGAGCTCAGCCACTTATTTGGGTGCAGCAGCAGGAGGCTGACCCCTGCCAGCTCCCCCCGGGCAGCCCAGGTGCTCCACGAGCTGGGGGACCAGCGGCACCTCCTCATCTCCACAGCTGGGCAACAACATGCAGCTCAGCACAACACAGCCATCTACATGGAAATCTGTCTTCATTAGAGCTAGTGGCAGAGCCTGTAGGCTTCATCCCCTGTTAGACCAAAGGTCTGGTCAGAAATAACCCATGGAGAGCATAACTAACACCTTCCTGCAGAACATTACTGTGCAGCCTACTTTATTCAGCTGGCAACTTTTTTTTTCCTTTTTTTTTTTTTTTTTTTTTTTTTTTAAGACTCCTCAGTGTTTAGCACCACACAGTTCTGCTTTCGTTTCCTCTCACTCCCCACGAACGGGTGACAAGTGATATGGAGCTGTGACAGGCGGGGAAACTTGCTTGTTTTCCACTTCGCAAGGGCTTTGTTTTCATGGATCCACGCTTGCCGAAAGATTTCTGGTTTCAACATTCAGGGCATACACTTAGGAGCTGCAAACTAATATTTGTGATAAATTTTTGTGTACTTTAACAGATTAATCCTGCTTCATCGTGCCTCTCTTATGCATCCTGTGCTATCTCCTGTATCACTGCGGTATGACAGTGCTGCCTGGAGCTGCCCAAACCACAGCGCTAAGTCCTCAAGCAAAGAGCCAGAGGTCACAGGGAAAATGGCTTAGCACTTTATTAGAGGTTTGGTTTTCAAACCGCTGTCAGCAGGGTGTTCTGCAAAAGGCAGGTGGGTGGGTGCTGCTCGGACGGCTGTTTCAGGTATGGCAGTCCCCCCCATAATTCGTCGTCACTCTCTGCTGTCAGTCTCCATGTTACAAAGCTGTAGAATCACAGAAAAACTACTGCTTTTTTAAACTGTTGTATGCCTTTGCTATGAGCAGAGTCTGGCCTCAAGTTGGACAAGTCTCCATCAGAGCCCATGCCACACCGGGCTGTCCCTCTGCTCATCTAACAAAGCTCCCAAGCTCACAGGCATAGAGTACAAAAGCCCGTCCAAAATTTGTTGTTTAAAGACTAATTCCATAACACTGCTCTCCTGCCCGAGGAAGGTTATAAACTCACGCAGTCTGATTATTATGGGTGCCACTAATTCTTCCCTGGCTGAGCTGTTTAGAATTCAAAATTTATATTCACATATTAAAAGTCCATATGGGCAAGAAAGCTTTTTAAAATCTTTTTTCCTTGGGAATTACCTTTCCCTAAGGGCAGCAAATGGGAACATTCAGGTTGCATTCAGCCTGCAGAGGTCCCATCAAGGTGTGCACAGCCACCGGGATGGGGAGGAGGGAGTCAGACCCCGTGTGTCCTTGTGGAGACGTGAGGGACCCTGTCTGCCTTGCTGCCTTCCGAAGGTTTGGGGACCTTCAGCAGATATTCAAAATCATGTTTATGTGCATAGTGCTGCTTAAAGAAAACCCGTTATTGCACACCTCTCTCAGCTGTTGTGTGCATGCTCATTTCCCTGTCTGTGATCCAAGCAATTGCTGAATAAATGAGAAGCACATCTGTGGGCAGCCTTTCAGGGCAGCACAAGACCATGAAGCTGGTGTTATGTCCAGGGGAGGTCCGGAGGCCCATACGTTGATCTGCTATCAGAGCACTGCTCAGAAAAGCTGCTAACACAGCCTGTTTTCTGCTCAAGTGAGCAAAATATCCTCATAGGAGAAGTTTGTTAGCTTGAAAATAGCAAAATTTTATGCATGATTCAAGCTTCACTTGAAGCTTCACTGAGCTGAAATTGCTTGACCTTTTGATCTTTTTGCAAATAAATGAACAGTCCCAAGGAAGCTTGAAAGTGCTGCACCTCAAAGGAGGGGGACGGGGCTGCTGGAGGAGCTGGGTAATCCAAGCTTTATTTCATTGCAATGGATGGAGACCTGGAAAAATAGAGGTGGCATCACACACTTCATAGGTCTATCCAAAATATATACATACTGTATCAACAAGATATACATATACATAAATTTATATACACAAGTTCAGAAAAGTGTTATCTTTACAAAGGCTGCCAACCACAGTGGCACCATTAGGGCTTGCTCAGCTAGCTCCCACGGCTCACATTATTGCCTCCCAGGATGCTCTTTCTGCACAATGTTGAGGTCAATATGAAAGCTGAAGATGTATTTAAAGCCCCAAGAGGGAGACAAGTCTTGATGGATAAGCTTTGGAAAGTCTTTGAAAAGATCAGGTGTAGAAAGATGGAGCTATTCTGAACCAAAAAGTACACGAGTGGTGCGGTCACTAAGTGACCTGTCAGAAAAGTGATGGAGACCAGCAGCTTTCTTAGACGGAGTAGCTCCAGCATTCATGCTGAGTGATCGTCTGAACAGGGCATAATTGGTTGGACAGGTCCCAAATGGCAAAGCTCATCCATTCTGCAAGGTAGGCAATTCTTAAGAACTGTGTTCAGCTATTAATCAAGACGTGGGGGGAATTTTTAGCCTCCCCATCTACTTTCATAAGCCAACTCACAGGGTGTACATCCGTGTTCGGCGTGATGATGGAGAGGATCAGATCTCTTCGTCCCCTGGGAGTTCAGCTGGAGTGCAAGTGCTGCTGCCCTCCTGGGCCGCCCGCCGGTGTGGAGGGGAGCTCTGCACACTTCTCAAGTTAAATCCTTGCTGTCTCATCATTGGGCTTCTCACTGATCTCCAAAGGGTGCTAACATTTGGGTAGTGCAAACTTTTTTTTTCCCCAAAATAAAATTGGAGTGTGAATGCCAGTCACTGCCAGGAGTCAAGCTGTTGGAAAGGCAGGGATTTCCACGTTGCGCTACGAGTTTCACAAAACTGTGAAATCATGAGACAATACCAATAACCTAATTATTTAAAAGGTAAATTGGAGAAAGATAACCATGCATGAAACCACAACTGTGGAGAACCAGAGCTCTGGCAGCCGGTAAGACAAGCAAGCAGATAACGAAGCAGCACCCCCAGAGCTTCCCACCCATGGGTGCCGAGCAGGAGCGATCTTGCCAAGGAAACATCTTCCTCCTGATCTGTGTCCTCCTTTGGTGTGTGCCACAAGTGAGGCACAAGGAACGATCCCTGAGCCTTCACAACTCCGCTGTTGCTGTGACACAAAGGTAACCAAAAGTTAGTATTATAGAAATTTTCTGTTCTTACAAAACATACATTTTTTTCCTGTTAATCATTTTTTCCTCCCTTTCTCTCAGACATGAAAGGATTGAACAAGCAGTCAATCGAACTAGCTGGATGACAGGACTGAAGGGAAAAACATGATTTACCTGAACTTCATTTAATACAACACACTGTTCTGGATGGAAGCAAAATTTGCTAAAATTTACAACAAACAATTCAGAGAACAGCACAGAAAGTCCAAGAGAAAATGTAACAGCCTAACTTACAGATCTATTTAAGCATCTCTGAATAAATCACGCTTTTAAAAAAGCTTAGAGAACTGTCAATAAAATTTTCAAAAAATATTTTTGACTAAACTCTCAACCGCAGAGCAACATGATTGCTGTGTGTGCCAGGGACTTTCCCGTCCATTAGGAAGCTTATGAGAAGCATCTGTGATATTATAAAAACAGTTTTGAGATGATTTCACTTGATGGAGGAGAGGAGGGCAATGTCATTTTAAAAATATTTCTAAGTTGAGGCACGTGCCTGTGTTCCACAAGTTGTGTTGGCTGAACATTGGCTCCCCTGTTTGTTGAAAAAAAAAAAAATAAGAGAAAAGGAGCAAGAAACGCCAAGGAGAGGTGGGAGCTCTCGGAGCATCCCTCGCACATGGAGCCCTGCTGCGGCCGCCCGTGGCACCAGAGGCTGTGTGCTGCTGAGAGTGCCTACAGCAGGGCAGGCCCAGCCCAACAACTTCAGCTCAGCAGTGCTGAAGGGCTGAGTTTGCTGCTTATTTAAGCACACCGCTGCTTTTCAAAGCTGTACGCACAGCACAGCGATGGGACTTTTAGTCAGCAGCCCAGGAGAGCTGCAGAAATCAAAGAGCCGCACTGGGATACCCACGGAATGTAAGGAGGCTTGAAGTGCAGCGGGAAGCTGTGAAATGCTTCTATTTTTATCCTTCAAACCATTCTCACCCTGTCCTGGCATTCACAATTGCTTGAGAAAGGCAGAAAGGAAGCTGGCCTACATAGCAGCCCCGAGGCTGCGGGGACTGCTCCTGCAAACCTCTTTCATGTTTCTGATCCGACACCTAAACCTTAGCAGTTCCTCCTCTTCTTGCACCTTTGAATTTACTCCAAACAGAAGAAGAAATAGAAATGAAAATGAAAAAAAAATAAATAAGTAATTTGATTTTAAAAGTGTTTTTGTCTAGTCAGAGCTGGGAAGTGCTCGAAATACAACTGTGGTTGTTTCTGCAAGATCGAGGTTCGTAATTGGGAGGGTTGTTAGGAAAGTTCACCCTGAACCTCAACCCAAATTCTGGCCAATGAGATCACGCAGTATTTCCTTTAAATTGAAGCTGACAAACAGAGCAAAGCTTACAATGTGTAAAAAGGATTTAATGTTGATTTGGAAATACTCATGAAGCTGCTCCTGACCTGGACAGTGAAGCCCTGCAGCTGCCCAACCATCCCCCAGCAACAGCATCACAGCTAGGGGCTGCCAGGCTCCCCAGAGAGAAAACACTGGGTCAAAAGAGGTATTTTGGGTTTCTTAGTGAATAAAAACAACTAATAAAATCTCTGTTAATGTTGGTTGTGGAGTCTGGCTCTCTTCCTGGTAAAACTCAGTGGCTATGAAAAAAAAGCACACTTCTAAAATGAAGACAAATACACCCACTCCCACACGTTGTTAGGCACAGAGGAACAGGAACAAAATTCATTCCCATTTCTTAGGTACCCAAAACAAGCTAAAACCTACCACCCAGGGGGAAAATATTTAAAAAAAAAAATAAGATAAGTAATTCATGCCTTTAGAATAAAAATATTAGGTGGCTATGTTGTGAATGCTGATACCCTACAGCTGGTTCTGATATAACAAAACTGTGGAAGAATTTCCCCATCTCTGTGGATGGAGAAAGAGCAAGGAGAGATGGAGAAAGAAATGGGTCTGAAACCATAAGAGGAAACATAGCAGAGAGAGCAAATAAAAGAAATTTCCCTCCTCCTCACTGTCGTTCTCCATCTCCATCACCCTGCCTTATGAATATGTATACAGAGCTTTAAAAATTAGGCGAGACACTTTAGTGTCTATTACTGGATTCTCCTTACAGTCATTTAAATTGTAAACAGGGCTATTGATGCTAAACCTGAAGTACTGAAAATTATTGCAAATAATTCACACCCAGCTCTGAAATTCTGAAGTCAATTTAAACCATCGCTTTTAGAAACTGGATGCCTTGTCCTAATAAATGTATGTTGGCCATATTGTGAAGACCGTTATCAATGTTTTTATAAATTTTACATGCAAGTAAACTAAATTTATCATTACATTGATTCAGTAGCAGCCATCTAGAGAGGTCTAAATGAGAAGAAATTGAGAAGTCAAGGAACCAGAGTGGGAGAAACATGGAAAGTGAAGAATGGGATGTTATCTACTGCCTCCCACTGTCCCCCTGCCATGCCTCTTCTTCAGCAGGAGCAGTCAGGTAGCAGGGAGCTACCACAGCCACTGGCCCATGGGCTCTGCATCCTCCCAAGAGATCTCATCTCACATCAAACAGATCATTTTGGCCTTAAAACAGACATTATTCAGTTCAAGTTGTTTTCATGAAATAGCACCCCAGTTCACATGCACCCGGTGCTGCTTGAGCAGCTGCAAGGCGTGCCTGTCCGATATACGAAGCAAAGATGAAATAGGAACAATACTCAAAATCACATCTTAAAAAGTCATTTTGTAATTCCTCAGCAGGACTCACCTCAGTTTGGGTTCCCCGGGTGCCAGGCGAGAGGCTTCTATAACCTTTATGAGTGATGTCAGGGCACCAGACAAGGAGCACAATGCGTTGGGTGATGCTGGGAAGCTGAGACATCCAACCTAGGAATCCAACATTTATTAATTTACACTATACAATATTCTTAAAGACGAAATTAAAAATTTCCTCTAACCAAGTCTAAGCATGCTAGCTCTCTTTCAAACATCCCTGGCTACATAAAAGTGGAGTTACCTGGGGAAAAAAGGTCCAGTTCTTGCAGCCTGTAAGAAGCTGACTGCCTCATGCTGCATCTTCCATTTTCCACACCTCTTATTTCTATGATTAATTAAGCAACATTCGGAGTTACCCAGGAATGAAAAGAGAAGCAGCTGAATTTAGGAACACTAAGGACTTTTTTTTTTATATACATATTCTCCTACTTTTTACCTCAAAACCACATTCATATGAGGAAAACATAAATAAGCAGAATATTTTTTGAATTCTACACATACTGCACTGTCAACTGTAATTACACTACTTCAAACCACATTCATTTTCTGCTTTTAAATCTTCTATGACAATGATTTGTTGCAATAGTCTGATTTTACTATATTATGCCAATACTACTCTTGTAGGAATTTCAATCTTCTTATACAGGAAGAAGTGCAAAAATACATTAACAACAAGCAGAAGAAAATTTAAACTCTCAATGCCTCTAGTTTATGCTATTGTGTGTGTGTAGTGTGTGGTTTAAAAAAAACCAACAAAACAACAAAAAAAATAAAAAATAAATAAAATTAAAAAAAAAACACCTTTCTTTTAACAGCTTGATGCTGTCTCCTTAATGCAGTTTGCCTTTCCCACGCTGTCGTGCTTGTCAGCCCCAGGTGCCGGGCACAGGCAATGCACCAGGGACTGGGCTCCTGGAGCAGCTATTCAATAAGATTAAGTAGCACAGGTCACACAAATTAACTTCTACAGAAGCCAATATTTAATACTTATGTGTACGCCGGGGCCAAGTTTTTTTCCCTGTGGCATAGACAAACACGGGCCGGGTGGATTTCAAACCCAGGTTGGGTGGATTTCAGCTGCCCATGCTGGACAGTTTGCCTCACTCCTGAATTTACCAGATTTCAGTGCTCCCATCACCTGCCCGAGGCAGGGTGTGATGCTTCTCCATGCCAGCACATCCAGAGTGCTGCAGCGGCTGTGCCAGTGCTGCCCATGCACCCAGCCACTTGTCTGCCCTGAGGAGAGAGGAGCCACATCTGCTTTACATCTCTTAATCAGCAATAACAGTTGGGTGTCTTTGGGTCAGAAACTTTAATCTGAAACTTGAATGTCTTCATGCAGCCAGTGCCGTGCCAACCCCAACGTGCACCCCTGAAAAGCTGCAGCTGGTACCTGTCCCAGAGGAGATGAACCTGCCCCCGGGAAGGCACCAAGCCGGGGCTCAAACCATGACGGGGGGACAGCAGGGCACAAAGGACCCTCCTCTGTTCGCCATCCATTCCAGGAAGGCAGGTGGGGAAACATCTTGCAAAGGCAGGGCAGCAGGGAAGCGTTGTGGTTTCCTTGTCCAAGCTGCCTCGAGGGGCCTGCAGGCAGGGGACAAGGTGGGGGAAGCGGTGCTCAGCCAGGCTGAGCATGGTGCTGAGGGGCAGCACGGGCAGCACGGTCTGGGGCACCCACTGCCCACTCTCCCCATCACACCGACGGACCATCAGGGCAGGATTTGGTACACACGGGAGGGGATCAGCACTGGAACCTCTGCTCGGAGCGAGCACAGGTGCTCACGGTTGTTTAAAGCATGAATTCCAGGCATGCAGCTCCTGAACTCACTTTCACCTGCATTTGTTTCACTAGGAACTGAGAAATGAAAACTTTGGACTTTGTGAGTTTTTTTTTCTATTCTTTTTTCCAAACCCTTCTTAAATTTTCCCCAACTTACCAGATAGACGCCAGGGAAGAAAGGGTGAGGACAAACCGCAGCACTCCTCTTCGCGCTTGGGGAAGCCTCGGATACTTCGCAAGTTCTGGACTCGGAAAGAACAAAGCCGTTTCTTACATTAAGAAGAAAAATAATTTAAAAAATAAAGAAAAAAAATAAAGAAAAATCCCCATCTTCACTATCGGTGTCTGTGTCTGGGGATGCAGGGATGCTCCTGTGCAGCATCAATGCCCCCAGCCCAGCTGTGATGCCCTCCAGAGCTCCAGCAGTGAGAGCCTGCAGCCGTGTGAGGGATGCACATCGTCACCCTCCGTCCTGTGCTGTAGTGCTGGAGTTGGGAGTTGTTTAAAGCCATATTTCAGCAAAAGAAAAAACACTTATATCTCCTTGGGGAAAAGCAAGCCTGCAGTGAAATAAATATCTCTTTTGTATCAAAGCGATTCACAATTCCTTTGATAAATCTTATCACTGCAGAGTTTTTCTGCATTGAAACAACCCCATGAAGGGCTGAAAGAATCATCTAAATGCATCTGAACAATTCTGTTTATTTTGTATTCAACACTGCACTGCACAAGCCAGCATAGCATTTCCATTAGTCTTTAAAAATAGTATTAAAGACATTTCAGTCTATTTAAATTATGTCTATTTTCATTTAAATTAGTTGCTAAATAACAACTTCTATACCATCATCATGCTGTAGTATGTGACTGCCAGAAAAACGCTTCAAACAAAACAAATTAAGGAACCTGGAAATTGCTACAGCAGAGCAAGCACATATTTTTAGGCAAAAATAAACAAGAGAACAATGTCAAGTCATGAGAAGTATGATAATAAATGAGCCCCTATTTAGTGCGCCAAAGGAATGGTACATACGGAATAACTCATTTCACTTGTATGTGGTTTTTGTTTATAAAACAGTGCGTAAAATTTGCAATTTCCTTACTTAACGGGAAGAGGACTAATTACAGTTTCAGTGGCCTGCTCTGTCACACACGGCAGCTTTCTGAGAGCCCTCGGAGCGGGACAGCTGGCGCCCTTTGCGCGGTGCCATCCATCACGTCGCTGTGCCGGCTCCCAGCAGAAACCAGGCCTTGGCCATGTGCTCTCTGCACCCCTCACCTGCAGGGACAGGAGGCAAGTTGTTGCTTTGTAAAGAACTGCAGCCGTGGTGATTTATATCCCGAGTGCCAATGGCAGGGCTGAAGGAGGACAGAAATCCCTCCTCAGGGGCGCCTTGTCGCTAGTGGCAAGCGTGGAGGTGCGATGCTGGCAGCAGCCCGAGCAGAATAAATGCCCACTGGCTCCCGAGCCATGCTGCTCCCCAAGGAAGCTGTCAAAGCAGCGTCAGTGCCAGGAGCCTGCGGGCAGCAGAGCTCAGGGGCCCTCACCCATGGCAAGAGGTCAGACCAGGCACCAGCCAGGCAGCCTCCAGCCAAGTCCCACCTTGCCCATGAAGCCCACAACGCCAACAAGATGTTTGGGAAGGAGGTTTATGAGATATCCTCTTGATGGCACAGAGGCAGAGCTGTGTCACAGCGACCCGGCTTTCCCCCGTGGGGTTGGGGATGAGGAACTTCTGCTACTGATGGAAAGGAGTTTTGCAATTTGGGATGGTGCTTGCAGAGTTCACCTCCTGTACTCCCAGCACACGCAGTCCCCAGCACAAAAAACATACCGAGACAGACCTCCTTAGGAGTAAATCCCGTAGGAACAAAATCTGACCCTATCAACTTGCCAAAGTCTTAACCTAAAAATGACCCTTATGTTGTACCTTACGAAGTTATATACTATGAAATTATATCAAGACAGAATTAGAGGAGAAATGCCTTGCCTGAGATATAGCTCATCAGACAACGGGACTGAACACATGTGCACATATCAGGAATGTTAAAATGTCTCAAGCTCAGCATTGCATTCTCCAAGCAGTGCCCTGAGATCATCGTTCATTGATCATTACCTACATGAAGAGGAAAAAAAGTGTGTGTGTGTATTTAGACCCAATAAAATGCAGAATTCACACACTTCATCCTAAATTAACTACAGCCACGCACACGGTCTTGGTGGGTCACCTCTCCTTCCAGCAGCT
Source organism: Aythya fuligula (assembly GCF_009819795.1). Taxonomy (NCBI): domain Eukaryota; kingdom Metazoa; phylum Chordata; class Aves; order Anseriformes; family Anatidae; genus Aythya; species Aythya fuligula. The sequence goes on from NC_045565.1 coordinate 36,861,506, forward strand.
TGCTCTGCCTCTCCTGCAGCCCCAGGAGGGAAGTCACCACCCTGGAGATTGTGGGAGCTCTCATGCCTCTGTTCCTCAAGAGGCTCTGCTGGATGTCTTGGTGGTACTGATGGCACAACAAAGAGGCAGCACAACAAATTCTTTACCAATAGTACTCAGACTCCTCACCAGTTTGCATCTCCTGCTTAACTAGAAGAATCTAACTTTAGGTTGGGAATGTTTTCAGACTAGAGAGGTTTTGGTCTTTTTGTTGATATATTTCCCAAGGAATAAATACATCTTCTGCAAACTGAAAATCTAGAAAGTCTTCTCAGCCTAGGCAATTTGCATATATATTTACTCTCTAAAAATTCCTAGCTTCAACTCAATGTAGAAGAATAATGTAGTGTGTACATTTGATACTCAAGCCATGCAACAAATCATATGCATTTAATTCAACAGTACTATGAAAAAAAAAAAAAAGTACCTGAGTAATCAAGAATGTACTTAACCTTTCTCTAAGCAACATAGAAAAAAAGTTGTTGTGAAATATGTGACAACCCCTTGAAAATATAACTAAAGGGCAACTGGCAAAGTGTGCTGTAAAACCACAATTGGCACTAAGTAAACAACAAACTGACACACCAGAAGAAAAATTTGCTTTGGAGCCATGCTCAGTAAAAGCTGATGTATGCTCACAGTAAAATGAGATGTATAATGCAAACCCCAAAGAAAATAAAAGACAACATAATTTCAGTGTTATGCCAGCACAACAGGTCTAAGAATAAGAGTTAGAAAATTCCTGTGGGCTGAAGAAAAAAAATATTAATCCTCTTTAAACCTGAAATCATACAAAACCTCAAAAATTATAGTAAAACATCTTCCATTACATTTACATAATCACAGGATAGAGAAAGGAAAAGTGAGACCATTCAGTTCTTTGGATTTGCTTTCCCTTAACATTAAAAATTGACAAAAGTGCTTGGAAAGTGTGCAGCAACCCTAGAGGCACAGCCGAAGGAAGAGGCATCCAGTATTTTACATGTGACTCAAAGCAGCAGGTGAGCACCAATGCTTCTGGAGAGCAAGGAACTTCTGTTACTGTGTCAGGTTCCTTTAATATATAGGAAAAAAAATGTATATATACATATTTTTTTATTTCTCTTTCCAAAAAGATAGCACAGCTCTAAGCCTTGGAAAGAAGAGGCTTATTAGAATAAAACTAACTCATCATCTTAGGGCAGCAGGGAAAAATGAGTAAATCCTGAAATTTCTAGCCATACAGATAGAAACAACCTGGTGGAAAATTGTTAAAATAGAAAGACTATCTGTATGACACAATATTGCCGAGTACTCTGAATGTATGTTCGTGACTCAATAAACTATGGCTTTGGGCTCTGAGCATTTAAAGAAGATATCCCATTGCTGAGAAACCAGAATAAGCAGAATCAATTATACAAAGCTTGGAAACTGGATTTGAAAGTTAAAGCTTTAGCTATTGATTCTTCATATGACTGAAATAATAATTACTGTAGCAACACAGGCAATAAACAACTACTTATATTAATACTAACATATAAATTAAATATTTAATGCAAGGATAGATTCCAAATTAAATAATTAAATTTGCCAGACAGATAAATGTGATGTCTCATTTCTCACAGTTCCAAGTTAAAAGCTTTAAAAAACATGCAAAGTGCAGCTCTGCTGCCATCAGTTACATGGTGGCCTTTTCCAACCTTAGTGATTCTATGGTTAGCATTCCATGTCCTCACAAATCCCCTGTCCAAAACAGGTTGGGAAGTGGGGCTTCTCCCACTTTCTGTCTTCCATAGTTTTACCTGCTTGATCTCATTTCTCTTCCTGAGTCCCCAGCTGTTGCCAATGCTCCTGATTACTCCAGTTTTTACATCTTCACCACAGACTACAAAACTGACATTGCCACACGCAGATGTGATACAAATCATGCTTTAAAAATAAAAATAAATTAAATTAAATTAAAATAAATAAAATAAAATATGTAGATAGAAACTTCAGCATGTGTAGCCTACATTCTTGTTCAGATCTCTTGTTAACTAATGAAGCCTCTTGCTCTTAATCCATGTTTAGATGAAGAATTCAAGTAAACCCACAGGTATTGTACTGTTTCTGTGTTACAATTAACTGTGCTTTGCAATATTTAAGCAAACAACAAGAGATGAATGAAAAGTAGTAAAATCCATAGGCAAAAACTGTCAGGAATACTATTCTATTAAACAGCAACAACAAACAATAAGATAATGCTATGCCTAAGGCATAGTGTCAATTACAATATAACAAAATGAATACAAAAATAAAAAAACAGCAGTGTTACTGCACCTATTTGTGCATTGACAATCAAAAAAATGCCATCCGCTGCCAGGGCAGATTTAGCATTCAAATGCTAACCTACTAACCATATCACTGGGAAGAAATTGAATAGATAAATTGAATCTAAAATAGCATTAACATTATGACACAAAAAGCAGGAAATGTAAAGTGAGTGCTTACTGAGATGCTGGCTTACCGTTTTTTTTCTTTATTTCATGGGAATGCAAACTAACCTCCAGTCTTACATAGTAGTGCTGTTAAGTCAGCAGGAGTCACATCTTGGTCGAGTCCAGTAGTTGAGCATGTGCTTATTTAGCCCAGGTAAAAAAACTTCTTTCTTCTTACATGATTTGGTGAGGCAATCTCCGTATTTGCTTGGAACAGGCTTGATTTTGAGAAGAAACTCCCTTAACTCATCAGCAAACTTTTGCAAAGCTCTCCAAGGCGAATCACAGAGATTATGTTTAGGATGTAACGTAAATCATTACCAAATAAATCACTTTTAACAGATCATCAGTAAGCAAGACCATGATGATAAAATCCTTGGGGTCTGATGGTTAGCAGTGCTGTGTGCTTGACTGGATTTTCCAGCTTACTATCATTCTTGTGCGTTCCTGTATAATTCAGGATGGATGCATTCCCTTTAAGTGCTGGGATCCAGAGGCAAACTTCTTTGCATTGAAATCCTTAATTTGATTTTTTCTTTATTATTTCTCTTGCAAGGCAGAGAGAATAGCTCTGTCTGGGTGGTGGGACCAGATAGCCAGATCAATCATGCTGCCCCATGGCAAAATGCACACCCTTTAGAACATGCTGTGTGTACGTATTTCGTGCATTGCAATGACTGGTTAAAGAAATGCTGCAAAGAGAGGAAAAGTGCAAAAGCACAGGACTTCCTCTAATGAGAAGCCTGTGCAAAATTAGGTCAATGCAGTGAGGTAAATAGTAAGTTAGTAAATAATTCTAAACGTTGCAGTGATGCTCAACATGGCAACATCAGAATAACTCTAGCAGGATGTAAGTTCTGTTATGCAGTAATAAAATATAGTCTACATAATCCTTCAAAGATTTGCAAAGACCCAACAACAAAACCTGTAAGGTTAGTCTTTTCTGTAAGCATCTCAAGCTATAAGAAAACAAAATTGAGTAGCCCAGACAAAACAGGGAAACGCACAGCAGATGTCCAGTAAATAAACCAAAAAACTCATTGGGTTGTTGCTAATAATCACAGAAAACAAGCAAACTACTTTGGAAATTCAATTTGCCCTGCAGTTTCTGTATGTACATACTGGAATACCAGGCAGAAAGCAAACATTTTGGTGGACATTGAGACGAACAGGATTTCTGAGCACTGTGAGAGTGCTCCCAGAAGCACACTCCCCCAGCACGATTTCACGAGGCAGGGGAGCAGCCCCTGCACTGCTGCACAGCACAGCACGCCGGCACGGAGAGGGGCTGGGGATGAAGCCGCAGCCTGCCTGACCAGTTAAATTAACCACAGCCTTTGCCTTTATTTCTTCTAGCATTTGAATATTGTCTCCTAAGGTAAACCCAGCATGTACCAAATTACATCTCAAAAACCTATTGTATTTTACTTTTTAAATCACAGAATCACAGACTGGTTTGGGTTGAAAGGGACCTTAAAGACCATCCAATTCTGAATCCTTACCATGGGCAGGGACACCTCCCACCAGACCACGTTGCCTAAAGCCCCCCAGCCTGGCCTTGGGCACCTCCAGGGATGGGGCACCCACAGCTTCTCTGGGCAAAGTAAAGAAAGGCTTTATAGAGACAAGGGGACAGAAGAAAGAAAAACAGGTTTTGGGACAGGGTTCAAAACTCCAGCTCATTCCAGTTGGCTGATTTCCTCCACCCCACGTGGACATGTGCCTGCTTAGGGTCTCACCTCTCTGCCACGAGCCGTGCTGCCACATGAAGTGGCGTTTTGCCAGGGCCCTCCAGCTGGCAGCCCCATGCCCAGGCTGCTTGCAGGGCTGGAGGAGCTCAGCACAACCCAGCTGTGTGGGTAAGGAGGGAGGAAGAGCGAGGACTTCAGTTCTGGAAGCTGCGGACAGGATGCAGCACCCGTTACATCGAGGTCACACATCAGAGGAGTAAACTGAGAAGAGCGCAGCAGCGGTGTGTTGGTACAGGGGAAATGCAAAACGGGGTGATCATTCAGGGGTCATCGCAGGCAGCTCAACCACCAAATGCGCTGTGCTTCAAGCCCTGCCGTGCTCTGGCCACAGCCAACTCGAGTGATATCTCACTAAATATACATGTATTTAGATTTAAATCATTGCTTTGATTGAATAAGGATGATATCAGGGGCTCTCTCACAAAAACTGCAGATGTTTCTAAACAAAGTTTTAATGACAAAAATCTAAAATATAAAAAATTCAGAGCTAAATAATTGAGAATTTATGGTGTTGTATTAGGGGCAAAAGATAAAACATGTCCTCATATATTAGATATAGTCTGAATAGCCTTTAAAGTCAACAACATATCACACAGTAAGTGAACAAAACACCTGCAGATTGTTATTCTGAATCAGCTCAGCTTACATTAGCACATGTGAGAAGGTTTAAACCAGAACAGTCTACACAGTGACAAAATGGTTTATAAAAACAGTCTGTTGTTTTTGTCTCCAAGTTGCTTCTCTTCTGGTAAGACTTTCAATTTTTCAGACTTTCAAATTTTATCTCTACAGAACTCTGCTAAACCTCGAAAGGCAGCAGTTAAAATCCATTCACTGAAAGCAACATCAACTCTGAAAACAAATGGAAAAGGTCAGGGACGAGAGAGGATCCAGAGAGCAAGTGAGATGTCTTGATAGGAGGCCTCATTGCAACTGAATAATAAATTTCTTTCTTGAGTTTGGTACAAATGGAACCACGTTGAATTCAATGTTTGGAGGCAGTTTTTTATGATTAAGCAGTCATCCTTTTAAGCTGTACTTACTATTTCTTTGCTGTTAAAAGGCAGAGTTAGGTTGGTGTGCTGCTACACCAATACTGTCTCTGATAGGCACAAATTGCAAATGAACAGCAAACCAGAAAGGAAAACCCACAAAAAGTCACCAGCAAAGCCAGCACTGACCTCCCACACCAGCAGTCATTTTTGGTCCATTCTTGGGCATCGTTCTAGGATGAAATCCCTTCCAGACAGAGCTCCACTGGCAGGAAGAGCACACAGCCAATCTCTCTTCAGACCCAAAGCCGTGATATCCCTGTCATCACCATGAACACCATAAATGATGTGAGGTTCCTGCTGACAGTACTCAGTACTGGCCGGGCGAAGGTCTGCGGCAGGGCTGCCAATCACACCCTTGTGAGCTTCTGCTCAGCACGCTCTGGAATTAAAAACAGAGCCCAAACACCTGGCTGGGCAAGATGAAAAAATGGACTTCCCTCAGAGGGAAAAGTTGCCTCAAAATGTGACGGACTCATTTTCAGGGTAGGGCAGTTGCTATCATGTAGTGGCTACTTTTTTTTTTTGTTGTTGGTTGGTTGGGTTGGGTATAAGAGTTGGCCCTTCTTAGCATGATGTGTTTTGCCCTGCAAGCACGGTGGCAGAGCTAGTGGCTGCAGGGCATGGGCAGCTGCAGGAAACGGCCCTTACGTAGGCAAGGTATACATGTAAGTGTCCTCTGCCCTTCCCGAGGCAGTGTGAAGTAAATGTACTTGTTAGTGCTAAAATAAGAGACGTTGCCTTCATGGCTATACTTCTAGGAGAGGCGTAATATGCAGTATGTTGCCACAGCTATTGTGACCCAGAAAGCTGAACGTAAATCACAGCATCAAAAATCAGCAGACGAGAGCTGTGGCTCAGTGGACAGGTATACAACAAATCCACTTCTCAGAGCAAGGTTAAAATAAATCCAGCATTTTCCCATGATGCTATACATTACACTGACAAGATAGCTGAAAATACCGTAAATAAAATGCCTTTTATCATCTCATATCAGTCTCTGGTGGATAATATTGTTTATCTCAAGAATACCTCCTCCAGCATCACATAAAATTCAGCAGTAAAATGGACTTTGGTTTCTCAAACCAAACAACAGAGCGGGGAGATGCTGCTAATGAACTAACGGGTCCATTTGCTCCCTGTGCTGAAGTAGCCCCAGCCTGCAGTCCAGTCCCCATCGCAGTCCCCTGTATAATAACCTGCGACAACAGAACAAGAGATGTCATTTATTTAATGTGTGTAGCCTTTCATTTTATAAGATGAATGAAAATAAATCATTATGTTTATCTTTTCAACAGAAATTGCTCATTTTCCAACTCCAGAAATCTGAATAATCATTGCCATTGTTTGCATAGGGGGTTATCCTCAGCTACGTTCCAATTTATAAAATAAAATTTAAACTTCTGCTAAATTGCAGACTCAAACGGATACTTTGCTTTTAATTACTTTCAAAACTGTTAAATATCTGACAATAAGGGATGCATTCTTCAGCTGTGTGATACATTTATTTACTCCGCTGTGCTTTTGGAGCTCGCTGAATGTTTATAATTAGGTTGTGTAACCATGCGAACCTTCAGCTGGTGTTTGCTGTTTCCAAAGCAGTTTTGCTCTGCATTTTGAAAGAAGGAAAAGCTACAACGCACCATGAAAATTATGCAGTAGTCTTTAATCTATACTTCCAGCGTATAAAAAAGCCCACTTAAAAATTATAATCGTGATATTATAAATGCTGCCTAGGTGCATGGCAGAACAATGTTTCCTGGTGCAAGGCAAATGTACCCAGTGACATTTATCCATCTAGGAAGCAGTCGCTGCAGATTTCCTTCCCCTGTCCCACAGGTGCTGCCGTCGGCCCCTGAGTGCAGCAGGCTTTGCACAACTACTTACGCACCTGCACACACCAGGGCAGCCCAAACAGGGTGTGCATCTTCAAGTATTACAGCAATACATTGGGTTAAATAACTGTGCTTTTGCAGGCTTCGTCCAAAAGTCCCCGGGTTGTGCAGAGGCATTCAGGAGGGGGGCAGCACCCCGCGGAGCCTGCCCAGCTTGTCTTCTCCTGGCAGTGGTGTGCACAGCAGCCCCAGCTCCAGCACCCAGCAAAGCTCTCCTCTGCATCTCCAGGAGTCATGGCACTTTCAATAGGTGCATTTCTTCTTAGTAGGATAACTTTTCATCCAGGATTAAAGTATTTTTCCATTGTTTCACAAGAACGTGCCTTTTAAACCATTCTGTTTTCTGCAGTAAACAGCAAAAGAGAGTAACAGTTGGTGTCCGGTTTAACCATCTGCTCACACACACGATTTCAAACTCTCCTCCATGTCATTTATAAACAGACTCCACCCTGTACGTGATTAAGTTACCTCCACCACACAAATGTTCACGTACATCTTTCCAACCCAGCAGTATTCCACACAAATTTTCTAGTAAGTGCTGAGAAACTCAGCTTTCCTTAGAATGATGACAAAAATCTGAACGCAGACCACAACATGCAAGCATTGGAGATTTGCCATCTTCCTGTGCTTCTGTCACAGTTGTAGCTGAAGAGTTATGCAAATACATGAGTTTTCTGTTCAGGAGCTTGAAAAATAATAATGAAATATCAGCTTGACTATGAATCATTTTTTCCTTTTTTCCTTTTTTTTTCCCCTCGCCAAAATCTGCCACACAAAATTCCATTTTTCTTTCCCTGTGGAAATTATCAAGCAAAACCAACTAAACAAACAAAAATCAATGGAAAATGAAGGCTGTGCACTGGTACCATTCAAAGAGGTAGCAGGAGGGGGGTAACAATGCACATTGCTCCAACCCCACCAAAACCAAACCTCTGTGGTGGAGGAATCCTTATTCTGCCTGAAGGCACACAGATTTCCTCCCCTGACAGAGTCTCTGCATTTAACATACTCTTTGTCATGGCCTGAGACATGGCCCCCTGGTAGCAGGTGGACAGGAACCTGCACAGAACCCAATTATCTTCAGCAACAGCTCTGGGAAGAGAGGTTTGGCTCCACGGAGCTCCCTGCAGATAAATAAATAAATAAAAAATAAATGGATTTCAGATGGGTCTGGAAAGTGCAGATCTGGCTGTGGGTTTTCACTCCTTTAAGTGCTGTACTGGTGCTGTGACAGCTCTCAGCTGCCCAAGGTGTCCTGATGCTATGAGGACATGCAGAAACAGTTGAAGTCAGAAGCAATATTTGCAGGTCTGTGTGTCTTCAATGTTAGGAGACAATTCTTATGCAGATTTTCTTTATTTCCTTCTGAGACTTAAACAGGTCAAATCCCTCACTCAGTGTCATGCAGGAAATTGTACATTTCTATATTTGAGAATGTATAACCAGCCCATTTAAGTATTATCATTATAGAAATGACAACAAAACACAGATTGATAAGAACTTCAACTTATCCACAGGCCCTTGAACTTTAATGCAAGTTATTCTGATATTCAGCTCTTTGCTTTATATCACTGCATTCCAAATATATAGAATAAAAATTGGATTAAATAACGTGCTGAAGAGCACCACTGTGCAGTACGTAGAGTGCTTGGTGGCGTGCAGGATCCACGTGTCTAGATGAATTACTAAGGCTCGAGAGTTAAAGTGTCCAGGCATGATGGGAGAAAATACAACACAGTGATGGCTTTCCGATGCCTCTAATAAAAACAGCAATTCCAGCAGAGCACAAAGTACCAGTATATTCTCTTAACAAAAATATTAAGTTAGAGAAGTGAAAGAGATGGCAGAAAGAGAAACCAGAACATATCCGCAAGTCACTTGGTCTAGTACAATAACAGACTTCTTAAATTTTGCATCTGCACCATCCTTCCCGACGAGCTGCTAATATACAAGTCTGTCACAGACTAAATCTGGTAGAAAAGATTGGAAAATTATGTTAATGTGACTCGAGCTGAGAATACTAAACCAAAATAAACAAACAAAGAAACCAAAAGATAGAACTTCATCACTGCAGAGGCTGTCATGGAAATCATAACATACTGCCAAATAAAAGGAAAGGCACGTTCACTGCTGAAGCACGTGAGAAATAGCCCACGGGGATGCAAAGGTGGGACGTGGCCCTTCTGGGCTGTATAAGAACACATACACCAGAAACCTCACAACCCTTTCTATCTATAGGGTAAAAATGAGAGTATTTGGTGCCTTTTCATCTGCTTATATGAGCGGGCACTGGCCAGTCTGCATGGGCTGGTTAGGGGGCTGGGGCTCAGCAGCCCCCATCACCAGCACAAGCACTGCAGAGGCACGTTCCCTTTCCACAAGTGTTTTCCTGCCAGGGTTCTCTGGGAGCACGCAGCTTCCCGCCTGCTCTGCAGCTCTGCCAGTGCTGTCCTCCCCGCCTACTTTCGCCTCCTTGGCGTTAAAAAGATGTACACAAAGTTTCAGTAAACTGTGAAATGAGCTGTCATTCAACAAAGCTAAGCTTTGAATAATGTGTGCTTACTAATACATATTGCCATCAGCTTCTAAAAAAAACAACTACAAAATCCTTGTCAAAATGGTAGGCCTTTCTGAAAATGTAAAGGTAGATCTGATTTTTAAACCTACAGATTTGATTTTGCCACTCTTTGCCAAAGAGGGGTATCTAGAAGAGCATAAGTCAAATCCTTTTCACTGATCCTAATGGCAAATGCTAAGAAGAAAATGAGAATGTTAAAGCCTGCTAAAAGGATCCAGCTGACTTACCATGCTATGGTTTTTATTATTAAATGATATTTTTCCTGACTGAATAAAATTAGGATGCTTAAATGCTGCATACCAGTGATCCTGATTAGTTGTATGTCTTGAGGGATGTCTGAAGGACTCAGATAACCAGCGCTTGGGATTACATTTAATTTCTATATGAATTTTGGATTCGGGGGAAACATATGAATTTCAGATTACCCACAACTTGGATAACAAGGTTTCATGCATTCAAGGCTTGCCTACATTAAGGAGTTGCCCAAGAGCTATTCTGCATCTTATGTGTAACACATCAACAAATGAAAGAAAGACTGAGAAAGGAGTTGATGTTGGAAGGTAAGCAAAAGAGCACCTATAATGAAGTACATTTTGCTCATAAGTCAGAAATCAGAGAAGCATATTAACATGCCAGGTGAAAGTGCTCTGCAATTCCTCCCTAATTGGGCCCAGAATAAGAGACACTTGGGGACTTTTTGCATCAGCAGGGATTTTACTCCCGCGGTGAACCTGCTCGCTTGGAAAACAAGGTGAGGAGACGTTACAGGGGAGATGCTGTGGCTGCGTTTTATTTCTTGCACATTCACACGTGCAGCAAGAATTTTGGAAGGACCTACATGGCCATAAGGGCTCAGCTTTGTTCAGTCCTTTTGTGACTACCGTCCTTCATAAATATGTTTGGCCCATGCAAACTAGTGACAGGGTTTTGGGGGAAAACACCCCAGAAGTGTACTACAAGTGCTGCTACTACATGAGGAACTTCAAAGAGCAGCTTGTTAAAGTAAATGTTTTCTGAATTCTTTTAAAATATTGACATCATATTAAAAATAACACTAGAAAACAGACCACAGAAAAATTCCAGAACATAACCCAATTAGTCATGTAGCGGTGAGACAAACACTAAAAAAGTTGTCAGATAGCAGGAACAGATGGGTTCCCATACACGTTACAGCCATATCACCAAGGTGACTCCAGGTAGCCCCCAAGTGCCACCCGCTGTGCATACCTGGAGCTGGAGAGCATGGGACCCAGCCAAGACCCCATCCCATCAGCAGCACAGGGGCTCTCTGGAGTGAGCTTCCAAAATTTGGCGTATAATCTGTTTATAGCACTTTATTTGGTCTGAGATAAAAACAGCCCAGATACAAATGAAGACAGCTGTCAGTTGAGCTGGCCAAATGCCACTTGAGTTTCTATATCTTTTTCTCTTAAGAAAAGGAAGAAAAATCTCAGGAAAGCAAGCCAGCCCTGACTTTAGGCTGATACTGATAACAAGTGTTGGCTTTCAATATGTTTGGAATATTTCCCCTCTCCTCACCCCAAAGTTTGTCAAACTTGAGATGTTATTTCCAAGGCATGTGAGTATGCACTTTCATGCCTTTGAAATACCCTTTTACACTTTAAAGACAGAATTTCACCAACATTTCTTTACTCCGAGTAGTCCCAGCCTTTGGCCTGTGCCAGATGCTCTCACCTCTTGCTATCAAGCAAATGTGCCAACTTAAACAGTTATTTCTTCTCACTCCACTTCAGTACCAAGGATTCTTCAGGCCAAATAAAATACTGCCTTATGCTGTTAAAACGCCCTGATCCCCAGATAGCACTATAATAACAGCTGATGCTCAATGCCATGGTGTCACCTGATGCTTGTGTCAGAGAGCCTGCACTGCCTGCACTTTCTTAACCAGCAGTAAAATGAAAAGGTGGGTTTCGATAGGAAGAAAATAATTTCTCATTAACAAAATAGATGAGGTGTTAAAAAACTGGAGTAATTGCAGTTACACAGGATGGACGCAGAGCTCAACTAACTGAAAAATTGGCCATCAGTAAGCGCTGAACCCCCAAATACCTGTTTGCTCTGCTAACAGCTGTGCTGCCCAAGGTTCACTGAGCCAGATGGGAAGACACAGATGCTGAAAAGCCAATGTAACCTCTCAAGTAGGCAGCAGGGAAAATGCAAAGGGAAAAAAAATAAAGTTGTCAATATTAATGGAACATCAAAACTTCCAGGAACATCGACACCAGGTGATCAAAACAAAACAATGAGAAAATCTCCCACCAGTAACGGAGCCATAATAAATGCGAGAGAGCAGCAGGAGTTATCGATTTCCTGCTCTCCTACCTGGGGATGTCAGCTGGGACAGCACAGACCAGAGTTGTGTTTGAATCCATAGAAATAACTCACCGGTGTTCTTCTGAGACCCAGCGAGCTACAGGAGGACCTGCGTGGCTGCTCTCCAGCATCACATTTCAGCAGTAGTCACCTTGCTTCTGTATCAAAACAGCGACAGATACACCTTATTGTGCTGACCTCATAACCTCATTGCCTTTTTTTTAAATGCTTCTTAAATGCTTCACCACTTATTTGCACTTATTTCCATTTCGTTCTATGAAATGGAGATGCTGTAAACACCTGAGAGAAAGCAAACCCTTGAAAAGCATTACCTGAGTCCCACCAGCCAGTCACTACTGACAGATTGCAAGTTTATGGCAGAAATATATTGGGTGTGTTTTTATTTCTTCCCTCGCTAAACAAACAAACAAATAAAACCCCAAAGTTTGATTCCATTCCAGCAAGGAGATGAAAACAAAAAAAAAAAAGATATAGCAACAGGTTGATTTCAGCTGGGGGGGCAACTACCAAGGGCTGAGCTGTGGCTCTGGAGCCCAACCGCAGGGCTATGGGAATGGGGTGGTGTGAGGGATGCTGCCCTTCACTGCATCTGGCAACACCTCCCTGCACCCTGTCTTTATGCCTATACAAAAATTTTTATTCTGGACTGAGTTATCTGAGGCACGACTTATTCAGCAAGTCCAGTTGGAGATACTTTATCAAAAAAAAAAATATTATCCTTACCTCGTATAAACCCAAGCTACAGCTGTTCTGCTGATAGCTGCAACATCAACGCCTCATCTATGGACTGAAGCTAACCCAGGCCCAAAGGCTCCGGACCATGGGACCGAATCCCCAGCAGGATTGGTGCCGAGGAACAGAGGCAGCTCGCCCTTGCCTGCCAGCCCCATTCCCTGTGGGGCGATGCCTCACGGGGTGCGGGAGCTGGAGAAGGAAAGGGGACAGCAGTGGGCTGCTGTCCTGCACGGGGAGGGGGAGTCCTTCCATGGAGAAAAAAAGAGTAAGTCCTGGGGTTCTTGTTTTAAAGCTGAAATGAGAACTTTGCCTAAGCGAGAGCAGCTGGTTGGAATCACTAGAGATGATGGTGCCACTCCAGCAGCACTCTGCAATTAGTTGTGTTAGGTCCGCAGCAGTGTTTGCTGCAGAGCCTGCGTGCTGTGGGGTGAGGGAGCCCTTACACTGTTGGGTACTGTATTTAAAACAGTCTCATTTCAATAGACCAAGCCTCTTTTTCATTCATTTAAGATAAAATTAAGGTAAAAGCACACATAGATTTACAATCATAGGAGGTGAGAAAAAAAATAATTAAATTCATATAACACCAGTGCAGCACTTCCTTGAAACACAGGCCTGTTAATGCTTACTTTCCAAGTGTAAACCCCAAATGTGCTTCTGACAGAGTAAATAAAAGTGAATGCCTGCAAGGGGTGGGTAAACGCCTGTCCCACAGAGCCACAAGACTACAAGCTGTTAGTAACACTGCAGAAAATAAACTTCACAGAAGAAATACTACCAAGACATTGAATAACAAAGAGAAGAGAGAGAGAGGTTTGCAAGAAGCTGCCTTGAGATGTGCTGACAGTGAAAGCACCTGGAAGATCTAGCCTTCATTTTTAAATCCTTATTTTTTTTTCCCCCCACTAGTGACTTGAGATTTATGGTAGAAAAGCAGTTATTTCTGTCCCTGTTGTTTCTGGCCACCTTGCCAGGCAGGGGCACAGGGAGGGCACAGCAGTATGCCGATGCCATCGGGAGCCCTGTGCCACCTGCACGCCCAGCAGAAGGCCAGGCAGCGGCTGCTACACCCCGAGAAAACCACCAGGTACCTGGCTGGGCACGAGGCCGAGCCTGTGCAGAGAGATTCAGCCTGCTGCCAGAGCCTCCAATTTTCAAAATAAATTGTTTCATCGCTTCTGTTATCAAGCTTTGTTTTGTTCGTTTGTTTCTCTTTAGGTGTTACAGAGAGAAAGAGAAAAATCTGATGGGGGTTTCCAGACACTGCTTGGGTGCACAGCCAGTGGGAAAAAAGGATGGGTCAATCTCCCTCTGTGCTGTTTTTTGTTTTTTCATCCACAGAAGCCAGACACCACTTAATAGCTAATTTAAGATGAAAAACAATCCATATCTCTCATCATTCAAACCACATTCCTATAGAGCTAAGTACACAGGCACCTAACCCCTCAGGGGCTGGAGTACTTGTATGCACTGGAAGCTCTCTCACTTACCTGCTTTAGGGGAAAAAAATAAAAAATAAAAGAGCAAAGCCAAAATTTGACTCTAAAACCCTTGTCACATCAAATGCTTGGGATAGTACCACTCAAATGTATTGGTGCCTTTTTGCTTTTGGCTATATTTTCACAAAAAATATACTTTCCCTGATAATGTGAAAACCCAGTCTTGAAATATCCTTGCCATCTCTAGTGCCTAAGATCCACAATGAAGAAGTTAGCATCTGCTAGATTAATGTACAAAAGAAAAGATCAACTCCCACTAGATTAATTTGAAAAAAAGTCTATACATCTCCCTTGATCCAACATGTGGACATGTCCCAGCAGCGTGCCCTGCCAGCAGCAGCTGGGGGGCCCCCAGTGAGCCCCACGCACGTTGCTGTTCCCATGCCCCCCCGGCTGCCCCAGGCTCAGGGGTTCCATCCGGCCCTTGGCCCCCAGCTGCTTCTGGGAAGGAAACAAATGAACATTTTTTAACATTATTTGGGTGTCAAAAAAGAAGGAGACACAAATTAACAGAGAATTACTCTTAATACCAAAGTTGCTCGTGAGTCACTTAGCTTACTGGCTTTTCCACTGTCAGTGCATTGAGCCCTGCGCCCTGCTGTGGCACGCAGCAGTGTGTTCAACAACTTTGAGAACCAGAGGAATATTTAAGGTAGGCTTTGACCAGAAGACCCAGCTCGAGCAACCCCTGCCCCGTCAGAAGGGAGCACGGCACTGGAGAAGGGGTACAGCCCCGCTCTGCCACCGAGAAACTTCTCCTGCACCCATCACAAGTTTCAGCAGCCTCAGACAAAGAAAGCTTCGCCAGGAGCAGGTAACTCAGGTCAGTCAGATGAATGTATATTAAAAACACAGAGATAGGTTTCAAAAGTCTGATTCAAAAGCCAAAGTATAAATTAAACGCTTGAGGAAATATTATTTACACGTCGTGTTTTCAGAGAGCAACAAAGCACTGTTCTAAAATGATGTTTCTAACCCCTTTTGATAAACTGCATATACAAAGAATAAATTTAAAGTTAGATCCATGAAGGCTGTCAAAAGCTACAGCGTTTATTTACAGGAAAGAGGAACAATATTTTGACTTCTCTTGAGCAACCTTTCAGGAAGGGGACCTTTCTGCGACTTAAATGTAGAAAGAAATGCCACATTAGTCAAAGGTCTATTTTCCCACCACAACAGGAACATTACTTCGTAATGACCTCCAAAAGGCCTCTATTTTTCAGTGCGGATTGGATGAGGTGTGAAGTCACAGCCACTGCCAGCCTTAGCTGGCCGTGCCCAAGCAGCAGCTCAGAGGATGCCTTTTTCCTCTGCAAAGCCATTTCTGGTTCATCTCCTGGTATCCACAGCGAGAGATTTAGCTACATTAGGATGGCACAAAACACCTGACATGAAATGGAGTGATTTTCTTTTGTGCTCCACATCCCATGGAGCCAGTCCCCATGGGGGCAGCAGCCCCAACCGGGAGCTCCACAGCCAGCCCTGCATCAGCCCATACCCACCCACCGAGCAATACCCAAGTGATGAGAAATTGCCCCAGCTTGCACCAGGGGAGGTTTATGCTGGGCATTAGGAGAAATTTCTTTACTGAGAGGATTGTGAGGCACTGGAACAGGCTGCCCAGGGAAGCGATAGATCCACCATCCCTGGGGCTCTTCAAGAAACACAGATGTAGAACTTGGTAGCATGGTTTAGGGGTGGACTTGTCAGTACTAGGCTAAAGGGTGGACTAGAGGATCTTGGAGGACTTTTTCCAACCTGAGTGATTCTATAATCACCAGCTCACTGCAGGTATGCAGCACGGCTGGGTAGGCACGCTGCACGACTCCTGCAGATGTTAGGGCTACTTTGATTTCTTCAGTTTTCAGCAATATTAATCTATTCATTGAAAGGCTAAAGCTTTTTTTTTTTTTTTTTGTTCCCAAGGGGTTAGTTTGGTAGAATGTTATCTTGTTTGTTGGGCTTGATTTTTTTAAGACCAGACCTGAGATACCTCACTTTTGTTTCCTCTGTTTCAAATAGGCTTTGCACACACATGCAGCAGGAACACTAACAGCATTTAGTCACAGTCTGTCACTGCCACTTTCTTTCAAGCCTTTCCCCCAACCTCCTGTTTATGACTGTAATCGTGTGATTACTATATGGTGCACTGCTGCTGCATTTCAGGGAGAGATCATAGAGCTGTGCCTTACTTGAAGCACACATCCACACACAGGCATAACTTACTTGGTATCCTCATCCAGGAGAGTAAATCCTATCTTACCTGAGAAGCATGAGCCTTTTCCTTTTTTTCATTTTTCACTTAAACAATCACCTCCAGCCACCCAGCTGAAGTTAATCCACTCCAAACAGGGTGGCTATGCTGCAAAACCACTGTCCCAGAGTGATGCGATCAGCAGAGCAGAATGGTTGAATTAGCATCTGATGGGCTGTGCAAACGTGAATTACAGGCTGTGCCTGCATCCCAGCACATCCCTATTCTGGGCTCAGCAGGACTCCAGCTCCCTGGTGGGTGGGCTGGCTCAAGTTTCAAGCACTGCTTAACTCCTGGCTTTCATCTATAGGCAAAAGTTAGCAGCAGCACTAAGATTGTTTTTGCCAAAGGCTTCAATAAAAACGTGCTGCCGCTCTTCCTTCTTACCCCAGACATAATATACATTTATTTTGTAGCCAGCAACACTTTAACCATGACTGCTTGGAGTCTACTGGCTAAAAGTTGAAACTGATATTAAATTCACAGTACCTGCAAACAGATACTGGAACCTGGGAAATAAAGATGCCAAAAGAGCTGGTTTCAGTACTAGTCCCACCATAAATTTTAAGAACTTGTGAGAATAAAAGAATTCTTTAGAATATTCTTTATAATACAAAAGTATTAAGTTTTATTAGACTTTGAAAAGACTTTAATTTTACCTTTCAGTGTTTACTGGGAAAACACCCTTGTGCTTCAGGAGCCTGAGCACTTAGCAGTAGAACTTGGCCATTTATCTTCAGTAATGGCCCACCCCACTGTTCTAGTTTCTGCTTGGGTAATATGTTTATTGCAGCTTGGTGGAGTGCTATGATTTATTTATGTTATAACCCCAGTACTAATAGATATGAATGAATGGGAACCAGAGCAACACACTGATGTGATCTTCTAAACAGCACTGCCAACAGCCATCCTTCATATCCAGACACGACGCAGAGTTGTGCTGCTGCAATAACGCTATTTTGGAAATAATGTTTCTCTATAGTAATTTTCAAGGAGCTGAACTGATCAAAGGGAATTTTTAATTCCATCCTGCAAACTCAGACTTCTCACAACCACTCCCCTCTCGGGTGCCAGCCGTGAAGATACAACATCCCTGAAGGGATACGGGCAGACACGGCATCTCTGGAGGAAACAGGTGTTTCCATACTGGTGTTTCCTTCAATATGCCAGAACATTGAAAATCTGTTGGTGAAAAGTAGCACTTAGACAAGACTGATAGTATTGCTCTTGTCACTATCCTCATCAACAACAAGAGGAAAGTATATCTCTAAAAAGAAAAGATACAAGAGTTTGAACTGAGTAGCAGATACTTTGACATGTGAAAGTCTCCTTAATTACTTTAATGGAGGCAGATTTTACCAGAAGTGTGCTGTTTACAGCACTGGCATTGTGAAAGATCCGGGTACAAGTCTCCATTACCCCAGTCCTTACTTTTCCCACTTTAAATATAGGACCAAGATCCAAATTTTGGACACAGGAGCTAAGTACCCAGCCCATTTTACAGTATCACTTTTCTTTCCTCCACTTTCCTAGTTTCACAAGTACATGCTTGAAATTACATTTCTGTTCCAGATTAAAAAAAAAAAAAAAAATCACAAACTCAGAACCCTTTTATAATTCTGCAGATAGGAACTGTTGCTGCATCAGACCAAAAACTGCATGTAGCAGCTGAGAGTGAGAGGCCCCGTGAAAGTTAGCAGAAATGTGGTAGGTCTGCACTCCCCAGGCTGGAGCCTGGTAGGATCAGAGCCATATAGGATCATGTGCAACACTTTGGGAACTGGCAATTGCAAGCCAACATCTTCCCCACTGCAGCAATCCCACATCTGCCTGTTAATAACATGACAACACCAGTGACACCAAAAAGCTGCCATGAGACATCCGCAGCCATCCCAAAACCGGGTGTAACTTAGTAGGAGAAAGTGGCAGAGCTACAGTTCTGCTTTGAACCCCAGTGGATTCCGGGCTGCTGATGTGCTGTATCATTAACAGGGAAGGAAACACTTTTTTTTTTTTAAAAAAAAAAAAAAAAGCAGCATGACTATCAAGTGATCGTACAAAGAAATTCAAGCTCTATTCTTTTGTCTCTTGACATTTTATATTGTGCTAGCATGCAAAGATCAGAATATGCTGTGTATCTCTTGACAGTGGCAAAAGTGAAGTATGGCAGATGTAGACCATAAATTGATATAAACTAACCTTATACAAATGTTCAAAAATAAGAAATTTGCTACCTTATGTCATGATTTAGCAGTTTTACTTCCATCGTCACTCTTATTGAATATGCTCAGACTTGAACTCCAGAGAGGTCCGTGTGCTCTCCAGAGCAATGACAGCAAGTAAAGAACTTGAAATTACCAACAGACTTGCAACATCCACACTCATGGGGGTTACAGAAGCTGCAAGACATTTGGCTGCACTTCAGTGAAGACTTATTTTATAGCCTTTAGCAGTAAAACTCATGAGCAAGAGATAAGCGCAGTTCCCAGTCCAGTTAAATACCCAGGAAAACCGAGCAGCAGCTCAGCCCGCAGCCCATGGGACACCCCAAGGCAGCTCCACCTGGAGTGCTCCAACAGGCACAGGCTCTGCAGCCCCTGCAAACATGAAGGTTTGGGTTTTAGAGACCTTAAAGCTCATAGTAGGATCTAAGGAACAATCACAAGGAGTAAGGTCATTTCTCTACAGGGAATGCAGAGGCTACGCCTATCTTCCCCTAGCACAGGGTATTTTATTTCACCATAAGATTCATTTATTAAGGAAAGGGCAGACAAATCATCTGGGACCGCATTTCTTCAGTACATTTAGGTGCCAGGAAGTGCCTCTCGTTAAGAATCAACTTTAAGCATATTCCCCAAGACTGAGCAAAGCTGTTAACCACCTTTTTTCCAGGATGGTTAATGTATCTTATATGTAACTGGAGCAGAGCCATGACTGCCCATGCTGCTCTGTTGCATCCCTCTCTGTTGCTCCTGCCCAGCCCCAGGGACCTGGAGGCCTCCAGGGGGGCACAGGGGGTCCCTTCCCCAGGCAGCCCCCAGGGGAGCAGGTGACAGGCTGAAAACACTCAGGCAGAAGAGACACGAGGGCTGTTCCACCATATTTCATTTTAGCAATTTCACACCAAACTGTTTTGCAATGAGGAGGAAGAAGCGAAGGAAAACAAACAACATATCCTCCCCTCTGCTCATGTTTTCTAGGTCTGATCTTACAGCTTTTGGTGGAATACGTTTTGAGGATGCTTAATGGCCAAGCCTGCTGGGTAAGGACCTCACTGCTGGGTCCCTGTGTTTGAGGGTCAACCTCCAGAGCTCGGAGACGAAAGCAAAAACAAATCAAGACATCTCCGCAGTTTAACTCTGCTGGCTCTAAGCAGCAGCTAAGCAGATGCTTTCAGACCACGTGTTCAGCCACATACATTGGAATTGCAGCTCACTCACGGACACACTGCTGCCCTTCTCTGCAGGAGCACCAACTCCCCACAGGCTGCAGTCTCTGAGGCAGGTGCTTGCAGCTGAGTCCTGACCCCACGAACATGCACACCTCTGTTCAGCTCCTCATCAAGCTGCTTGCAGTTTTACTTCAACAACTTTCTGCTTGCTAGTGTGCCAACACTACACTGGACTTCAGTTAGGCCCAAACTTTACCCTTTGCATGTGCATTTTGGACAAACCAGGCATACTGGTAACTTCCAGCTGATGAAGTGCCGCAGGAGCCATCACTGCACAAATCCCACATACCTGATATGAAATGAAACAGGATTTCAAGCACACGGAACAGAACTTCAGGCAGGAGGAGGTCATCCAGAGGAACAGGGATGCCACGGCAGGGTCAGGCACAGCCAGCGACGTGGATGACAGCGTACATCATTAAGGGTCCTGAGCTCTGCCAAGGACAGGAAAAGCCTAATGCCTCACCGCTTAAAACTGCATCATTCAGCTCAGATTTCTGTTTGTGGGTTATGATTTGGGTGGAGTTTGTAGGTTTTCTTGTTTTTGTTTTTTTGTTTCTTTGTTTTTTTTTTGGGGGGGAGGAGGGGTGTGTGCCTTATTTTGTTTTTAAGACTTCTCAAGGCCCAGAACCATGCAACTCAACATTTGAAGAAACACAGAAATGCTGAGGACAAACTTACCAAGAACTGCTTAGCAGCAGCACGCATAAACAGGCAAAGCAATGTTTTGACAGCCCCATTAATGAGAATAATATTTTCTGAGAGAAAAGGAGAAGAAAATGCTACCGTGAGACTATGCAGTCAGACACAAGACAAACTTTAGCAAAGATTTTGTGTTGCTGAAGGTTTAAAGAGGAATAAACCAGTAGGTCCTCATGGCACCAAGAACGAGAGCAGGCCATCCCTGGACCAGCACAGAGGGACATCTGGCATGGGCTTCCTAGGGCAGCCACACAGAATAGCAACGGCTTATCCACCAGGTGCCTCAGCAAGGTAGTGCTATAAGAAGTCCCCTATTTTCATGTCCTCCCAGCCATGTCTGCTCCATCCCAAGCCATTTTGCACAAGCCATAGGAAAGCTCCTGTAACTGCCTCCTGCAGGAGAGGTCTCAGCTTGCACACACAGGAGCTGTCTCCTCAGCTCCTGAAGCAAACCCACACCTGCATGGGGATCTCCCTTCTCTCCCTCTACAAAACAGGTCTCTCCGTACTCACATCCTGGGAGATACAGGGTCTGGTTAGTACAGAATTCAATGTCCAGGTTCACACCTGAGCAAGCATGTATTTAGGCATAAAGAACTACAGGCACATTTGGATTTTTTTTTGTTTAAAAAACAAACAAACAAAAAAACAAGTAGCAAGTTTTAGGTGGTATAAACATCAGGCAAGCATTGAGAAAGGACCTATTAAGCCCTGGTTTTGAGCTTGCACATCAGTGATGTACTCACCTACATCTTCACTGGATCAGGTCTGGAACCACTATCATTTGCTTTTGAAAATCTGCCTCCAGGAATGGGCATCATAAATCTGGAGTAATAAAACAGGCAAAGGGAAACAACATACCATTTGTACATATTTGCTGTATTTTACTTCAATTAGTTTTACCTTTGTGGCTATTCCAAATTCTTCTACCATTTCTAGGTACTTTATTAACCTTTTCATGGAAAAATTAGTCTCCTCATACACCAGTTAATGTCAAAACAAGGTGCTTGCAAATCTAGGCTTCTTGCCTGTTGAAAGCAGTAACAGATGTCCTTTCTGATCATTATTTGTTGCACATATGAACCAGCTACTGAGAGGTTCTAAATCACAGATGTGTTTGTTTGATGCTTCCATTTCATTTGGAAATACTTCTATTGGCCAACTGCATAAGAACTGATTTTGCAAAACAGATGGAGATTATTCTGCTGATCACTGGTTCTTAGTCATAGTTCAGAATATTTTCTGTGCTGTTCCTTTGAAGTATATTCATGCAAAACAACCACATTAAAAATCCCTCCCACATTAAAATATAGTAAAAGTTCAGTGTTAACCCTCAAGGACTCACAAGAAAAAATCAAGGATAAAGCTGATTTTCTCGCTACTCCACCTTGATGTTCTAGACGAAATGACATGAAGAGGTGCATTCTTCCTTTGAGGTAGACACCTTCCATGGAAAGAAGGCATAGCTCATGCACAGTATGAGGGTAGAATGGAGTTTGCCTGTGCTCCATTTTCAGCTGTAAGCACAGGTAAAAGCAGGAGAGATTCTGATGGTAGGAAAGGGGCTGATCAATTCAGATTATAAGATGTAATATAAGGTATGGTGACTGGGGCCCTGCCCTCCAAAGATCTGCTCTAGAGATCATTTTAATACCCAAAGTCTTTAAGAGGTCTAGAGCAATCTAAGTATATGTAGAATAAAACCTGGATTTTGTCCTGAAGAGCTTAAATGAAACAGAGGAATTAGCATAAGGTGCAGAAGTGGAGGAGACACTAGGATTAAGAGGTAAGAGTAATAAGACTGCAATGTTATGTCTTAAATGCAGTTCTAGTAAATCCAAGTTGTCTGTTTTTAAAGAAAAATGCAAAATGATGGTGCCTCGGGAACAAGCTGCCAACTAGCAGGAAACAAATGACTAGTAATAGGAGGAGTGTGTACCCGATAATTGTACCTTTGCATTTTACAGCAGAATCTGAGGAGAAAGAGACATAGCTATTGCCTAGACAATCCATATGAACAAATAATATCAGCCACCGTCAGCAGGAGACTTGGTACTGAGGGAGAGTGGCTGGAGAGAAGGCACCGCCTGCATGGCACTGTTTTTTGGAAGAGTAGCTGGAAAAAGTTTTTATGTTGATTCATAAATGTGTCATTTTTGGAGGGAGGCAGGAAAATGTGTGTGAGCAGAGACAGCAGCACAATGAATAAATACCAGAAGTGTGGGAGACGGGAGCAGAGAGAGGAAGGGAGAACACAGATAAAAGTTCAGAGGAAGAGAACACAGCCTGGATGAAAAACAGCAAGGAACAGGGAAGGTGGGATATGAAAGACATTTTTACAGTTACAGAGAAACAATGATAGATTAAAGCCTGAATAAAAGCAGAGGATGAGAAGGGGATATGCAGCACTGACATGGGGCAGAAGGGCATGATTTGAAATGGAAACACTAAAGAAACAACTAAATTGCTTTTACATTTTCTTAACAAGTATATGTGCAAAATTATCCCTCAGCCTACGATCATTAAATTTGTTAACAAGGGTGAAGGTAAAGGGAGGCAGAGGCAGAAGAAATAAGAGTGGAAACAGCTCCAGCTATACTGCCTCTTCTCTAACCATATGTACTCCATACTGGATGAAGCTCTCCTCTCCTCTTCCCTCATTTCATTTCCCCGTCACATCCTGTGCTCTGCAACCTGCTTGAAATCCCACTTGAAATTCTGCTCTGAAATCTGCTTGTATTGGCCCTGCAGTCTTTTGAAACTTGAATGCAAATGAAACCATCTGTGTGGAGATGACAAATTCCACTCTCCTCCAGCAAAAGCTCCCACATGACAAAACACTTGGTATCCTGCCCTGTAAGATAGCGGTTGCCCAAGTAATTGAATTTTCCTGATGGCCCAGGCTAAAATACATGGCCAAAAGTCTCTGTCAACCTTTTAGCAAGTGGACAAGCACAATGAGCTGCTTGGAAGGAGAGCAAGACATCCTAATCCTCCCTGGACAGAGACTCAAACTAGACAAGACCAAGCTGGCCAACACTGATGACCATCCACCACCCCTCTGAGCTTCAGGCTGGGACCAGGGCTTGAGAAAGGTGGGAAGTTCATGCTTAGAGGAGGGATGGAGAGCTAAAACAAGGTCTGTGAGCTCTCCTGCTCCACAGCTGATTGATTAAAAAAAGATTATGATAAGGCAACAATAAACCAGACCAGAAGCAGTCCTCAAGATATGCTTGAAAGACAATTAAAATATGGCAAAAAAATTTTAATACACAATTTCAGCATTACAAAGGAAACTCCAGTTATCTCAATTGGAAAGTTTGTCACAAAGCAGAGAAAAGTCTACCATAAAGCCTACAGAGCACAGCCCAATAGTATTAGACTTCAAATAGAGTATTTCAGATGCCTTTTTACACCAGCTTATTGTCTGTTTCCTTAGAAACAGGAATCAGCAGCCACAGGCAAAGGAGTTGGAACTTGTGTTAATTTTAGCTGCTGCTGTTTGTTCCAACTTTGCTTCCATTTTCAAAGAAGCACAAAAGTATTGTAGGATTGGACACTGCCATTTTGTAGGACATGTACAAAGTTTCAGTCTTCAAGCTCTGAATTTATATCAAGCCTCTCTATTCATGAGGTGGTCCATGATATGTTCCATAATAGGCCCATTGCTCCAAACTGAGCTCAAGCTTTTACAAGCTTCACACATGTAACTAATGGTCTTTACTCAAGATATTTTTAAAGGATTGTAATGGGTTGCCTCTCAAAGCTTTGTATGCGATGCCTCGAAGTCCAACCCCATAAAATTGTATCTCATCAACAGCTTCGCCACTGTTCCCATGATTGAGAACTAGCATTAACCATTTATTTATTTACCATAACCAGCTTTCATTCATACCATTTATTTATACTAATTACAGACCACCCAGCTCAGCACATTCTAGTGCCAGAGGTGCTTTAAACTTCATGTCCTTACTTTTGTCTTTATTTCTTGCTGTTCATTCCATGCTTGTTTTTAAGTCTATTGTTCTAAGTAGACATAGCTTGAACCTTCAATACAAAGTGTCAGCTCTTTGCTCCATTAAGCTCCACATTGTCCTCATCACTGCATATTTAGGGCTCTGTTAAATGTGACCTGTTTTGATTTTTGCAGGCTTACCCTTTCTTTTCTTTAGCATTACTGCTACTATTCAGGCCAGCTCATGCTTCCTGTTGCTTCTGCTGTGTAAACTGAAAGCAAAATAGGATCTCAGGTCAAAGGAGCACAGCTGGAGAGACCCCTTCCAGAGATACTGAATCAGTGGTACATAGCTTTGTTTTGACTCAGCTGATAAAGAGCACTTCATTCCTGAAAGCAGTCTCTGCTTTAGCTACCAATCATCTCATCTTTGGTATCTGTTCCATAGGGTGAGTCTGTTTTACAGGGCTGTTACCAGAGGACAAGGACAATCCCACAATTAGGGCAAGGCAAGAAGTCTCAGATAACATGTGTTGAGTGCATTATATAAAAGTAGCCAGGTGGAAGTATAAAGGAGCTGTGGACTCTATTCAACCCCAAATACATACCATTGCACTGCATTGCTCGTCCTGGTGGTGCCTCAGAACTTCCCTGTGTAGGCAGAAGTTCAGAGACCTCTGAAGGCAGATCCTGGGCTGAACCCAGCTGGGCTGCCAATAGGTCTGTCCTCAATCTGCTGAGAGTTTGTCCAAGTGATTTAATTGAAGCATTTCGTGCTCAAAGCATTTTGCTAAAGCTTTGTTTCCTCTGATAGCTTTCTAGCTCAGTAGTCAGTATGTAGATTAAAATTTAATTTAACTAGCTTAATATGTTATGGCCAACTGATTTTTTTTTTTGGACAAAAATTTTATACCTATCAAACTGATGATTCAGGCTGGGAAACCTTAGGAGATTTCTAGTCCAATCTGCTGTTCAAAATGGGATCAAAGCTGAATTCAGACCAGGTTTGTCACAGCTCTGTCAACACGGGTCATGGAAAAAATCTGAAGATGAAGAGTAAGTTAAACAAAAAACAGCCATTTAAGAAATTATATGTTAAGTCATTACTTTAAATTTAAAATGGGGTGAAAAGTCGTCTTTCTAAACTGGAGGTATGGCCATTTGTATGCAAGTTTTCCACAGCAGCAAAAGATGTTTGTATGCTGAAGAACTGCTGTTGGTTTTGTGCAGAGTTTTGTGCATGCATCCTGCAAAACATTCATGTCATGGTTTCCTGCAGGGTAGACAGAGCACCTGAGAGCAATATAGAGAAGGGCACAGAACAATGCTGAGGGTTACAATGGGAGAATCAGAATATCCCAAGTTGGAAGGGGCCCACAAGAATCAGACTCCAACTCCTGGGTCCCCAAAGGACCACCCAAAAAAAAAATAAAAATAAAAATCAGACCATGTGTCTGAGAGCATTGTCTAAACACTTCTTGAACTCCAGCAGGCACTTCCCTGGGGAGCCTGTTCCAGTGCCCAAAGAGATTAAGAGGTAGACTTAAACTGCAGGAATTAAATACAAAGAATTGGAAAGTACTCTGGGTTAGGATTCAAGAAAACAAAGACCTTCTGAAAGTAAATGCATTATATTATCAAGTGTAATTTCTCATGTAAATTATCAACTACTGAAAATACTTTCACATTCATATTTTTATTTATGCTCCATCTTTTCTACATCACCTAGTATTGTATTTCCAGTTGCTCTCAAAATGCTTTGGCATCTGTATTTAGGTTTTGTTGTGTCCAATTTTGACTAGAGAGGAAAAAAAAACAAGATGTAAATACTTCTGAGATGCCACTTACTCCCACTTCCACAAAAAAGCTCTACCTATGGTACTCTTACACATTTTTCACACAGATCAAATAGGATGAATGTGCAGACTGCAGACCAGTAAGTGATTGAATATCATTATCCAGTCATCAGTTGTTGGAAATATCAGAATATCAAGATAAAATTATTTATGGATACATTTTACAGATTTTCATAAAATAGAGGCCATTTCATGAGATCAGTAAAGCGCCAGAAAGGGTAGTTCACTGCTGGTAAAATTGCATGCTTACATAAAAGAAACAGACAGGGACAGATTTCTCTCCCCTATGAGCATAGGGCAGAGAGAAGCATGTGTACAGTGCAATATTCTTCAGTACTTACAGAAAAGTGACAAAATTGCTCACTCAGACTGGGGCAAATAAGAACAGCCTGAGCAGTAGAAAATCAAGTACAAAAGATAGATATGAGCTGGGTAGTAATGACAAGAATAGGGGTTTATTAATGTAAAAACCACAAAACCTGCTTCCAGGCAAATGACATGATTTTGGACAATGCTTTCATGATAGCCACCAACACAAAATTTTATGTAAAAACTCTAGAAATATTAATTTCTAATACTAGCTAGTTAAAAGTAAAGCAGGATAGAAGTACCTACTTTTTTTTATGCAGTATTAGTGTGCAGTATTTTTTATAGGGATCTGTAGTGCTACAAAAGAACTCAGCGAAATCAAGCTCCAGATATACAAGATCATTACATGGTCTTTTCTGTGTGCCTTGGAGACCCAACCACTTTGTAGAAAGAGGAAAATTGAGTTGACTTTCCATTAAACAGGAATGGATTGTTGAGCCTATTGAGTCATTTCAAATTTACAGAAATGTAAGCAAGAAAAACACGAACCTAAGAAGTTTACCCGACAGAAGTGAACTGCATAATAAGTACAATGCTCTTAGCTAGAAAGGTTACAGTGACCTATATGATGGTTGGGAGGGAAGGAAAGGCATTTCTGCTCACCTGGAGCAGTCTTCCACAACATTTTCAAGGAAAGTGCAGGGGGCAGGTGATGATGCAAACAGTCCAAAGCTAATGAATGGTTATATAAATACTATGAACAGCCAACACCCTTGTGTTTGAATAACATTGTAAAGAAAAAAATATGTACAACAGCTAGAATAAGTTATATATAAAAAAATAAAAAAATAAAATAAAATAAAATAAAAAGTGCTGGGAGAGGGGGGACTCCAAAGGTTTCCCACCACAGCCCTTCCAGAACCCCAGTTTCTTTGTCTGAAGCCACGTTAGTGTAAACAAGAACTGTTTTGATTTTAGAATTAAAAATTAGTGTTCTAAATCATGAATTCATCCCTTATTATGCAGCACAACTTTGGAGTATCTGGTCAAATGCCAATTAACACTGAAATAAGGAGCTAGTAACTTGGTGGTTGTCTAAATTTAGTTTGGGCAGATAGTCAAGAAGAAAGTGTTAGAATTCAGGGCGAAAAGAAGGTCCAACAACACACTGTAGGAAGGGGGAAAATCTAACAAGGGAAAGAAATGCAGCCAACCAGCAGAGACCTCAGTGGCCAGGCTGTGTGCCACAGTGGCCAGAGACAAGCACAAGCAGCCCTTGGCAGAGCACTCTCCAGCTGTTCAGAAAGGAAGAGGCAATATCCCCAAACCCATAAGTGCAATTAGTTGATGTGGTCTGGCCAGGCTGCAGTAAAATAACTGTGGGCAGATGGCCTTAACAGCTAGGGTATCAACCACACGTGCAGTAAGGGGGCACAGGTACCACAACAAGTGATCAGGGCAGAAAGCACTACCCATTGCCTCTTCCTGTACGCTCACCTACTCTCTGTTAGTGCTGCCCCAGCTGCCTTCACCAGCACATGATACCTTTCACAGTCCTTTTCCATTCTGCGTGCTTCTGGAAGAGGCCACCCTTGCTTGGAGCACCGACTCCAGAAGTGCCACCTCCACTTATGGCCTGAGCAGGAGTAAGACCCCCACCAACAACAGCATCACTGTACAGCTCACGCTCCTAGTGAAGAGGAAAAAAGAAGGAGCCTGTTCCCCACCTTCTTTTAAATGACAGCCTTAATTCTGCAGTTGCTCCAGCTGGCCCTTCCTCAGCCGCTTGGTGCTGCCCAGCTGCAGCCAACAAACTGCTGCAGGTGCCGGCTCTCAAATCACTTCACTGCAGAAGTGTGTGAAGGAAATTGTGAAGGCAGAACTCAGCTACCAAAGCAGGGATGTTCTCGTTAAACAAAAGCATGGGGAAAAAGAATAGGAAAAGATTTTGCCTCTTAAATTAAATGTGTAAATGAAAAGCTGAACTGCCATGTCCTATATATTTCTGCCACTCATAGCACAAAAAAAAAGAAGTCAAGAACTGCTTCAACACTTTTTAGCCCTATTGTCTAATGTATTCCTCTTGCAGTGACCTTGGTCTGAGGAGAGTTTTGTAGAAAACTTGCACTGGGATGAAATCTCAGTGTCCTACTTGCAGTACAGGAGGCATTTGTGAGATGATTCCAACAGTGAGAATGAGATTCTCAAGTCAAAATCTGTTAAAACAAATCTTTGCAAATTTTATTTACTGCTTTTATTTGCTCTTTACAGTGTTGACACATAATATGCACTAATGACAAAATGTTTTAATAGAAGATAATAACAAACTGAGATAGCTTAGAAATAATTTTCATTCAAAATTTCCACTATCCTCCAAACTGGGCGTACTAACTGCAAAATCTCTGTAGCCATAGGAACCTTGAACTGCTAACGCTGTTTATACATAAAAATCTACTGATAGTTTATTTGCAATTTTAGAAAGTTAACAGGATAGGATAAAATCATATTATATATTCAAAGCTTTACAATGTAAACATGATTTTTTTCCATAAATCTTCAGAGTTTTCTAAAAGGCATCAAAATATCGTGTTCATAAAGTTTCATAAGGTTTATTTTTTTCAATAAAGTTAAAAGCAGTTTGAAACATTATTTGGAATTGCTACATCTACATCTTCACTGATGGCAAAGTTGCTCTTTGGTGATGGCTATTCAAGAATGAGGATAAACAAGGCAAGAATTAGAGTTTGATGCAAATTTTATGGCACCTTCTGGCTTAATGAGTGATCTCCCCAAATTCCTCAACCATATGAAGTCTGCTGCAAATGCTGATGATTTTTTTAAGTGAAAGGAAAATATCGTCTTATTTTGCTTTTTTCGGGCTTAGTTATAAAAACATTATGTTTCTATTAAGGAAGCAAGCAGTTGGTGTTTATCATCTCTCCCTTACCACAAATGTGATTTGAGCAACAAAGCCGTTATCCAGCTGTTCACTGGTTTCTCGTGCTCACACTCGGTGCCTTAGTGTTGGATGTGCCACCCGAGGAGCGGGAGCTGTGACCGGGCAGCTGCCCCACGCAGGGCTGCGGCACCGGGCGCTGCAGGACCCCCACTGCTGCGGGCACCGCTCTGCTTCCAGCACGGCACTCGTGAGAGAAAAGCTCCACCATTGCTGTTTAGGCTGTACAATGCTTCTCCATGAAGAAATGCTCCTTCCTACAGACCTTGGGAGTGTTTTGAGGCAGGGACCAGAAAAATAGCGGCAGCCTTCAAAGTCCTGCTGGGGGTGCGTTCGCTCCTCTCCTTGCTGCGGCACCTCCTCAGCCAGCCTAAGAGCCTTGCAAGAATATTGGAATACAAAAGAAGTGAAGAAAACTCAAAATGATCCAAAGGGGTGTTTTTTGTTTTGTTTTGTTTTGTTTTGTTTTGTTTTTAATCTTGTTGTGAATGGTGCAGGCTTCGTACAGAGAAGGCAGCCACGGCACTCGCTGGCACTGCCCACACCCAGGCACCCGTCCTGAAGGCTCCAGCGCTGCAGCAAGCAGGGTTTCAGAAGACTGGGCAGAAAGAGAGCATCACACCATACCTGAACATTTTTAGAAGAACATGCAGATGCTCGTTTTTATTCCTCCTGCAGTCTTCAGCAGCAATATAGGCCTGAGTAAACCCACCTCACTCTTCAGATGCCTGAAGTATGAGTTGCATGTAGAGCTGAATCAGATTTCTTTGTCCCATGACCAACGTGGTGTCACGTCATTATGCCCACCGTTTACATTCAGAGCTCATCACAGCATCTGGGCAGCTCCCAAAGCCCAGAGCCCAGGCAGCAGGTACCTTGTTCATGCTGTGCAGGTAGCAGCCGGCCTGACACCACCTGTGGTGTAAGAGCAGCACCGTGCCAGCCTTCCTCCAAGCACTGAGCACTTCAGAGCACTGGGAGAGGCAGGCACTGGGAGCGGGACCCACCTCAAACTGGTGGCACTGGGTAAGTTGGCTCCCCAGGAGTCGGCGATGTTCTGCAGCAGCAGCACCAGAGCTGCCCACAGCACGCACAGCGGGAGCAGCCTCAGGTGGTTTGTGACACAGAAAGCTTCCCAGTTTCTGTGCTACAGCTTGTCAAATCCCAGCTTTTACTATCTGGTCTGTGTTAAGCATCATTAGGATTACAAATAATAACCTGTTCCTCAGTTTAGCACACCAGCTTTGATACACATCTATGAAGTTGACTCAATTTGTACCACGGGACTCTTAAGGGATGCTACAGTGAGGAAAGAAAAAAACAAACCCTCTCTGCTGGTGTTAATTTAAGGCATACCTTTTATTTTGTCTGACAACAGCTCTCTTCTATCAGTTTGAATTTACTTTTTAATTATGTATATTGCTTTTTTTCATGTGAAGCTCCAGACTAGAAATATGTATCTCATTATATTTTACGTTATTCAATTGACCTAAACACAAAAGCATTTTTCTTGAATACTGAGTGCTCATGTACCTTTTTAATTAAAGCTTAAAAAGCTTTTAATTAAAACAATAAATCACAGACAGCAGGGTCTATCCAAACTGTCTTGTGGTCCAGGCATATTTTTCCTTTTGTGATCGGATTGACCCACAGGGTAACAAAACAGGTGAAAATGTCTCTCACAATTAATTGATACAGTAGAAATTACCGGACTGTTCCACACGACAAGCCAAGGAGTGTGTCTGAACTAGCACCACTGTGCCCTGCTCGGGGGCACTCGGGGCTGCCGGACCCCCTCAGCCCGTGCCCTTGGCAGCAATTAAGCCTCCGCTGGCTGTTCCGTCTCCCACGCTTTTTCTGCCACTCCAGCCCCAACCTCCCTTGCTCCAGTGCAGGGGCTGGACTTGACTCTTTGGTATGATGCTGCCACCCCTGCCTCGCAGAGCCCCCAGCCCTGTCCCAGCCATGCCCATGCAGGACACGCACCAGGCGGGCACTCAGCAGCGAGGAGGCAACTGTGAATCTTGTCTTAGGTCGAAACTCACAGGAATACATCTAGTCTACTAGAATAAGATATACTAAATGCACTAACTTTGGGTAAGATTTTTTTTTTTTTTTTTTGCTCCAAGATTACAAGAACTTCTCAAATTCAATTCTGGGTATTCTAAATGCCCAGAATTTCTAACAGTCAACCAGGTTTTGTGCTTACAGAGCACATTCTAAAAATACATTTGGTCCTCATGTCCTCTCATGCTACAGAATCCTCTTCTACTTGTGTAAAAAAAAATTTATATGTTTTTCCCGCAGGTGGAATATTACAGCCACTAAATTCCCAATTACATCTTCAGTACTGGAAGGGAAAATTTAACCTTCATCCTACTCCTATAGAAATATTATGCTGCATTCATATTTTTAGGGAAATATTTTCAGAAATTTCCAGTTCATTTGTAAATGTACTATTGTGTTTGCAGAAGAAAATTCATTTGGACATGCCAGCGAGCTATGCAAACATGCATTCTTCAAGTTATATGTAGAAATATTTGTTCTACACACAAATTGGGACACACAGAAGTGAAGCTGCTCCAGACACCAAGCAGGGAGGAGGAAACGAGCTGGTGGGAGGTGGTGTTCCTTTCTTCTTCCCGGTCCCAGCAGCAATGCACAGGAGCAGCGCGCAGCACCCAGCGGGCTCAGCTCTCCTGCACACACTGCCCTGCTGCATGAGCCTCCTGGTTCTGAGCAACTTCTTCAGCCGAAGGACAGGTGAGAAGCGAAACTGCAAAGATGGCAGGGTGACCTGAAGGAGAAACACAATCATGCAGTAAAGCCAGCAGCAAACTCAAACCACTTCCTACAAGCACCACAGAGTAAAGCAGGGCACTGCTGGCCTGTGCCATGCCATGCCGTGCACGTTTCCTTTCCCTTAAAACCCTTTCCTAAAGGAGAGGATCTTACCTCATGCCTCTTCTCTTGTCTGTTTTGTGGTCTTGATCTCTAACGCATCTCCTTGAGTTTCTTGACTCCCTGTGTTCATTTCTCAGGTAACCAGCCCCAAGGAGGGAACACCTCCTGCTCCCAAATTACCAGGCACGGCGGTGGGAGGCAGGGGGACGCACAATGCCGAGGAGGGGGCTCTCTCAGCACGGCCGCTGTCCTGCAGCTGTGCACTGCCCCGCTCCTCCTCGCTCCGTGTCCCCGAGCAGCTCGCAGCACACGCGATCAGAGGTCCCAGAGAGACAGTCAGGTCATGGGCAAGCAGGAGAAGGAAACTCACGAACACGAGACCGTGCTGTTGAAAAAGAGAAGTAAGCCAAACACGGCTTCACCTTCTGTAGCTAAGGGGACTCTGGGCCTTTACAGTGTTTCTGAACAAGAGAACAAAGACAATACTTTCAAGTGGTTTAAGTTTGGGGAGAATTGTTTCATCTGAGACCTGAGGGACGGAGAGACGTTGTCAGACCACAGGCTGTAATTAAGCTTGCCATGCTCAGCTCAGGAGCTTTCAAGCCTTTCCCTAGAAGAAAGAGAAGGGGAGCAGGAGAGCAGCTGTCAAGAGCAATCTGCGAGCGTCCGCGGTTGTGATGGACGTACTGCAGGAAGGATGCTCAACGTGGTGGGTGACTGCAAGTACGGCCATCCTGAGCACGAATCTCAGGTGGCTGCAGCAGGGAGGGAGCCTTTACAACTGTTTGCAGTTGAAGATGGGACGGGTGAAATTCTGAGCGTGCAGGACAGGGCAAGCACCGCTGATCCCCGCAGACAGGGGTTGGTGTCAGGCAGAGGCTGGCTCGTAGAGCTGCTCTAAGCGGTGCTGTCAGTGCTGCGCAGTAAGAATCTGTGTTCGTTCACTGCTCCTGACAGCTTGGCTGAATTGCCTCATTGAAACACAAAAGGATGAGCCTAAGCTGTGTGTTCAAACTGCCTGCTTCTGTGCAAACTTGTAGTTTTACCTTCTGGAGATGAGGCACATCTCCCCACTGAAGGCAAGCACACCTTTTCCTAGGCCGTGTTCCCAGACAAAATTTGTCCTGGACGCTGGCAGAGGTTTCCCTGGCTGCTCATCAGGTGTTGAACATGAGCTTGAGCCGAGCACACCGTGTCTGACCTGTCCCTGTCCCCACATCTCCTCACCACAGCCCAGGGGCTGCACAGGAGGAGCCCCACGGGTCTGGCTGAATCAAGCAGGACTCCTCAGCCTGAGGCAGACCTCCCCGACCTTACGGGATGACTGCCTCCAACCTCAGCGCCCCACAAGACAAAACTTCACCTCCAGGGACCGGCACTCTGAGCAGAGTCTTTTGCAGGAGATTCCCAGTGCTCACACAGTGCTTCCTATGAGGGAATTGGTCTCCGCAGGGCAGACTTTCCAGTTCAATTTAACACATGCCTTTCTAAGTTTTCCAAGAACCTGATTTTGTCTTCAGTGGCAATAACAACCGCATTACCATAATTCCACGTGTGTTTAAAAAATCAGCACACGAGTGCTATGCGTAGTGCAAAAATACTGCTGAACTTAATGAAATGTGCCTCGTTCCCACTTGTGATAAAAACCAGGAGCATTTCCATCTCTGTAAAGGCAAATAAAAATAAAAATTACATCTCTCAGCCAGGAGAGGTGAATGCCTCCATCAGAGTGGAGCAATAAATCCATGGTGGCTATTAATGGCATGCTCCTCACCAGTCTGTTCCCCACGAAGGAGCCAGGAAGGTCTCTCCTGCAGCTGTGGGTGCTTTCGGGACCGAGCCCCGGGAGAAGGAGCAGGGTGAAGAGGTCTGCTGGCTGGCGTGGGTTTGTGCACAGCGACTGATTCTCCAGTGCTTCCCATCCCGCTGCCACGCTGCACCCAGCTGTAATACCTGCTACAGCTCCAATCTGTACCACATGAGCTACAGAACACAGAGTCAAAAACAAAACATGCAGACACTTTCATAAACTGTGCTGTTTATCAGTTATTGGTGTTATCTCTGCTGCCATCAGCTCCTCTGCTCAGAGAGAGGTCAGGAGTCTTTGTCTTAAACGAGGAATTTATTTGCTCTTTCTCTCTAATGTTTACAGTCGGCTTTTTCCTTTTGCATACTCTCTGCAAAGTTAACATTTCTTCCTCAGAACAGTCTGTGAGAAAAAAATCAATGTGTGTAGTTGTTTGGAAAAGAATTAGGCAGGTAATACTTTTTCATCAAGAGCAGAAAAAAAATATGCTTATTTCATGTAAAGCACAAAAATCAAGAAAGAAAGAAAATGACTTGATAACATCTCAAATCAGAAATGGCAAGCACAGGACTCATACTGAAAACAAATATATATTGGTGGATAGATGATTTTTTTTCAGTGTCCTGGATTGATAAGATTTAAAAGCTTTTAAGGAATTCAGGGACAATTTCTTCATAGGGAGGTGCGATAAATAAGAAGTATAGCCATCTTATCTTGACAGGCATAAACTTTCATTACCCTAATTCAGTGCAAGGCATTTAGCTCTTGAAGTTAATCTCACCAGGCTGTATTCATCACGCCCATGGAAGGATGTCTGTTATTTTTACTTTAATGTTCAGTACACTTTTTAATGTATCAAACACATGGAAAATCTATTTCTTCAAGAGCATGAGAGGCAAATAATATTTCTGCAGCAAATAAATGTCATTCAACTGCTGCAAACTATCTCGAGCTGGAGATGGTAGGAGGCAAACTCAGACAGCATACATACATTTTGCCTGTTTCCTTAAAAGGATAATGAAAGAAAATCTGCAAAGTGCCATTAGCATGACTAAATGTATTTTTAACTACGCAATTGTCTTTTGCAGGGATTTAAATTTCATTTCCACCTGTTACTGAGCAGCTAATAGCTTACTGAAATGCTCAGAATTTGTTTTTTCCTAACTTGCTGTGACAGAAACACTTCTTATCACAGCATCAATTTCTGGAAAGGCATCAGATCTGCTCGGCTACATCAGTGGGATTTTCGCTGTAGTTTTGAAAGGAGCCAGACAGGATCTTGCTGCCCAAGGGGCAGAGCTGCTTCCGAGCACCACGCTGCACAACACCGGGCTGCCCGAGCCACCGGCCGATGCAGGGACAGCCCCATGCTGCCCACACCGGCTGCTGGGGGTCCCAGAAGGAGCCACCAGTGCCCTGCAGCACCTCCAGCAGCAGCAGGGTGAGGCAGTGCCTGGCTCCAGAACCTCAGCCTGCAGCCCTTGGGATGTCTTGATCCGCTGCCACAGCAATTGGCCACCTCGATTTCTTGTCTCTGCATAAATCCTCCTGAGCTAACTCTTGTTTTTCCTTTCTGCTTTGCTATTTCTGACAGGAAGTTTAGCCTCGGGACGGCTGACTGCATCGTTGGCTGCTGTGGTTTTTATTCAAAATGCTTTTGTTAAATTGTAACCAAAGAAAATGAAGTATGTGAGGCTGTCACGAATGAGTCGAGCCGGCAAGCGAAGCCTGATCACACCGCTACGCATAAGAACATATAATGAACCTTAAAAGGGCTGTTGTGTAGCTCGCTGTGCTGCAAGATGTGTTTCAGCAGCAGTTCTGGATGCTTCCACTTTTAATCTTCTTTTGCTTCCTTATATTTATGTTTCAAAGAATAATGAAATGTGAAAAAAATAAATTTATGGAAAAAAATATGTAGCTCTATGTATGCAACGAATGAACAAGTATTTTAAAATACTTTTTTTTTTTTTTTTTTTTTCCTAAATTGGAAGTTGTAAAGCAGCACTTTTTGCTTCATGTCTGTCTGTTTTCTACTTGGGTAAATTCTCCACTCAGGTGCAGTACTGTAGAATAGCTCCACATATTGCGGTTCTCCAGCTATACATGTTGCAGTTATCCACATAGAGAGGGACTTTTCTAATTGCTTTTTCAGCATGTTAAATAGCTGCAAAATGCAGGGCAGCACTGAGCATCTGTCTCAGCACAAACATTCAGAATGGGGCCATCGGGTCAGACGTGCAGAGTCACCCCAAGCCAGCACTTGGACCCCATGCCCAAGGGATGCCCTTCCCCACCCTTGGCAGCTGCTTTTCTCACAGAACACAGGCCTGAACGTTACAGATCCCTGTGCAGATCTCTGACTTCATATTCAGACTTTTCATGAATAAGAAAAAACAACTTTACTGATCTCACGTCTGAATTCCTGTCTCAGTAATGTTTAAACATCCTTGAGTAGTATCTGCTTCGGAAAGTAAAAATGGCTCAGCTGTTTCTTTGTCCAGAGCTAACACTAATGTCTTTTCAATGTATGCTCGCACACAAAATCTAATCTTTGCTGTGGAAGTAAAAACCTTACCTCCCGATGTCATGTTTTTTTTTTGACAACATTATGAATACAATAAAAGTTCAGTTGTAAGCAATGGCAAAACATTCCTAACCCACAGAAGAAAAGCTGTAACTTCCTATCGCCGCAATGACAGGCACTAAAACTCCACTGTAAAACCTTTCCCTGCTTTCACACCACCTCTTTTACAGCATTAAAAATGTTTTTAAAAAGAGTTGTTGCAGTCTTGTAATACTTGTTGGTGCTGTCAGCCCCGTTCTTCGTGAGTACAGGATCACAGACATGCCAGGAAAACGAGGCTGTAGCAGGGTGTGCAGCAGGCTGCTGTGCCCCGTGTGTGCCCCCACTGCTGGCCCGAGGGACACAAGGGGTGGCCAGGAGAAGGGGTTCAGCCCTTCGGCATCTCCTGTGGCACCAAGAGCACCTCAAGGCATGAGGGAAATGCTCCTGCATTGTCCTTGGCACTGCTGTGCCAAGTCCTGGCGTACTGACAGTAGTCCCAGCAGCAATGTAGCTATGTTGGAAAGCACGGCCTCTATTCCTTGGGCTGTGCCCTTTGCAGGACACTCACGTTGGGAATATCCATGGTACAAGGGCCTGGCGGGCCAAGCTGGGTGAGCCCTGGGGCACTGCATGGAGCAGCCCTGTGCTGCAGGACAGCGGGCGGCATGCTGCACCATGACTGCACCCAAAGAGCACAGAAAAGCCAGAACCAGCTCAATTTCTTCAGCTAGGCCTGATTTCCTACAAAGGTTAAACACAAATACCTGCAACTCTTAAGCCTACACCTCTCTTTCAAACTTCTATTGGGGTATGGTGACTTACTAAATTACCTTAGAAATCCAGACTTGACTAAACAGGGCAAAAAAACATGCCACAGTCAATGTCGGTGTTATGAAAATTCTGTGGTGGTTTTTGTTTGTTTATTTGTTTGGTTTTTGATGAGCTTAACTATATTTGTGCAAAAATCATTTAAATTTTTTTTTAATCAACATGTATTCCACCTAACAGTATTCTTGGCTTAATTGTGCATGAATGACATTTTTTTTTTCTAATGTATAATTGAATTTCACAGAAATCCTGGAGCAACTTTTGGCCAGTTTCCATTTTGTAATTGTTTTGCTGTATTGACAACTAGATTAATTTATCCTAACAGTTTCAATACAGTCTGTTTGTGAGGAAGTCCCTGTTGACTTGTGTGGTCCCACAGGTGCTCTCACTAACCAGATTGATCTCTCATTGTGTTTGTATCTTGGACATTATTATAGATGTCTTCTAGCTATGAGCATCTTCTTGATCACTTTAACTTTGTCTTTTAATTCTCAGTGTAACCTTGGCATTGTCATTTTGGTGTTATAGTATGCAAATAGTACTTCGGTGCAATGAGCTACATGTCACTATTAACCATGGAGAGAGCAAAAAGCAAATATCACTGAAAGATGGGAAAAAAAAAAAAAAAAAAAAAAAAAAAAAAAAAGTTACTGAAGCTAGAAAAAAGGTTTTCTGCTTACTCTTAATTTACCACTACCTTTTTTTTTCCCCCTCAGGAGTAGAAAATTTGTCACGAGTCATTTCTGTAGGATCCATGAATTCAATACGCATGTTACTTGATGTGGAAATAGAGCCCAGTATTCCATCTTTTCAATTTTAACACATTAAATGGCACCAAAGAAGAGAAATCACACTCATCAAGAAATAATATGCAGGGTATTTTATGTAAAGAGTGTGAAAATTCATCAAATTCAAACTCAAATTTTAAGAACATCAACCAGAACAACACAGATATATTAGTTTTAAATCAGACTTGACATGTTCAATGGCTTCTAAGGGAACTGTTGGAGTCAGTTTCAGAGAAGACCAACTCAATGTCTGATTGTTTGATTACTCCTCAGGGTGATGATGGTGAACAATAACTCCTGCATCCATTTCTTTCTCTTTCAAAAAGTATATTTAATGCCACAAGTGGGTCTCTGATTTGGAGAACTCCTCTGAAACACTTTCAATACCACAACTTTTAAAACCTATCTCTATCTGCATCAACTCTACCTGGCACAGATGCCTTTATTGAACTCATGGGGCTTCAGTGATCTGCGTCTCCATAAGTGCTTGCAGTATCTAGTGCCTTATTGGGAAAGATGATATAGACATTTTAATTTACCCCAGGTAGTAATAAAGCTGAAAATAAAAACAAATGACAACAACAACAAAAACCCTGCATGTTTATATGTTTGTTTCTAAACTGCTAACATATTAAAACCAAAACCCTTAAACAAACCACCCAAACAAACCATCCTGATGCTTATCTTGTGATGCAGTATCATAAAGCAAAGATTAGGAACTTGTTATTCTCTGTTTATATGGATTTGCATTTAGATCATTGAAGAGTTCAAGATGATATAAAAGAAGAGAGGAAGGTTTCTTCATCTCTTTCATTCGTTTACATCAGTGAATCTGAATATAAATAGTAAATCAGATCTGAACATGTGCTTTCTGGAGTGACATTATTAAAGTCTACTTCCTAATGCTAATTGCTACCATTGACATCAATTTATGATTGCTTGCTTCTGAATTAGACCAAGCAAAAGAACTGTAGCTCCAGATCTTTCTGTACTACATTGTCACACACAGTTGCATACAAAACATGAGTTCCTTTAAGAAAATGCATTTCTCCAAATAGCTACTGGCACAATTGTCATTGTTAAAAAATCTAATTAGCAATGAGAAGAATGCTGGTAAAGGATTGTTGCTTTACTGTTTATGGACTCATTCCTACAAACATCACTGGACCAAGAATGTCCGCTTATCTTACGAGTAGATGCTTTATGTTTTGTGCTTCACATTACACAATGCCAATGTGATTAGCAGCAAGGTATATATAGAAAATAGAGCCACTAAACTATTGTTTTGCTAATGATTAGCGTTCACCAGCAGTCTCTTGTTGCCCCTGACTCTTTCAGGTATATCTCGTAATAACCAACGTACTACAAGAAAAAGCCTTTCAGTCAGTTCAGGGGTGCACTTATCACAGCTTCACAGGCAATGCAAATATATATATACTTCAAGAATTGAAATAGTATTTGTGCCTTTATGTTAGCAAAACAGAGGCAGCAAACATTTGACTATTAATCTGCTTTTCCCTTCCCCTGAACAAAGGCTGAGATAAAGTGTGTGGCTCAGTTTAATTTAATATGCAAATCTTTTTTTTTTTTTCCTTTCCTACAATAACAGTAGTACATTTTATTCTCCCATATAAATCCGCTAGACTTCTGAAGAGAACCTGAACAAAGCATAATCTGCAGTTTACCTCCAGAAGGACTTCAGAGGGGTCTGCTGGCAGCCAAGCCTCCATGTCCCCAGCAGGCAGCAGCAGGCACTTACCACCCCACGTTTTGGACCATTTCTTCTGGTACCATTCAATTTAGGAAGCAAGAAGTCTCCTCATTATCCCAATGGAGTTTTAAATGCAGACCTCCTTCACTGAGCTATACGTTGGTGCACTGTGGCTCATGTAGGATTTTGATGTCCTGCACTAGCCTCTTACCAGCTATTCATTCTAACCCCCCTTCCAAAACAATATACCTTCAGTCTTTGTGACTGTCCAGATTCAGAAAAGAATAACAAAGCTCTTACAGAACTAAAGTACATGGCATAAGAACAAGGTTAAGTCCTGTGGCCATGATCAAAACTACACAAATGGCAAGAAAAGGGCAGCTACTTTGTTTATCAGCACAGATTTCCCTGAAAGAAAATTGATGTCATAATGACTAGTGAAAACAGTGCTAGAATGTAAAATGTATTTTGCAAACAGCATACATTTCATTTAGTGAAAAATTTACATCCTGCATTCACTTTAAGAGAACTTTAAAGGTGGGTGAACTATTTAGTATTGACACTACCACTGAGAAATTCTAAAATAACTCAGCTTTAAAATGCAGAACTCCAATGTTACAAAATTCCAGCAAATACAACTCTGAAAAGACATTTTAGACATATTTTCAGTGGTGTTTGAATGAATGCAGAATGAAGATGAAATGATGAATTTTAATATCAGAACTTATTACATTAAAAATATATATCTTGTGCCTCTATTATCTGCCTTCCTGATGCATGAAGGTGTTACCCACACTACGTGAATTTTTTCTCTTACTATTCGTTGCCACATACCTGCTCCCACTCCAGCCAGGGAGGACTGGGTTGGTCCCTATGTATACTGGAACAACAACAACAAACAAACAAGCAAAAAAGAATATATTTTTACCTATACACATAGTGCTTTTCTATCTGTTTCTATGTGTGAGTTTTTCTCGTTACACCATTCTGCGTTTGAGAACCCAAGTCCCAAAACACCCTGAAACCCTTTTTCCTCAGCTTCTATCCTGCAGCTGGCTTCATGGCTTTTCCTGCAAACAAAACCTGCTGACATGGGGAAGTCAATTCTGCAAATCCACCTTTTATTTGCCCAGTGCTTCATGTTTTCCAGACAACTCAGCTGAGACAATGGGATCCGATTTGCAGAAGTTCCAAGTTGTGAATGGAGTCAATAACTACTTCCTATAGAGAGGAAATAGCGTGAAATTAGCAGGGTTCGATTCATTAAGGCAAAGTGTTGCACCTATGGAGGTATTATGGATTCCATCAGTGGAGGAGGATGGCTCTTACAGTGTTCTGAAGGCTGCAGTGGGTCACAAAGTGAAGACAAAACAAACACCCACTGGGGAGCACATCTGGAGGTAAAATCAGGCAGGGAGCGCAGTGCATGGGGTGAGGTTTGTGGGGCACATCATGGGGCGGGAGGATGCCATGCCTCAGGGCATCCACGGGAAGACCCAGAAGTGGTTGGGACTGGACAAAGTCTTGCCTGTGGGGAAAGATGAGCAAGCTGGCTGCTTTACCCAGAGAAAAGAGCAGGATCATAGCAGTCTACAAATATGCAAAGGGCTGACACAAAGATGGAAGCAAGCTCCAGTTCCTGCTACCTGGGGAAAGAGCAACACATAATGGATTTAAATTGAAGCAAGGAGCATGGACGTCAGATGTTACAAGAATCTTTCAAGGTAAAAGGGATAGTTAAGCACTTGAATAGATCAACTAGGAAAGCCATAAAATCTCTATCATTAAAGGTTAGGCATTTATCCTACCTGGATATCCTAGAATTTATCCTACCTGGGGCAACGGGATTTACTGCATGACTTGATATCCTTTCCAGTATTTTTTTTTATTTTTTTTTACAATTTCTATGATTAAATAGGAAAGTAATTAATAGTGCCAGGTTCTCTGAAAAAACAGCTAAGAGGCATGTCAGATTTGGCAAAAATTAATAGATACTTTTGACCTTAATCTTTCTGTACGTTAGTTTTCTATTTACAAATCAGGAATAATGCCCACTCATCTCACAGGAGTGTCAGGAAGAAAATTAATTAACTTTCTGAAGCATGCTTGCATGAGCAGGAGCAGCAGTACTGAAAATCCCATGAAGAAATTAATAATTCTGCCTGCAGAGGAGAGGGTGGGTAGTGTGTGCAAGGGGAGGGCTGGATGGACTAGAGCAACACCAACAGTTTATCTGTCACCATGTGATTAAAGATTAAAGCAGAACAAATGCACTAAGATGTTAAGTCAAGAATGCGTCTCCCAGACTTCACGGACTTGATTATCCAGCCCTTGAAATATTTCTTTGTAAAAGTACACACACGCAACATGCAGGGCATGTTTTCATTTATAGCTAGTCGAGTTTAGAATTAGAGCGCAGCTCTAGCAATTATTTACATAAATATACTGTAGAAACTAGGAGATTCGTCTAAACTTTTACTAATAAGTATCCTGGAGTGCTCTATATTCAAGTTTTTTCATGGACATCAAACTTCCCATATTGACTCTTTGGAGAAGATTCTCTTTCCTGAATGCAAAAACAAACAAACAAACTTATAAACAATGAAAGCTGTAAGTTCAACTTGCCTTGGCTGTTTTGCCTAATTCTAGTGTCTCTTCTGCAAAGGTATAATTTGCCCATGAGCATGAGGGCTTCTGTCAATGCAAGCACTGCAAGGGAAAGTCTCCCTCTGCACAACCCCAAGGTGTAATGCCAAGCAGGCATCTTAGACTCAATTTACTCTACATTAGATCATTCATTTCTTACCACAAATGGAATTGTATAATGGAGTTATTTATTTTTGGCCAACATTAAAAATAGATATTGCAAAGTGCCAATTCAGCTCCCCAAAGAGCTGAGATCCATTACGATCGCTGGTGGCGTGAGGCACACGATGTCTGCTGCACCCTCACCGAGCACAGCAGAGCAGCACAGGCATTTCTGAGAGAGGAAAATGAGCTTCCCAAAAGCAAACCTCTGCTCATCTGGGGGCAGCAAAGGAATCACTCAGACATGGGATTTGCTGCAGGGCTTGTTCATCCCAGGAAGACTTTGGTGGGGAAGCAATGAAGGTAGCAGAGGAACCTGCCCAGAAATCTCCACCCAGCTGGAGGACATCCCTGCAGACCTGGGGCCTCATCCTGGGTTGATGGGGGAGTAAGAAGAAGTGCTGGCCTCCTGCACAGGTGCCTTCTGGCCTGGGGTCACCAGCAGCACTCGACCTAGCCTGGAAATCCTATCTCAGGTCATAGGTGTTTGTCGCTATCCAGCCTGACTGAGTGACTGATGTCTGCACGGGCAATCTGTTGTTCAGACACTGTCCTCTCCGTTCAGAGCAGGGCTTTCCAGTGATTCCCAAGCCACTATCTTTTTCCTTTGTCTTGACATTAATAAATCCTAAAAGTTCAAGTTACATTTCACACTTAGGATCCAAATGGCAAGCGTGCATGGTGACCCCAGGCAGAGATGAAACGTGGTCATTCTGGATAACAGCCTGCTGGCTCCACCAGCCAGCCCAGGACACACTTGCCATTCCAGGTCTAAATCATTGCTGTTAATAATAAGGATTTCAGCTTATAAGCATTTTTCATCCAAAGATCACCAACTAGTGT
Source organism: Aythya fuligula (assembly GCF_009819795.1). Classification (NCBI taxonomy): domain Eukaryota; kingdom Metazoa; phylum Chordata; class Aves; order Anseriformes; family Anatidae; genus Aythya; species Aythya fuligula. The sequence continues at coordinate 36,905,607 of NC_045565.1, forward strand.
TTACAAACTTCAGTTCAGCCTCAACACACAATAGGGTAGCACAATTTCCTAGCACAATAGTGCAACCAAGGAAAATTGGGCCAGTTTACTTTTTTCTTTTAATTGTTTGAGGAACACATTTTTTCACGACAAGGCAATGAGGCACTGCCCAGGCTGCCCCAGGAGCTGTGGGTGCCCCATCCCTGGCAGTGCCCAAGGCCGGGCTGGGGGGTTTGGGCAGCCTGCACTGGGGACAGGGGGGAACATTGTGGGCTGTAGGGTAATTTTTTCCCAAATTTATTTCCTTTTAGCATTTATTTTGATAACTCCTGCTGTGGAATTTTGGGGTTCCCAGCACGGGGGTGCTGGGCCTGGCCGTGGGGCTGCCACACAAGAGCAGACCCATTGGGCAGTGAAGGTGCCCGGGCTGTGCACAACTGGCTCCCACATCAGCAAAATAATTCACAGCGAGGTTTCCCAGCTCGCAGCATTTAACTTGCCAGCTGGCTTTGAATGCTTCTGGTAGACATCCTCATCTGCCTTTGAATTTCATGAACTTTGAGACTTTTAGGGAATGCTAAATAAAATCTTTTTCTGACAAAGCAGCAATGAATCATTGAATAAGAGAGCCAGGAATCCACAGGGGAAGCTTGGACTTGTGGGTTTTGCTGAAGGTGGTTTGAAATGTGTTACTCCTGCTCTGCAATTACAGGATAGCAGACAAGAAGAGCTGACACCTGAGAGGTGCAGGTAGGAAATTCTTCCTTAGGTAAGAGAATATGCTTTTTTTTTTTTTTTTTCTTCAGGTCCTAGTATAATTTTTTTATGTGCAAGACATGAAAACTGCTTTAAAATCTCAATAAATAATTTATTGTGGAATAAAAAGCTTATTAAGTACGCAAGAGGTTCCTAAAAGTCTTGAATGTGTGATTTTGCACAGCTGTTACAAAATAATGGAGGGGTGCAGAGAACACGAAAGTGAACTATGGAAACTACAGATAGAAGCAAGGGGAGGTTTTATCAATTTATCTGGCCTGCACGTGGGTCGTGGCTCAGCACTGCAACCAAAGAGACTCCAAAGCAGCTGCGTTTGAGCCAAGGTCACGGCTTGGCCACAGCAGCTAATCCTCCATCATCCACACAGGGGCTGCAAGCTTCCTGGTGGTTTATTTTGGTGCAGGGAATGTGGTTGTTACATGAAAACTGAGACTTTGTGACAGTGCAGAGGTCTGTTTATTTTAAGGAGAAAAAACGAGACTTGATTAGCCTGTGGCTTGCTTCGGCAAAGTCAGCAATGAAAAATGAAATTGTGTTTCAGATTGGATTTATTCCTTTAAAGTTCTTTAGCTTTCCTAAGGACTTTCCTAAAGAAGACTAATTTGTTGATTTAGCTTTATTGATTCCATTTTCCGTTATGCTAAACAAAGAAAACACAAACTTGCTCCACAAATTTAAAAAAATCCCCTTGCCTTCAGCTAAACTGCAGAGAAGTAGTGTTTTCCAAGCCCGAGCTGCTGCCAACCCCCTGCCAAGCCTCGCTGCTGCTGGGGCTGCCCAAAACTCCTGACAAGGATTCTCCTCAGCAAGGACAGCAGCATGTGCCCATTGACACCCAGCAAGCCACAGGACACCAGCACTTTTTGGGTGGATTGTTGAAGGAATCAAGAGTTTTCCAGCATTGGAGAGGGCTGCCCACAGCACCTGTCCTGGGCTGTTTGTGCTGGGTACACCTGGTGGGATGTGGGACCTGTTGTGGTCTAACCTGGCCGTCAGCTCAGCACCACACAGCTGTTCCCTCACCCTCTCCCACAGTGGGATGGGGGAGAGAATCAGAAAGAAAAGAAAAAAAAAAAAAAGGCTGTGGGTTGTAATAAAGACAGTTTATTAGGACAGAAAAGAAAGAATAATAATAATTATTATTATAGTAATAATAATATGTACAAAACAAGCGATGCACAGTGCAATGGCTCACCACCCACTGACTAATGCCCATCCTATCCCTGAGCAGTGGTCCCCCCAAACCCAGCCAGCCACCCCATATGAATTATTCAGCATGACACCACAAGGTATGGAACCCCCTTCAGCCACTTTGGGTCAGCTGTTCTGGGTCTGTCCCCTCCCAGCTCCTGCTGCACCCCCAGCCTGCCTGCTGGTGGGACAGAGCGAGAAGCTGAAAAGCCCTTGGCTTAGTGTAAGCAGATTTTCGGTCATAGCATTTCAGAAATCAGAAATTTAGGCTGAAAACTGTTCCATAGCAAGGAAAAAAAAAAAAAAAAAATCAACAAAAAAATCTTGGTACCTAGAGCAAATGAACATTTAGAATCCAGCATCTTCTGTTACTCTCTTTTTTCTCTGTTGTTTTCCTTGTCCTTTTAGGACTCTAAGTCTGAAAATTGGACTCTGAAAATTGGGTTTGCACAAGCCATTTCAGCCTGTCACATCTGAAAGAAGATTATACCCACACTATCACTCTGGGGAATAGCACCGCCACCCTGCACAGCCACATCTCTCCCAGAGCTGCTCGCCCAGCCCACCACGTGCAATTTTAGGAAGTTTTCAGGGGCTGAGCCCTGCTATGCTGCCCCCATCAGAACTTTGAAGTTTTCAGAGAATGACATCTAAGTTCAAAGTACACAAGCCTTTCTAAAACACAGCTCAAAAGTCACCCTGGGAGCAGGGCCGCACACCCAGTGCCCTCACGGCACGGACAGACAGATGGACGGACAGACAGCCTCTCCCAGCAGGGGCTGGAGCTCAGGGGCCAGGTGAACAGGGCAAGTTCAAGCTACAGCAGTCAGCGAAGGGCAGGCTCCAGGTTTCATTAAAGGGAGTTACAGAACCGAACATTGGTGATTCACTGCGTATCGCCACCTCGGTGTTTCATGTTATACTTCCATAGTACAAGGGGTGAATGCATAAATCCATCAGAAAACCTTTGGGAAAACTATGGAGGATATCAAAAGCCTGCTTTGCTGGGGTTTTGGCATACCTCCTCGCGAAGCATCCATCTCAAACCAAGCTCTTACTGCACTGGAGAAGATAGTCAAGCATCTTCCAAGGGCACCGTGATTTATACCTTGCAAAGCCTTATGCCAAAACATCAGTGCTTGAGATCGTACCTCAGCTTTGCAGTGCTTCCTGAGCAGCATAAGTCAGGCAGTAAGACCCAAAAGCACGGACAAAGCTCTCAGAAACTGCTTCCACTGAATAATACAGCCACAGGAGGTCAGGTAACTACGCTGCTCACCCACAGGAGAAAGGCAGCAAAGCAAGAGCCTAACAGGGCAGTTTGCTCTGCCCACAACACTCAGCCTCCCCGCGGCTCCCGGGAAGACCCTGCAAAGGCTGGGAGAGGCAGGGGGAGCATCGCAGAAGGGACGAGGTGGGACACGAGGATCCCCCATGGGTTCAGTTTTGCAGTGGGGGCACCAAGGGTGCCCCCCGCCTCTTCGCTCCCATGTGACGCTTGCATTAGGGGAACCTCATCCCCTCTTGCTCTGTGTTCACACCCAGCATCCTGAGCCACCCGTGGGCAGCCAAGGCGGCACACCGACACAACACCACTCACCAAGAGCCAAACCCTCGCCCCCGCTGCCCCCCGGGCACCTCCAGCTGTCGGCAGAGCCCCAGGCTCTGGGGGAGCCCCAGCAGCTCCTCCACCACAAGGCTCCTCACCCTGCTGCCCCCACACCACCACCTTCCCCAGGCAGCATGCCCCGTTTCCAGCGCCAGAGGCGGCTTTCGGGGCAGCAAAGTGCCAAAATTGGTGATTCTTCGCACAGTTGCCGCGGAATTGCAGAGGCTCGGATGATCCCTCAGACAAATGCTAAACTGCCCACGGAGATTTAACAGTTTTAAGAGTGATAGGTGCAGCGAGAAGCTAGCATTATGTTTTATTAAAGCCTGTTGAAAAGTTTATGGGCTTGCTTCTGAATGAGGCTTTTTCTCCCCCTAACTACATCTCATTACTTCTCCTGAACACACTGTCAGTCACTCTCGTTGTGTTTGCAGATAGAAAGGGGGCTTTATAGGTCATCTTATTTGTTGGATCACAAATATAACAAAATGCTGCAAATGACTTAAGGCACTTGGACAGCTGAGCAATTAGAATCCCCAAAGCTTCACTAATTAAATAGGAATTTCTTTCGTGCTTTAAGTGGTGGAGTTTGTTTGTTGTTTATTGAAGAAGCTCTTGCCAGAACACACGTAAAACCCAAAATAGCATGCCTCCACGTTGCAGAGGAGGCTTTTTAAGCCAAAACTTCCGATGGAAAATTTTCCAGCCTGTTTTGAGCAGGGAAAAAGAGGGTTGGGCATTGACACCAACCCGACACCGACTGTGCCCCCCTGACCTCCCAAGGCCTGGCCACTGCAGGGCAGGCAGGTGCCAGCAGCAGCCCCCTGTGTGCAGCCCACAAGCCCCCTGCCCTGACAGCCCCAGCTGGCACGGGGAGCACCTAAGGGCCCCCGGCTGGGTCCCATGTTATCCTGGAGAACACAATGTCTCTGGAATCGCAGATTTTCAAAGCTGTGGATGTTTTCCCTAATTGTATCGTTGGATGGAAACCCACCCTGGTTTTGCAGTGACTGGTGTTTGGCCTTTTTGCATCGTTGCCTTTATAATCCTGTACAATATTTCCTCAAACCCTCCGGAGAACATCAGCATTTACGTACAAATCACATTATTTCATCTCAATTTGCATGCATCTTTCAGCCAGCCTGGTGTACAGGAGAGCTCCTGTGGTAAACAAAGATATCAAGCCATTAAAATGCAGTAACTAACTTTCAGGAACCATTTGACTAATTCCATGATTCGGGAACTCTTAGGCAGCCACCACAGCAAACCGTGGGGCTAAACGCCATGAATGCTAAATAGTCAGACTTGCTTAGCTTTCCTTCAGAGCACCAGCCTGATTTTGAGTTTGTATGTGTGGTGCTTGTTTGTTCCCTTTATCCTCCATGTGCTTTCCTGCTGGGAAACTGAAAATACGTACACAAATAAGGTTATCTATAATGGACTCCAGTGGGAATGGGAAGCAGAATGAAGAAGCCATAAAGCAGAAATAGCTTTGAAACAGTGATATTTATGATAGAAACATATCATTTTACTTAACTGGCATTGCCACAGGCACAAAGAACAAGGTTTCTGCCTGCATTTGCCTATCTGGAGCTGCAACTGCTGCCCACCTACTGCAGGGAGGGCACTGACTGCTTCCCCCTCCCCGGCAGCTCTGCACAGGGCTCATGGCAAATGCGGTGAGGGACCCCGGGCACCTTCACCGATGTTGGACAAACACAAAGACAGGCATCAGGCTTCAGTTGTTTGGCTTTCACGTATCTGAAACAGCTATTCATTGAATGAGCATATCTTAAATGTGCACTTGTGTGGTGGGCATGCAGCTCGCAGTAGCACTGGTTGGGTTTTTCTCATCACAACGTGCGCTCATTAAGCGGGATTTGATTTGCTGTAAGGACTGTCATTCCCCGCTCTCCTCTTGCAGGAGGCAAGTCGGTGATCCTGCTCTTACCCATCAAAAAACAGGAGGAATTTAAATTGGTTTGCTGAACGGATGCCACCTCAATTCAGCCTCCGGGGACTGGTTATTTCTCTAGATTAATACATTCACCTTAATGCAACGGCGGTTTTGCCTCCAGGGTGAGACTTTCATTGCAAGCTGGAGTGATGTGACAAAAAAGGTTAAAAATCCTTAAGCCCCAACTCACGACTACAAACAAGCTTCAATGGGAAATATACATATATTTTTTTTTTCTCCACATAGCAGAGATTTGATTGGAAAACGTTTTTCAGTAGAATGCTTCTGGTTTGCTAACCCTTTCTCCCTACCCCATGCACTGATTTTAAGCTCCCAGGAGCAGGCCCCAGGACCATGCAGTCCCATCCTCCTGCCCAGCTCCCACAGCAGGCAGAGTGGAGCCAAGGGCCAAGCAGCTGCACTGCATGCCTGGAGGAGATGCAGGTTGCTGGGGGCTCCCCTGGCCCCACTCTTCCAAATTTAGCTTTTTTGAAAGTAATTCAACAGCATGGTCTTCAGCAAGGACAGAAAGCATTACCCAGATAAAAGGCTCAGGTATAGATCCTCATTTATGTATGTCAGGCTGGTGTCATTACACATCGCTCAATTCTCAAATTAAAAATGGGTAAAACATCCTTTGTCCCTTCAGACATACTGTACGCTGTTTCAAGGTGATCACTGAATGCTGACAGTAGAGACCAGCTGGCTAGAAATACATGTAGGAGCTCTGGAGGAAGGAACTCAGTAATGCTGCAAAGTATTTCTCATCAAGATTTTTCCTACAAGTATTTTTTCCATCAGAAAACACTTATTCATCTAAGAGATATTTTTTATTTTTTTTTTTTTCATAGAAACACATCAGCTCAGTGAAGCTTTTCTAGGCAATGACTCTCAAACCCAGGGCAGGAATTCTGGCCAGGCCTTTCGCAGAGCAGCCTTTGGTGCTGCTTTGGAGAGACTAACGGAGCCCGTGCTGCGAGTCCGTGCTCTGATCGGCAGCCCCAGGGCCTGAGACCCCCCCAGTTTCCAGGCCCTGCTCCGTGGGGTGCATCCCCTGTCCCCACAGCGTGGCTGTACAACTGCTCAGCACCACCCACCGCTCCCAACACCCAAACAATAACTTTGCCCTCCCGATTTCCCAGCTGGCACAAAAAGGCTGGGGTTTCATTCCCCACCAGAAGAAAATATTTCTTGAATCCTTTGGGTTTTGTCACAACAGAAAGCCATTTCTAATTATATTCTATAGGGAAAAAACTAGACCAAGCTGGACAGAGTGTTCACCTGGAGGTGCCAGTTATCTGGTCGATGTCTCTTATTGTCACAGAGGCCTTCAATCTCTTGCAGCAGTTTTATGTCCCATCAGTTCCGTTGCCATCAGTGAAATACCCCATGAACAAGTGAATGAACAGTGAACCTATAATCAGCCACAATATAGGCGGCTCAAAACTACTCCACATCTGCATTATATTCCTCCAATCCTTTAAAATATTAGCCTTCCAGCAGCATCTCAGACTGTTTTAAAGTTTAGAAGTGCACAATCACCTTGCAGCATGCCGTTACCTGAGCCTGACCTCCGAGCCATCTGTATGTTCAGCACAGTGCAGTGCCTGCCCTGGGAGTTCAACCTTACTGCATGAGCAAACAGCTGCCGGAGACGGCGTCCCCATGCACATCCCTAGTCCTGCCAAATGAGGCACACAGGTTCACGAAGCCCAAATGCTCCAGGACTGCACCACATGCAGTGTCCTGGATATACAGCATGAAAATAAAACCAGGCCTTGCTGATTCACAAAATAAATAAATACATACATACATACATATTTTCCTGGAAGAAAAATTTAAAGTACCCCAGTAAGACACATATATTAGTGTGGGTAATGCAGCACCACCAGGCTCTGTGCCATGGCAGGGAGCAGCAGAGCTGCTGCTGTGTGCTCACCTTTCCGCAGAGAACACCTGCAGAGCGTGGCAGAGGGGAGCTGCTACCTCTGAAGACACTGACTTGGTATTTGCTGATGTGGGACATGGAGACACACATCTTGGCATGAGAACTGGAAGAAACCCACAGTGCTTTGTGTCTGGGGCAAAAATATTCCCCCCGAAATCCCCCCTTTTGAGGGGTGCACAAAGGTTATGCAGAAGAAATGCACACCTGTACCTCAGGCAGAGAGAATGCTTGAATGTTTGGGAAACAGGTGGGTGAACATGAAATAAGCAGGTTGTTGTTGTTTTTTGTTTGTTTGTTTTTGTGTTTTTCAAGTCTAGAATTTCCCCTTCATTCATTTTGCTCTTTCCTAAAAATGCTGCAAAACAGGGAAAAAAATAATACAATAACCTTTTTTTGGTCTGCTTCTGCAAGAAAACTAAACAGATTTCTTTTTGGGCCAGTCTAAGCCAGGATTTAACTTCACTGTCTTTAAAGTTGGAGAGTAAAGGAGAAACAACAATTTAAGCATCTTTTGGCCTTTGGTGGGGTATCAGGACCCGCTCTGGCATGGGTCAGGAGGTTTCTGGGGACACCACAACTCTTTCCTTCCCACGATGGCTGAACTTTATTTCCAGCTATGCAGAAAGACCCACTCAGCAAGGAAATTAATGACCTGCCAGAAATACTGAAAGCAGTACAAACTGAGTATAATGCAAAACAAGGGAGTGCTGACATATTTTGATAATTCAAGATCCACATCTTGCAATAATAATGAATTATTTGAACTTTTGTTGTTGTTGAAGTACCAGCTGCACTTATTTTCATTAAATTGACTTACAATTTTAATAAAACATTGATCATTAATTACATAAAATGCTGGATGTTTATTGGGATCCTATCCTCTTTTCCTTGAGGTTAATAGGCATGGCATTCAATATCAGCCTGAAGCTTTGGCAAGGAATAATCAAGTTTCCAATATCCCATAAGCTCAAATCCTAAAGCACAATGTCAGCTTTTCAACACGCTTTACTTTCTACCAAATTTATTTCTTACTTTTCCTTACTGGAAACAGGGAGCTTCCTTCCAATCAAATAGCCAATATTGTCGAGGGAAAGCACCAGCTGCTGTGACAACCACAGGTTGGATGCCCCATTTTCTAGGGACAACAGCGTGGTTTGTGCATGCATGCACCAGCACACGTCTGTAACCCCATTTCCAGTGCAACACCAGCAGGTAGTGAGTCCCTGCTCGCTGCACTCTCATAACTGTGCTGTGCTCTTCAGCTGTCCTACCTGGGCTCCCTCACGGTGATACATTCAGCTTCTTATTACTTCTCTTCATCAGTTCCGACTTTCAATAGCATAATATGCAAAGCAGCTATCAAGTACATAGGAGATGTCTTTTTGTAATAAATCTATAATATGAGAATAATGTAGTCTCAGATGGGGAGAGGATATATGCTTAAATGTCAGACATGAGATTTAAAATTCAGAGTCTGCTAAGCTAGATAACATCCTTCACATTTGCATCTGTAAGATAAACAATGAGCTTCATCTCATTTAAGATACATACTCCTGGCCTAACGCCCTGAGTTTCTAGACAGTAGCTCTGTCAGGGAACTGCCCTGTACCCGACCAGCCTGTACCTGAACTGGGGTCGAATTAAACAGAGTTGATGCTGTCTGTATGAAGCTTTTCTGTAAGTATTTGATCTATGCAACTAAATGTATTGTGATAAAAACATCCAAGTAATTAACAATTTCATTACTTTGGATTTCACTGAGATGTTTCATGTGTGTAGCTCAATCTGACTGAACAGGATAAAAGGTTAATACATTTCTATAAAACATTTTTGAAATAGACGAATGTTTCCAAACTATAGAGGTTGGTTTGTCATAATGGGCTCCCAACAGCATTTTGCTTAGTAAAAATAAAATTAAGATTTTCTGTGCAAGAGTTGCTGTTGGGGCCAGCCCTTCCTCATGCTCTGACACAGCCAGAACAGCCCCAGGCACCCAGACAGGGCCTCCCCAGCCTGGCCAGGTGCCTGCTCATCCCCTGCCAACATCTGGGCTTCCAAGAGTAGCTACCAAGAAAAGAAAATGGGGAGAATGGGGGAGTCTTCACACCACAGCCTCAGATGGCCGTATTCTACTCCTGCTTTGGTGAATCAGTAGAGGAATATCTGTCATTAAATAAAAATAATAATAAAATTGCACAACCTTAAATTAAGATCCAACGTTTATGAATATTCACTGTAAATATCATGCCAAAATATGTCTGTGCTCAGATGCCTTTTGTTCACAAAGTCTTGACAATTAAAATGTGCTAATGACATGCAGATTATTACAAATTTATCATGCAGGTTTTATGTTGATGAAAGTTTAAATATACACTGAACTATCAGCCACAGACAGGGAGATGCTCATACATTGTGACACTGCAGTAACTGAGACTGAGTTCTGATTTCCTGGCATGCCGCCAGGAGAAGTCAACGCATCACAGAATATCCATCTTTTGTCCAAAGGAAAGCACATTACAAAGTCAAAGCATTTTATTAAAAGACAAGAAAGGAGCAAAAACAAAACAAGGACTATTTTCAGAAGATAGCTAAAGCTGCAGAGGGATTCTGCCTTTGCAGTTCTCCTTATTCCCTGCGTCCCCGCTAAAGGTTCAAGCACACTTTAAAAATGAAGAACTAAAGTTGATGCATGAGTTCTCCCAGCACTGGGATTTAGTAAACCATATGTTGCATTGATAATGGGTGGGTTTATCTATTAGCTCTTTTTACAGTAACGAGCATTCAAAGACATTCTGACTCTTAGACACCGAGAGGAAGTTTCAAGGGTAAACTTTGAAAAATAATTCATTACTAGGTCATTGGCAGGCACTGTTTGATCATCTTAAGTCGTAAGTTTACAACTGTAAATGAATTAGTTCAATTGAAAAAATACCTTCTGGGACAATCTGAGTGGATTCAGAGTCCAAAAGCAAAGAGTAACTACAGGGAGCTACAGCACACAGCTGTCACCTGCAATGTTCAGAGACAGTATTCTGGCTGGAGAGCAGATAAATACATGGAGTGTCAAAAGTGGTGTGAATAGGGAGTGGGTAGGAGCCACCTGATGCTCATGAGGAGTGTCTTAGAGGCCACATCCTTTCTCATTGGTGTCCAGAGGAAAAAAAATCAGTACTGTTCATGAATGCCTTGTGCAATCCTGCAATAAACTACTTTGGATAAGAGCTTAGATAACAGAAGAGATCCCCTCCTTCACATCCAACAAGTAAATGAAAACCTCACAGTACGCATGCAAAAGCACTGAGACTTCTGTATAAAATCAACAAACTTAGCTCAGTTCTATTCTTAGTGATATGACTGTCAACAGGTTCTGTGTTACCTCTGTACTTTGTATTTCCATTACAGACTTTTCACAAATTTGCATTCTTTCAAAACGTAAGCCAAAATTCTCATTATAAGCCTCTACTTGCCTCAGTAAAGATGGATGAGCTTTAAAAAGAACAATTTCAAACACTAAGTGCAACTTGAGTATTATAACATGAACACAGCTTTAATTTTGAGAGGTAGACACAGCAAGATATGGTGTACGTGGGTGTGATTCATACATATTAATGCCCTAAGTGTGTCATTTGTCTTTACTTGATGTAAATTGCATTTGTCTGTTAGGGCAGAAACTCAACCTACCATACTTTTAACTATTAGCAGCTTCATATGAGAGCTCTGCAAGGAAGAGCACAAATTAAAACCATGTCAGCTGCTGCTCCGGTACAGCACTGGCACCGGGTGCAGGTGCCACGCTCCTGACACATTAACTGCTCGGCTCGAGCTGCAAACCCCCTGAGAAATGCAACTCTCCCCAGTAAATACACACAGTCTTCAGGCTGAAATGCATCTGTAACTATTACTAGCACTCCATGCTTTTCAGATTTGCAATTTTTCAACTTCTAAATTACGGCACTTACATTCGTGAAGAAATCATCTCATTTGTACAGTGTTACCAGCCCTCGTGTACCGCAGTATGATAAAACAGCTGAACAGATTACCCCCAGGCAAGGCTGCGTGTATCCTGTTGGTGTACATTTTATCTCTGTTCTGATCCTTTCTCTGGTAGGAAATTAGATCAACCCTACCAGATACGGTAATTTTCCTCATGTCATCTTTTACTGACTAATTTTTTTTTCTCCTCCTGTAGGCAAGAATGAATCAGAAGCAGCGATAGCTGATTTCAAGTGCTTTTATACTTGGAAGAATAACTCTTGCACTGAAGAACCAAGTCTCCTCTGCTGCTGTCCAAACAACTACCAAACCCAGGACCATTCAAATCCTCACCTTGGACTCTGCTTCTTCAATTCCTACATCACAACAGCAAAAAGCACAGCAGCCACCCTTTGTCTATGCAACCGAGAGCAGCTTGGGATGAAAGCCTCTACAGGGAATCAAGAAGAACGATGCTTGAATCCAAGTGCTGCAGTTTCTCTCTCATATGCACACACCTCACCCATTATCCCCCGTAAGTGTGAAGCCCAAACCACACAACTTCACCACCTCTCACCTGCAAGTTCTGGTGCCCCTTTGCCTTGCCTGCACGCACAGCCCTCACTGCTGCAGGCTTATTTCGGCACAAAGCCACCTCCCCACTCAGCTGCTAGCAGGCAGGCAGATGAGCCCTTAGGGGGTGGTGTGGGTGGGTGTTCCTTCACCAAAACCACCCAGACAATGTTATACAAAACCTTGACGTCCTACTATTTGTTTTTTCCTTTTACAGAGTATGATCTCTGCTCCTGGGTGAGAAATCCAGTCCTGCTGCTGTTTATCATGGAGAGACTCAAGGACCAGGCAGAATATAAATGGGGAGAGACAGAGCTGCAGCAAAAGGCAAAGCAGGGGGTGGAATCCATACCCAGCAGGACAACCACACATCCTATTACAAGACAACTTGGGAGGCCTGCTGAGGCACCCCAGCATCAGCTGGATTCAATGGCCTTAAAAAATCCCACCAGCAATGTGAAAGCTCTACTGCTGCTCGTGCAGCCTCACCAGGGAGCACACCTGCAGAAGGGATGCTGAAATGTGCCACCAGCACCTCTCGACGTGGGCAGACAGCACACACCCGTCCTGCTGGAGAGCATCCCTGTGGGCACTGCTGGACCCCAGGGTGTGCCGCAGCCTCACCCCTGGCCAAAGGAAGGAAGGAAAGAAGGAAGGAAGGGTGGGCCTCCTGCTGATCAGCTGCTTGCACTCGCCACTACATCCTTCTCTGTACGCTCCTAACTGATGTGGCAGCTAATTGCTGTGTTAATCCTTAGAACCTATAAAATAGACAGCCCACATCCTTCCAAAAGAACTGATATATCAAAATAAATCCTCTGCAAACCAGTGCAAAAATGAGTCAGAGCGAAGGAGGAAGAACTGGGGGAAGAGTCCTGGGGCTTTGTCTACAGCTGCTGTAAGAGCTCATATAACTTTATGTCTTTTGAGCGGGCCTCCAGGAAATAAAAAGCCTTGCACAAGGGGGGAGGGAGAAATCAGTGAAAAATCTGCATGCTTCAGGATCTGATGGCAAAAAAAAATGACTTTGAGAAGTACTTGTAGTTGAACTGATTAAGAAGCAATTTGTTTCACTAATTATCTAAGTAATAAATTGCTAAACAACTCATTTTCTAAGAAAATAGTTAATTCTTGGGGTTCTTTGCCTGATTTGTAGATTAATAGATCTTAATTTTGGCTGTTTGAAGTGGTGCATCAACGCTTTACTCAGCAGATAATTTTACACGTACCATCTCTTTGAGAAGATGGGGCTGCCTTTCAGTCATTGCCACGCATTTGTGGCACGCACCCATCTCTATCTCACCCATGGAGGAGAATCCAATATCATCCAGAGAAGAAACCAACAAAGCAGCATCAGATCACATCCCAGGCAGGTGCAAACTGAGGCAGCTCACACAGGGTTATGGATTCACATGGCCTGGGACCTGACCCAGGAGTGGGGTTGACTTCTGCCCCTTTGTTTCTTCACACAAGATTTCTCGTTAGCTGCTGTGCTGTCAGTACCACGTTGAGCAGATGATCCACGCAGCCCCACAGAGAGAACTGCTTCGTAACAAACCCTGCTCCCCCACCTCTCTGCATGGCTTGAGCCATGGTCCTTATCCCCAGTGCCTGGTGAACACCAAGACCCCGATCACCCCCTGCATCCCCAGGAACCAGGTCAGGCAGGGGGTGCTGGTGCTTGCCCCCAGCCTGCGGGGTGCAGCACGGGATCCGTACAGAGGGCTCACGCCATGCACGTGGTGGGCAGGAGAGGCTGCTTCCAGCAGAAACGCCTCAATAGCAATGACATACTGAGACTTTATAGATGTAAGACATTTCTCTCCGCTATGAACCATACAGTTCACAAGCTACAAGATCCCTGCTAAATCTCCTTGATGGAAGGATTTGGTTATGGGATTTGAAATAGGAAAGAAAAACCATGGCCTGATTCTTGGGTTTACTCATGCCCAAGTGTGATGGACAGCAGTAAGAATGGATTTGCATGGTCTGAGATCCCGATGAATTACCATGCTTATTTTCAGTTATACCTAAAAATACCTATCACTAAGCCCATACCAAAGAGAGCAGAAGCCCAACAACATTTGGCTTTTCTCAGAAGCATCAACCAGAAAAGGTGGCTGGGGTAAGGTGTGACCCTGTGATAACTCAGTATGGCATTGTGAGGGAACAGAGACCTAAAAATATGAGATATGGAATTAAAATTGAAGGACATCCAAACACATCTGAAAGAAACCAAATAAGAATTTTCTAGTTCAGCCACGTCTTTTGAGCAATATTGTCTAGAAAAGAGTGCACACTATGAGAAATATATATCAGATATATTTCTGGATTTACTGGACATTGCTCTTTATTTTGGTAGATTTGTTCCTTATTTGCTACTAATCTTTTTGATAGTTGCAATCCTGCAGTAGGGTCACAAAAAAGCTGAGTTGGAAAACAAGAGATTGAGTCACACCTGCAGCCTATAAAGCAAGTAATACACCCACAGAGAGACCAGAACGCCTCATGTGGATTCATGTTCTCCAAGTAAGCAGTACCGATACCACTTTGCTTTTAAATCGACAGGATTGCAGTTAAATAAAGACTGCAAGCTCTCAGCTGTAAGGGCATATTTTTCTCATCAAGGAAACAGTGCAGTGTCTCAGCACTAGGAACAAGGTGCCTGTTGGGTTAGGGACTGGGGTTTGGGGTCTGAGAGGTTGAAGGAAGCTGGAGGATGAGGACCACCAGCCACGGGCAGCAGCCCCAGAGCTTGGGGGGCTCTTTAGGGGTGTCCCAAAGCCGCCTGGACCTGGGGCTGGGCACCCTGCTTATGGGGGTCCTGCTGGAGCAGGGGTTGGACCCAGTGATCTCCAGAGGTCCCTTCCCACCCCAGCCATTCCCTGACTTAGAAACTCAGGTGTACCTACAGACTGTCAGGGGAGGGTTGAACAGACTTCCACTTTCAGCTGGACGTCAAGCCAGTATTTCACTACATCTCATACAATGGCAACCCTCTCAGCTCATGCACCAACAGAACCTGCTTCCTGGCTGGCCTCTAAAATCCATATTATTTGTGGCATCTTCTACATCGATGTGAAACTGCATATAAATGTTAACGCTCAGGAAGGAAAAAAAATACTTCTGTGAAATTCTGACTCCTTGCCAAAGACCATTTCAATTGGTAGCATGCAAGTTTAATGAGGTGGGTTTTTTCTTCGGTGATAGGTGGAAACTTAGTTCCCTGAGCAAGTTTGAATTTTAATTTTTTTTTAGTTATTCAACAATAGCGCTAGGCACACATTAACAAAAAGCAATTATTCCTGACATCTCAGCACTTATTCCATGTCTTTTCAGAACAGAACTGTGTAGCAAATGGGGATTTTGAGTTACACAATGCAGAGTGAGGAAAGTTAAAGTACTATTTTTCATTCCAAAAAGGTGGATTCAAGGTTTCAAAGCACAGGAGATGCAGGTTAATGTTAAACAAGGTTTAAGCTCCCACCTTTTGAATCTGTGAATTTTGAAGAGTCCCCAAAATAATGACAAGCTAGCTGGGACAGACACCGACAGAAACATTGGCCACGTGAAATTAGATGAATAACTCTTACTGCACCTTCGTGCACCGAAATAAAAGTGGGAGCAGGGATGGGGCCAGGAGTGCTTGCCCCCCACAGCCCGCTCCAGCACCCAAAACTCATGGAATGGGTCTGCGTGGGTCCCTCCTGGACCGATGGGATTCTTCTCTGGTTTAGCATGGGGAGGAGCTGAGATCCTACAGGAACCACCTGGTTACATGTGTATTCCGGAAACTTTCTGGAGCCCTTGGAGGAAATGGAGAGATTTGATCATAATTTCCAGGGTAGATGCTCAGATAAAGAGTAAATGCTTTCAGTAGCGTCTTGCATTTTTCAAGTTTCCCAAGATAAATCCCTGGAGGAACATTTCTATATTTAGATGTTATCTATATGTATGTATAATCAAGTTGCTTAGTACATTATTCAAAGAAATATGTAAACTAGATTTACGTGCAGTGCATTTTTTAAGATCTAATTTGAAAAATATGTTTGAGAAAAATTCATGGTGGGCCACAGCTGTTCTAGGATGAAAATTAGTCAACCTATAAGCAAGCTGGAACAAACTGTACAAAAATAATTATTTGGGAATTATTACAGCCTCTCTACATGCACATAAACAGAATTGAAAGGATACCAGACAGAGGCTATAACTAGCATGTTATTCATAGTGCTGCTATTACTTACAAGTGTATTCTACTAATATTGGTTTGGCTTAACACAAGAATCAACTAATCATCTGATACGTACATGCAAGATTGCTCCTACCATGTACCAAGTCATATGCAAATTTAGCCTGTTAGCAGCTTTTCACTTATGATATTCGGAATAATTGTTTGTCCCTCGGACACATGCACTGAACACTACTGGACAGAATCATGTTTATGAGAAGCAAAAAAAATCTATGCTTTCTTCCCTGTTCCATATGCATAAAAATACCCGCAGGAATGTTTTGCTGAAAATCTGATGTTCAAAGTACATTTATTAACAATTGTATCATTACTTATTAATCCAAAACTCACACTATTTTTCTTTAGGTATTTACAGAAATGTGGTTTACATCTTATGATTGGAAAAATGGGTGTTATGATTTTTCTTCTATTTTCTGTTTATAGCAAATGAGAAAGTCTTCCTAATTCATTATAAAACTCATTTGTCATATCAGATTACTTTTAAATTAGCTTTGCCCCCGTGTTTTCCATATTTAGTTCTGAGAGTTATTGCTTTCCATTGTGAAAATCTATGCCTGCCCGTCTGAGAAAGGGACTAATCCTGATCCCATTAGTGCCACACACAGCAAAGCAAACAGAAGTTTCCTGGTCTGATCCTTCTCCCTTTCCCTGCTGTACAGTCACGCACGCTAGGACACAGCAGGCTGGGGACCCCAAAACCAGAGCTGGGCAGCAGGAACACACTCCCCACACAGGGACAGCCTGAGCCAGGGCTGCCAGAGGAGCAGGTCCAGGGCACCCAGGGCGCTCTTCCAATGCTGAGCAACACAGTGCCTAAAATCTCACACATTGCACTGCAACAAGACTACAGAAAAAGCCGGGAAAAAATGAAATTGCCCTCTCATGCTGCAGAAGAATAGCTTCCCACAGAAAGGACGTGGAAAAAAAAGTTATCTTGCAAGCATCAGCAAAAGCTCAGTGTAATTACAAGAGCTAACAGAGTAACAGGCTCACAATAACATGTTGTGGGGCTGCTAAAGACTATCTTTTCCAGTTGAGTTACAATAATGACCTATGATTTATTTTGAGTTAGAACCTGAGGAACAAAGTTACATATGTATTATTTACTGCATTTTGTCTGTAGCAAACATCATTTCTTCACTTTAGTTACAGAGAAAGTAAGAATTGGTGTGAGTGTATTTGTGTGTTATTTAAGAAAGCAAAACTACTTTCTGATTTCATGGTCTGATATCCAAACTTCTTGAAACAAATAGGAGACATCCTGCTCCCTGCCACAAACCAGCTCAGCCTGTGGTTATCAAGCATGGGCTGGGTCTGCAGTGAGCACAACTCCACACGCACCTCGAGGGGGGGAAGGTGCCCACAGCTGGGCCACCAGCTGCCAGGGCAGGGGCAGAGATGCACAGAGCCCGGCAGGTGAGCTGCAGCTGCTCTGCAGTCCCCAGCCCAACCTGCGGAGTGCTCTGAGAATCATAGCTGCAAATTCAGAAGAGGTTGATGAATTGAGTCTTCTTTCGAGAAGAGAATGTGCTATATGGTTTCCTCCCCCACAAACTAGCTAATAACAAACACAGTATTAGAATTTGGAAATATTAAGCATAAAGCCAAGGTTTCTCCCTTTTCATCAGCTCTTAATCTGTTGACCATTAATCATCTAACATGATAGAATCTTTCTTTTTCTTATTACACCAGCTCACTTTACAGCATGCAGCCCAGTCCATGGGGTGTTTGTCTGCTGCCCAGAAGTACCCAGTCTGAGCTAGGTCTCATCTTTGAGGATTCTTGACTGTATACAGATCTATCATAGGTGTATGATGTAGACATCACATTAATTAGGAATTGTTTTAATACATTGGAAAAAAATGAGCCTTCTGCATTCCATCCCTCTGTTGAGCTTACGCACAAAATGTCAGTTTCATTTGAGCGTTTCATCTGCATATTTGATAGTCTTGAATGGAGAATGCCCTTTGCATACAAAGCATCATAATTACCACAAAATCATTTAGCATACCTATAGTTCATTAAAAGGAAAATACCATCAAGAAGTTATAAATATTTTAATTTATGGTGTCTCCTAGCTGCTTTCCAATGGCATTTAAAAAACAGATTTAGGTTTCTGAGTAGCTTTGGTGCTAAATAAAGAGCTCTCATTTATCTCCACGCTTTAGATTTTTATTTTTTAAAATAGTTCTTAATTCTTCTCTCCATTTTCTTGCCCATTCTTCATCGACCTTAACGCAGACTAGGCAAATTAAGACTCAACTGGGAAGAATTCTGTCTGACCATGAAATCAGCAGAATAAGGCACAGTTGTGTGCTTCTTGTAAATACACACAACCATTTACAGAAGCCACAAGTGGAAGCAGGAAACAATGATTATAGGACCACTCAGAAATGTTGGTTGTAAGCTAGACCAGAAAATATTTTAATCATATTCTTGCAGGATTTTTCCCCAAAATGCTCAGTGCAAAACTGCTCAATGGAAATTAATTCTAATAACTTTGTGGAATCTTCTATTCAAGCTGTAATTCTTCACATTACACAAATCTTGCCACAAAAGAGATAATAGGCATGGGATATATTGAATTACTAGATAAAGTTCTTATCTGTTCCTCTGTTACTTCATTGGATCTGAAATGACAAGTCATAGTTATTAAAACCCTGCAAATTGCCTGTGATTAACAAGGAAGCCTATACCTTATCCTAATATAATTATCTTCTCTGTCTGAAGCCCATGACAATCATCAACGATTCTTGTCCCTAGAAAAAAACTTTTTACACGGTAGTTACTCATAGTTCTGTGGAGAACATCTTCAGTCATTAACAAAATGATCTTATAATTACAGTACATCTTGCACAGCACCTCTTGGTATTTTGATACGTTCTGCCATGGCAGTCTTGTGGGAAGCCAAAAGAATTTCCAGATTTCTCTTGAAGTAGTCATTTATCAGTGAGGGCCAGAATATAAAGCAGGAGCGAGCTTCTAACAAATTATATAAATATCAAGAACTAATTTTATAAATTAAAAGTTTAGAATCGAAAAATGCAGCTTGTATGTTGGTGTTGTTTTGCAAAATGTCCTATTTAGAGGAAATCACCTAAATCTTGTTAGCTGCTTTCCAGCACACAAGAAATTACCTCTGAATCTCTTAGGTGCAAGCTCCTCTCACCATATTTCCATAGACCAAATGGAGGAAGGAGAACTTCAGATGTGCCAATGTGGTCCCTAGCAGACTGAGGTTGCCATCAGTGCCACAGGGTGTTCCAGCTCATGGGCAGAGGCAGGCTCACAGCCACCCACACGCTGCTCCACAGCCATGCTGACCCTTCCAAGGAGCCTCTGGGGAAAAGCCATCATGAAGCACCTCTCCTAGGAGCATCCTCAGGCTAAACCAGCAAGTGTGCCCAGGGGTTAAGACTTTCATATAATAAAACATTTGAAGTCAGCTTTTTGGAAGGGTTTGTGGAGTGTGAGCATCCTTTGTTCTGGTTATGCCAGATAGGTTTAAAAGCAAACTCGAAATTCAAAATTTTGTTCTTCTATCCTTAGGAAGAAAAATACAGTCCAGAGAGGAAAGCTGCTCAGCAGTGTTATAGGGAGGGGAACCCAGTGGTGCCACAAAACGTGCCTGCGTGACTGCTGCAGACTGCAGCCATTTGAAGTAGATATTCCACAGATTGCTTCATCTTAAAAAGCTAAAATCAGAATTGTTATTACTTTGAGGGAACAGATATTGTCTACAACCAGGTCTTCTGAGGGATATTACAAGCAGCAATAAATGTATTTGTTTTACAGAAGTACTGGAAATATTTTTGAAATACTCATTGGGATTGAAATCCTGCTCCTCTCAGCACTGAACAAACTCTAACAGAAATTGAGTATTTTCCTAATAAACTTGGAGATCAAAGCTAGAAACAGCAACTGCAGAAATAGGTGAAAAAGGCAGACCCCAAATCACAGCAAGTGCAGCTCTGCGCCTTGAGCTGGCTGGTGTGGAGGGATCAGGAGCCCATGCCAGCACCCTGACAGCAGAGGAAGCATAAAAAGAACTCTTGTTTTCAGCTTTACAACTTTACAACTGAAAGCTGGACAGGCAATAAAAAGAAAATGAATGCTCAGGTCAGCCTTTGCTTTAGAGCAAGTTGGTTCAGAAGTTAGTTGGAAGCACACCTCACCACCACATTCCTGCTCCTCGCTGTCAGTGTGATACCAGCCCTGATGAAGCCTTTGAGGGAGTCAGTCCGGTCAGCAGCTTGCCACCAGCATTCCCCAGCCACCAGTGAGAGACCCCAGCTCAGGCTGGACAGGCGCTGCTCTGCACTGCCTCCTGGGGTCTGTCTGCACCTGGTGGCAGCTCCAGCCTCTGCACAGCTTCTGTCCACCAACAGTGCTGGGCAAGGGCACCTCTGCGCTCTCATCAATGCTGCAAGTTGACATCTTTGGTGATGTAAGAATCAGTTCAACCTTCCTGCTGTCTTTTCAGTACATACCCCCACGTCTCATCTCCTTGCTGCGCAGCTTTCCTGAAGTCAAGCCACCCTAAACAACAACTGCTGAATTCCTTTAGTGTTTAGTCCAAAATATTACAAGTGTAGTTACTAACTGGGCATTCCCCGAGTACAGCTCATCGTGTTTGACTCATTTCCTGAAAGTACCTTCATAAAATACCTGACAGTGACTAAAGAAATTACAAGCAAGAACATCTGCATTTTCTAGCCATGCATCCCATCTTCTGCTCTGAATAATTATGACTTAAATCAATCATCAAAAATCCATAACTTTCTCTAGCACATCAACATTACATTAATACGAAAATCAATGTTTGCACACGCAAATCAATACCTAAGTGGTCAGTGACCGTTTGCATTCGGAAGCAGCAGATTTTAACCAACAGCTGCAGGCTGCCAAGGAGTGCAGGTTTCTGGTTTCAGCATTAGTCACCAAGGAAGAAACAAGATGGAGAAATTGGGGAGGAGGGAGGCAGAGGGAGCCCAGTGAGCAGAACAATGCTGTCTGATTTATGGCCTGTGGCTGCCATCCCCCAGCGCACTGCTGAGCCCAAGTACCAAGTAACCTTTCTAATCAAAGTAGCAGTTATACAGAAGAATAAATGATGCAAAGAATAGACCCAAGATTAACCAAGTAATTCTAAGCAGATATTTTTATTCCTTTATTTTTGTATCTTGATACCAAAGCAGCTCTTTGTTGGAATGCCTTTCTGATTACCTGGCATTTATGGCTTAATTGTGTGGTTTAAAAACATTCCTCTGATAACAGAGGAGTACAACATTCAGTTATTGTAATTGTTTGAATCAACCACAAGAGAAGGTAGGATACTATATCTTACAATTAATATTTTTTGCAGTCTTAGACCACGAGCCTTCGAGTGAAGATTTCTAGGTGTTAAACAGTAAGTTTTCCAATGAATAGGGCAGTCATCCTGGCGGATCACAGACATAAGGGCTAGCAGATGAGTATACACTCCTAAGGTATGATGCAATAGAAGTGAGGGTGAAAAAAAGTCTATTAAATCATCAAATTAATTTCCCTGTGCCTTGCCTAACAGGCACATGTAGGATCTGTTTGCAAAGCCTAACTTCTCTCGGGCCCTTGGAAAGGCTGGACTCTGACCAGGGACATCCCCAGGAGCACGGAGGGACAAGTGGCAAACAGCCACCAAGCACCACCTGCATCTTCCTAGCACAGGAAGAAGACATGGATGTGTTTCTCCAGGATAAAGTGATCAATAACGGGCAGAGCATAAGAGTCAGAGGTCTCTACTTTGCAAGCACATCTTACAACCAGGTGAAAATAAGGCTACATCAGGCTGCATAAAGAGCATGCAACACATGCTTAGCTAAGGAAAACACAGGAGGAGAAACAGATTATCCTGACATCTGAATTTATAATTAATCATTTATTATGTTAACAGAACTCAAAAAAATTAATTGAATAAATAAAATTTTATATTTTCTCCAGAATTTGATGTTACTGGCTTTGTTTACTTCCATCTACCTCAATTCTAAATGCACTTGGAAACCTTGAATAAATGTATACGCCGATATAAGACAATTAGTTCCATAATATACTCAGGAAAGTGGGTGTGAAAATCCATTGGCCTCTTGGAAAAATGAGAACATTGTGAAAATACCATGCATCACATCCAGGGCATAAAAAAAATATATATAAAAAAAATATGCAGAGAATTCAAGGTGGGGAGTGGAGCTCTTTAACATGCTATGTTTGTATTGGATATGTCAGCCAGCCATCTTCCACTCAACAAACACAAATTCAAATAGAAGTTTACTAAAACTCATTTGTCCTAGTAAATCAAAATATGATGTATACTTTAAAGCATTTTGAAAGTGTGAGGTTTGTTTGGTCACCAGTTTTTGTACCAGCTAACAGTGAAGCTCACGCTCCCAGGCAGCACAAGCAGCTGCGCAGCTAATTAACACCACTGCGTTTTTCTCTTTCATGAGCCAAAAGCACCAGTCCTTGTTCTGCAGCAGTGGGCAGTAGTGAAGTTATTCATCCACACTATCGTGGTCTTCTTATTGATGTAGATACTGTTAATACATTTTGGGGAAATAAATCCTTCATTTTAGAGGAAATTGAGTCATACAAAAGAGGAAAACCAGTGTCCCCCAAAATCTACCCATTATGGTGTTTCTTTCTTCAGTTATTCAATAACAGTTCTAGGATGGTGCAAAGGGAAGAAGGCTCGTATAACTCCAGGTATTATTTCATTTCTGTGTACAATTTGGTTTCTACCTCAGTGGTACTCATATCGGATTCAAACTCTGCTATAGATATCCAACTTGGTAATCCAACCCTTTGTTTCAGAGGAATGGGTATTAGAATAAATCCATTTATAAATATAAATAAATTTATAAACAAGTTGTTGCTGTTCACTTTTTTTAATTCCCATTTCCACTACAAACTGCTCATCTGGTAAAAAGAACATGCACTTGAACAGGCTGGATGGCAAACTGAGACAGGATCATTTGGAAGTCACAGTAGAAGACGTTGGTTTAAACTAGTGTCACTGTTTTGGCAGTATTGAGTGTTGCAAGAAGACACCTTTTTTAAAATAAAAGTTATTTTCCCAGAGCTCTTACAACATATGTCCCATGCCTGCTACCACACCACCAGAGCCATGCAGGACTTTGGAGCTCCTTGATGTGTCCCTGCAGCTGGAGCTGAGGAGCTCTGCTCAGACCCTTCCCCAGGCAGGAGGGATCCTGCCAGTTGTCAGAGGGCACCCCCAGCCAGCAGCTGTAAGTCACTAATGAGGTTCTACAGAAACAAACTTCGCATCAGCAGAAACAAAGTCAGTGCAATAAAACGACGACGGCTGGGACTTCCACGCAGCCTTTGCCTATGCTTCTGTTTCCATGGGAACCCAGCAGAAATGCAGCTCAAAGCAGAGGAAATAGAGGGCCCGTTTCGGTCCAAAGTGCAGCCATGGCTATTTGCCCAGTCACGTAAAATATGTGCCAACACAGCCTTTACAAGGAAGGGAGGTTTGGGGAAGACCAGGGGTTACACCTGCATCAGGAGGTGGTCTGCCAAGCACCAGCACCCACCACGCACATCTCCAGCTCCAACCTGCTCCCGTGGGCTCAACACCCATTAGGGTGAACCTCACCCAAAGAGCACCCACCAGCACGGCCATCAGAGGTGTCCTTGCGCATTTCAAACTGGGGGATTCCTTGTTCAAAAAGAGTTGGATCTTGGGAGGCAAGGGGGAAAGAAAGTTTGAGTCAACTTGGACTCAAATTTGGATAAAACATTGGAAAAACATTTGGGACTTTCGTGAAAATCATAGTCCCAGAGAAGGACTAGTGGTAAATTTTGTATTAACTCTTCCTCCATTCCCTACATTTCTGCCATAAGCTATAGCTTCTTCTGGTTTATGGTTTTATTCATAGGGTTATTTTCTACTTGAAGGAATGACTTTTTTTCTGACCTGAGATAAAAAAGTTTAAAATCTTGGCATTTAACTACCTAGTCTGATAGAGACCTTACTTTGCATGTGCAGTATGACTGTTTTCCTACACGTAAGGAAACTCAAAAGAGCAGAGGTTAGGCAGTAAGTGGGCTTCACCTGCCCTTCAACCAGCCCCAAGGGTGGTGTTCATCACAGCTCGCCCGAGCTAAGCCCTGTAGGTGTGGGTTGAAGGAGAAATCTACTTGAAGACTGAACTGCTTTCTGAAGCATCCTCTCTTGCTTTTGACCGTCTACTAATGGCAGTATGTCAGCTGGCACTGACAACACTGCAGAGCTACACATTCTCAGTCCTGAGAGCTCTGCTGCTTCTTTATCCAGGACTATAAAGTCTGCTCCTGTGATAAAATGCAGCTTGGTGTTTGTTTTTTTTTTCTGCTCCCACAGCACAGAGGGTCTCAATCCTGCAGGAAAGTGAGCAACAGCAGTTCTTTTAAGAGAGAAAGTGGCCTCTTTCCTCTTCGGCAGAAAGGACAGCTTCAGAGGACCTGGGGACATGTCACTTCTCCAAGGCATAACATGCCCTGAGGTCATCGGCAGCAGCAGAGAGCAGAGCAGAGCAGCCTGGAGCTACAGCCAGGTCAGGCCGACGTTTCTGCTTGGAAACACAAAGCCAGCTCCTGCTGCTCCTGCATATTTTAACTTTACTTTCATGAATATTTATCCACCAATTTATCACCCAAAACTCTTTATTGTGGGTCTGTTATGGTTTTAGCTTCTTATAATTAAAAAATTTTAGATACAATCCATATAGACCTGTCTCCCCAAGGAAAAAGGGGACCTCACCACCAAGTACCCCCTTTCTGTTGACCCAGTAGCATCATTCATAGCCTGCACCCCCAGCCACATAACCCTAGCTGATGCAAGCAACTGCATGAACTTGCAAACAGCAAGCCCTAAGCCCCTGCTTTCCTCCCCGAAGCCTGTATTACCTCCATCTGGACCCTCTACTGCTCAATCTCACCTCACTCACAGCCTGTTCAGTCTTCTATTTCTCCCTCTGACGTGAGCTCCATCTCCTTTTCACTCACGCTCTTCTTGTTTCACCTCAGAGCAATATGCTAAGAGTTTTTATTACTTTCAAGCCTTCCACCTTCCTCCCCTTTTGTCCCTTCGCTGCGCTCCCAGGAGCTGCCCTGGGTGCAGAGCTGAGCCCTGCGGCTGGGGCCGCCCCGTGCCGCACGCAGCACCCAGTGTGGGAAGGGGGGGCTGGCCCCAGCCACTGCTTCTGGCTCCCACCGGCCCCCAAATCCTCAGGCACCAGAGCAAGAGCACCCTCTGCTCTGTTCGCACATCTGTCAGCAATGGAAGTCATTTGAACACTGCAAGGCAATTGGGTCCTAATCCTACCTTGTCAAATTAGTTCCATTTGTTAAATAATGATCCTTTGTTTTCCATGTTAATAACTCTCCAAGCTCTGTAAAATAGGTTACCTCTGCGGGTAAGCTGTTTTCTTCAGAAAACCAGATCTTCAAATCCCAGTATTTCCTGTGCTGTTCTGTCCATCTGCCTTCCACTTTTTTTTTTTTTTTTAAATTGTGTATCAGATCAATCAGTTCTTGCCTTATTTTTCAGTCTTTGCATTCCTAAGGACTTGCATAAATATGTAAGGTTGGATTGTGTTTAGATACAAAGCACATAATATATCTATAAGAAACCTGTAAAAGTAGCACTTAGTTCACATAAGTGAAACAAACATAGCATGGCTCGATCAAGGTTAGAATCTGTAGTTAAGGCAGACTTAGAAAAATGCAAGATTTACATGGATTTTGCAAAGGACAAGGTTAGACAGATGCCTGCTGATGGCAAGCAGCACAGTGGGGCAAGGAAAACGTTGCTCTCCCTGCAAGCAAGGGCAAACACTAAACACGACCTTCCCTTTTTTTTTTTTTTTTTTTAATGAAGAAAATGTTTTCCTCTATTCAGCAGCTTAATGAAAACTATGAGAGTTTAAGAGTCAAGGTTTTCTAGAAGTTGTTACTGAAAAAAGGGCATGTGTTATCACAAGATGTGTGTGCTGTATCAGGAGGCAGAACAAGCCAACCAAATGGGCACCAGCTTTCTGTGAAAGAAGGTGTGTACCACTTCTGCTTATTTGTCTATTTGTGAGTGCAGAGGAGTCCGAGGGCTTCTCCTTGCTGCCCGCTTACAGCTCGGGCTCTCACTGTGCTTAACTTCACTCAGTGAATGCAGTGGCTCAGATTTTGAACTCCAGCACATGCTGTCCAGCGATGGCCATCACCACCAAACAGCGTGGCAAATCTGCTCTCCTGCTGACATCCCAGCCCATGGCCTGCTGACCTCAACAGCCTTACAGGTACCCAGACAAAGCCTGGGTTCGGAGCTGGGCAATAAATCCTTTACAGCCTTTCAAGAGAGCGTTCAGCTGCACAGCCCTCCAGCGAGTTAGCAGACTGATTAATTAATAGCAGCCTTGGCCCAGACCTCTAAGGTTTCCGTGTTATTGGCTTCATCTTACTTGCAATAAACACAGCTCTGCTCCTTCCCACCTCTTTTGACCTCCGTAATTATTAACCTGGGTTTAGTATTCCAAAGCAGTGGGTTGCAGGTACCGCTGATACTGCATTCCTCTCAGCAACACCTTCCCTATGCACACACCACAGCTTGCAATGCATCTGGAGAGGCTACACATTTGGAAGATGGCACATCCAGCTCTGACCCTGGCTCTTGGGCAGGATATAATGAGGGGGGAAGATCACC
This sequence comes from Aythya fuligula, assembly GCF_009819795.1. Classification (NCBI taxonomy): domain Eukaryota; kingdom Metazoa; phylum Chordata; class Aves; order Anseriformes; family Anatidae; genus Aythya; species Aythya fuligula. Next base: position 36,932,594 of record NC_045565.1, read on the forward strand.
GAAATATGTGCTCCTAATAGAGGTCTTGTTAGGGGAAAAAAAAAAAAAAAAAGTATAAAAATGTTAAAAAAAATAATATATTGTGATGAGTATAAAGCAGAGACCTAATAAGGAGCTATAGAGGGAGGTAAAGCTTTGTGCTGATAGAAAGCACACTGGGAAGACCACACATGCTATGTGCTCGCATCTGGAACAAACACAAACCTGAAAAAAATCATATTGCAACAGCATAGCCTGAATTGCAAATAGATTACAAGAATTAAAACACAGAAAATGAATTCTTTTCCATTTAAAATTTGCATGAGATATGATCCCCAGTGAATACAGACTGATAAAAGGAGGAGGGTTTTTAGGTGGAAAATGTCACTTGGCATGAACCTCTCGAGCCATTCCTCACCCCCCATCATTTCCTTAAGCTCAGTGTTCCACGTTGTGAAACAAAACCAACAAACTGTTCTCCTCTGGAGTCACCTGCTATGTAAAAACAATTAAATCCTGTAACAGTCTCTATTTACATACCTTACTAATGCAACAGCCAAACAAGCTTAGTCCCAAAACTTTTCCATCAGGTCTGACAACCTCCCTTTCTTCCTTGCCGATTAACTTGACTGCGTAAGCACAACTGCCAGTGCATCTGTGACAAAGATGGGTAATTAACAGTCCTGGGAGGAACCTGCAGAAGTACAGTCTTCTCTCCTGCCTTTCATGTTCCTTCAAGTAACCGCTACAGGGATCCCGAATACAAACAGCTCATGGCTCCCAGCTGCAGCTGTGGCCAGAACTGTGCCGCATCGCTTCGAGTCAGGAGCCCATGCCCAAGTTCAGAGAGTAACTTGGAGCATGCTTAAAGTGATCCCAATAGAAAAACAGTGTAAAACACACTTGCAATGTTTCCTTGGTATGGTACCAATATACCTCTTAATGAAGTCTGTAGCTTCTGGACTACGCACAGCTGACTGTTCATTCCACTTTTTTTTTTTGCATGTGCAGGCAGCTTTGGGAGAACCCCACGGAGGAGCCCCCTAAGCTCTGCAGCCTGTGCCAGGGCTATGGCACGGCACAGTGCAAATGAAGCACTCTCTGACGTCCAGACAGGTTGTGCTGCACAACTCCAGTTTACATCTCTTTGTTTGGTTTTGTCGCCTTCAGAAAAATATTGCTTAAGTGCCTTAAGTAGGAATTCCTGAAGGTTATTGGAATCTCCACCAATTCCACTTCTGTCTGATCCAGCGCTGATTATGCATTCAATCAACATGCTTTTGTCACGTGCTCAGAACTACATCTGTTAAAATAGCTCTGCATTTTATTCCACAACTGAAATGAAGCTTGATAGGATCAGCTTTATGGGTTTATCTTTGTTATTTTAAAATTAGATTTGTTTTCCATATACTTTCTGGTGCTCAGAGTTTGCTCTGAAGTACATTAAGTTAAGCCTTTAAAGACACATTCTTTATAGAACTCTCTTCTGTTAACTCTTGTTGCTTTTCTGTTCCGCTATTTTTAAACCAAAAACAAAGAATTTCATCCCAAGTATTCTAACTTTTTCTTGAATCAATCCATTTATTTGGTATGAAAGCAAGAGCACTAAGCTCCTCTGTCAGTCTGGAAATTGATTCACCAGTTGGGCAGAGATCCATCTGAAATAGCCATATTCAAAGTCCAAGGCTGCTTTCCAGTTAATCTCACATCCATATCCATGGACAACAGCTCTGTCCACAGCCATCCTAGCACTCCTGACTACTTTCCTCTTATTTATCACTGTGTAAGCTGAAATTTAAGCCATGTATCTTGTTAATGAATCAAGGATCTTTATTAATATTTCTCCACAAGTTATTTTTACTGTAAATTTTAAAACATTTTTTATGTCTCTGTAATGCTCAATATGTTCACTGGCATTTAGGCTCCAAAAAGCCAGTGGGAAAATTAGATGTACTTTAAATTAGGCAGCACTGACCATCTGGTTTTGGTGGTTTTGTGTTTTTAAACAGCAGCCACATTGGCTCAGGATAGTCCAATAACTGCTCAGCCAAGAGGTCCATCAGTTGTGCTCCTTCCAGTGTCTGGGTTCTGCACAACCCGTAAGTAAATGTTCTATCAAATTTCCCTTACAATGACATAAAACTGTATTTTAAATTGCCTAGTTAAGCTGTACTTTAAAATAACTTAACCATTTATCAATAGTTTAATCATTTAAATGATACAACCCTGGTTATGGCAACCATTACCCAAACTGTGCCTCCTACTATTTGACATCCTACTATAAGCTCCACTTAGGAGAGCAAGGAAGCCATCTCAATATGACTGGGCAGGAAAGAGCTTCTTTGGTGTCCTCCCTGTTCATGCATTATTTGTGTACTACACCTCTTTTTATTTATAAGAAAAGAATCCATAATGACCTGAAGAAGCTCCAGGGGCATTGCCTTACTCAGGGAGCAGTCTAAAATAGGACAGATTCCACCTCCACCACCCCTCACACACACACAGTAAATTACCATCCTTTTCTTCATCCTTCAGAATTTTTTATTTGGACAGCTTGGTTTAATTGCAGCAGATTTGGGGCTTGCTCATACAACGGTCATAAAAGATCATTAAAAAAAAAAAAAAAAAAAAAAAAAAGTGTCCTGAATCAACTCTGTTGATATCTGAAAGAGTGACAGAGCTGGACTGATGCAGCACTGAAAGCTTATTTCTGGAAATATTCCCATTTGGAAAAATAAGGAAAATTAAGGGGAAAAAGGTTAAATTTCCATTAATGGGTAGCCAACTTGTGTCCACTTTACTTCAAGAGCTACAAATCTAGATCTGCGAGAGTACTGCAAGGCAGATGAAGTCCTATTATGTTGCAGCACTGAGAGACGCGAGGTTTGTCAGCTCAGTGAACCGTTCGCTCCTAAAATAAATGAGCGGTTTATTGACCTTTCAGTGATTGAGACAAAACTGAAAGCCAAAAATACCCCGGCAGCAGGCAGGCCACACGGGTGATCGCTCAGCAGTCCCCAGCTTGCTCAGGGAGTGCAGCCCTGAAGGTCACCGCAGTGGAACAGGGATCGCATCGACCTGCTGAAAACTTCTGCCAAGAAACCCAGGGGTTTTGCTTTTATGCTCACTTAACTCCTTACTCATTTTTTGTTATGACCGCATATATCTGCTCCTTCAGCTTCACTGCAATACACCAGGAGCGCCACGGCTTTGCAAGAAATAGGGCCGTTATCTCCCCATCCTGGAATTATTTTCACACACTGATTCTCTCCTCTCTCCAGACGTGCTGTCAGTTTCAGTGGGAATAGCCATAACACTAAAGTTAGCCGTGCTCAACCTCAGAGCTTTAAAAGGTGCCCAAAACTCAGCATATACCTGGGGACAGCACCTTTGGCGGTCCTGGCCTCGTTTCCACATTGGCAAGGACTCGCAGCTGCAGCGTTATATGTATGTCATGGCCTGTGAGCTGTGCTGCTGGCATGCTACAATGATTTTGTAGATAAACATGTATGAATAGTTACAAAATACATCTTCAAAATACTTGAAAGCAAGGAATTTAAGAGTGATTTGGAAAACTGGACCGAGAAAAGACCTGGTTTGGGTTGGTTTTCACTGAGGGGGAAAGAAACTCCTTGTTGGCAGCTAGTGCCTGGCAGAGGAAAAATCCTAGATGTACCTCAGTGTTAGCTCTGCACAAAGCTTTTAAACCAATGGCATCATTTCTGCTCCAAGTGGTTCCACCCTGCACAATTATTTTGTTTTGTGCAGAGCAAAAGCACCAGACCCCGCAGCCTGTGGGTCAGGACAGTCCCCCTAGCTCACTGGGCCCAGAAATAAAGCTGTAATACGCATCCTGGCTTATCCCCAGGGGTACATAGTAATAATCCTGCAATTTAAGTATAGTAAAAACTGTTTTCTGGCTATGGACATGACCTTGCCCTTACCCGTAGCTTGGGATGCTTAACACCTGTTCTTACCCCACGTGTGGGCTTTGCAGAAGGGATGGAAATCTGTATGCTTGTGTCCTCCTCACTGCGAGGAATGCATCTGAGGATTTGTGTAACTCCTGATATCCCAGCTCAGAGATTCACACGCTGACCCATGCAACCCACCCAGACTCAGGTACCGATCTGCTGCTAGCAACAGCAAGCCCCAAATTCCTGCTTTGCAAAGTGAAAGGGGACTGGGTTGGGTTGCAGCTGTCTTCCCCTGCAAGCCCCTCCTGTCACAGCGACAGAGCCGTGAGTCCCCGCTGCCTCTCCGCAGCCACAGCCCGGCGTTCCCCCAGCCACCAGCACTGCTGGCTGCCAGCAGCTCCCGAGGTGTGCGAGGGAGAGGAACGGCTCTCCCAGCAGAAGAGGCCACTCTATTTAATGTCTTATACTGCCACCGTCTGAAAACTCGCTCGTTCGGAAACTCGGCTAATGGCTGTCACACACCGTCCACTCCGTCCCAGTCGCAATAAAGAAACTTCAGCTGAGGCAGTAAAGCGGCAAACACAGAAGGAAACAAAAATGATGAAAGAGGGGCATGACAAACTGGAGCTGCTGAATACAATTTGTCTCCCCGATTTCACTCACTGCACAAGTTAATAGAAATAGACAAAGGTTTATACCCTTTTTATGGACTGGGATGTGGTCGTAAAGGTAATTCCTGTTAAATGCCAGTTAAATGCCACCAGTACTCACCCCGGAAATTTCATTCACAGAACTTAGAAGCTTCTTTGCAAACAAAATAGTACTGCTGGCTGCCACAGAGTGCATGGGCGTTTATGCATAATTTAGCACAGGTTCTCCAAAGAGCAGGAATTACAGGATAGCATGTGGCAGGGTATTAAAATCTGAGCCACTCAAAAATTGTCCTTGACAAAGACAGCTGAGTAACCACAAAAAGGGGGAAATGATGCAGTCAATGCACTCTTCAGTCTGACAGACAATGACTCTGTCTTTTCAGAAAACAGGGATGCTATTACCTTTTGTTTCTCATTTCAGGCTTGGAAAATGTTCAACCACTTCCTGCAGCAAGTGCAAAGAAAATTTTGTTCACAGTTCAAGGCCTGGAGCTCAGGAGCCTGCTTTTGCTGTAGCCCAAGCCAACTCACGTAACATGGGACATTGCAGTGCACAAAACCAGGCAAGGACTGAATTTACAATGCAGACAGCACTCTGAACTCCTTGCTAGCACTAAAAATAGCTGCTGACATCAGACAGCAGCACTGGGGAGCTTCCAACCAGAGCTTCCAGCACAGGAGCACATCAGCGCCGCGGTGCCTGGGGCTGCAGGAGGCACTGGCCCCAGGGGCAGGGTCTGCCTGATCCCAGCCATGGGACAGCACAAAAGGGACCCCCACAGCAAGAGGCTGCCCCAGCTTGGTCAACATCCCTGCACTGAGCTGAGCTATGCAATGCCTGCCTGGGTGGTGAGGGCTGTGGCGTAAATATGGAGAGAAATTACAAGGCAGGAAGTTTTCTCTTCCACAGTGCTCAGAAAAATGGATTTTAGGTATGCAGCTGCTTTGTGAAAAATTCTCACCACTTCAACTACTTTTGGAAAATCCAGAGGATAAGGAGTAGCAAAAGGAGCCCTCAGTATCACCGACATGGCGAGGTAGTCTAAATGAGTGTACAGCAGGGCTCCCTGCTCAAATGTGATCTTTCCATGGAATGGGGGACAACCTTTATAACCCCTGGCACACCCCATCAGGCCCAGTGAGACCAGAAACCTCCCACACACAGAGGGAGTGAAGAACACTCGGCACCAGCAGGATTGATCTGAGGATGCACAGATCATTTAATTCTGGGTGTGTTTGATAAGGAAATGGTTATCTTTGCAATTCTGTCAGCTTTATGATTGACTTTGACATTTTAATATCCTATTTCAAAGAGTTAATGAATAGGTTGTCTTCAGGGCTTCAGCAAATTGCATAAAAGAGAGGATTTACAAATGAAATTGGGATAGAGCAGGAATTCAGCACTGCTAACCTCAGCTCAGGAGGCTGAAATGAGTCACAATTCATGTTGGCACAGTGAATAAATTTCTTTAACATCTCTTTACTATAAGATGCATGACTCTCTGCTTACTGCCTTGACAATAGAACCATCAACATCACCTCACGATACAATGCTAAAAAACAAACCCCCAGAAGTTAACTTCTGCAGAATCATTTGTTCTTATCTATTGACAAGGGAGAGGGAGCTGAGTGTTTTCCTTGATGAGAGGTAAAGTAGAGATCTTCTACAAGTTACTCTTATTTTCCACCAAAGAGGAACAACAAATGCAGATTCAAGGGGGGACAGTTTATTTAAAAAAAAAAAAAAAAAAAAAAAAAAAAAAAAAAAAGTCCTGCCATCAGTCCTGCCAAAAGAAGTTGACTCTAAACATTTGTATTCATCTACTTCGTTGCCACCTCAATGTTCAAGTGTATTTACTTAGGAGGGCTGAAACAGAGACAGATTACATGCTTTGGCAGATGCTTCATACACCTTTTAGCTAAGGCTATTTTCAGCATGACCCAAATAAGCAACACCGGAGTCAGTGGGAAAGGCATTATTCAGAGATCTGTGCTGACTGTTACAATAATCATCTCATTCAAGGTACGATTGACCATCTGTCACTGAGCTTGGGGATTTTTCCATTGAAACATTTATAAATAGTCAATTATTTAAGTGTTTAAAATTAGAAGACATTTGGGAAAGGAGCATCAAGTGACTTGGCATGCATTTCTCAGCATCCTCCTCCTCGCAGCTCTCAGCTGCTCAGCGCTGCTATGAACTCTGGTTATAATAAAGCCACATCCTCACTGGGAAGGCTTCCCCGCTATCCAACTCTTAGAGGTACCCAGTTCTGGAAAAAAAAAAAAATCCAACAGCCATGTGCTCAATTAGTTATTGCTGTAGAAGAAACCTTGATGAAAAGACAATGATAAAATATTGCATTGAGTAGCTGAGAAATATCAGGGGGAGAGAAAAGGAGAAAAACCATGAATGAGAACTACCTTTAAGCTTGAACTCAACAGCATTGGTTTAGCTAGTTGGGAAAGCCACCTTTGCATGAATGTCACTGCAAATGAATGACAGCACCGTTCTCTCCAGAGGAGCTAAATCTCATCAACATGAACACAAATAAAGGCAGGGCTCAGAGGTTTCTCCCCTTCCCAGTGGGGCACCTGGTAGCCCGCTGCCTGCTGGAGCATGCTCGCAGCACATTTCCCTCCCACAAACACTGCACTGAGGTTCTTGGGTTTGCCCCCAGCACTTCACACTTTTCATAAGGAAGCCACTGCTTTGCTTACCAATGTCACCTTAATGTCTCTTTTTCACAACATGATCCTCTTTTGCTTCAGGATATTTCAAGATTGCCTGCAATAAATATGGAGGCAAATGTATTCATTTGGAAGTTGTATTTGTCATTCACTGTTACCACTGCTACAGAACCTAGGAAGACATTCATCTACAAATTTCTTACTAGAGATTTCTTCACTGAAGACAGGTACTTGATCTTCCAGTACACTTTTTTGCCTTTTATAAAATAAATACATGAAACAATATATAATTCAGCCTTATTTTATGTTCAGTGGAAAGACATCCATACTCCGAGAAGTTATGCGCTACCAACCTGCCTCCTCAGTCTAAGAAAGAAATTAAACCTTCTTCCTGGCAATCCCTTAGAAGTTGCTTTTCAGAGTGTTCCCAGACCGCAGATGCCACAAGTACCCTTTCCACAGGGCAGGGACTTCCTCACAAGGACCTCCCTGCCCCAGGCTGAGAGACCTTCACGCCTACACACTCAGGTTTCTGCTAAGCCCCAGGTCACCGCCTTTAAAATCCCACTGCTTCCAACCCTGCTACTGACAGAGGCTCTCAGCCTTCCGAGGAAGGATGCACTCTTCAAACAGGCAGATGGGCTACCTCTGTTTAATAACCTTCGCCAGCCCAAATGCTCCTTACATTGGCTCTATTACCCGAACCAGGCCAAGTGGCCACGGTCCTGTGGCATTATATCCTAGACTGACTCATCCAAGCCCTTCCCAAACATTGCAGATATGAGCAGCTTGATTATATTCCACAGCAAAATGGTACAGGAAGCCCCCAGAATAATAAGATCTCTGCATAATCCTGAATTTCATTATGTGCGCTTACATTAAACAGAAGCTTTAGAAAAATCTACTTTTTCTAAGAGACTGGACAGGGTCAGTGTTTTGGATGGAGACAAGGAAGGAAGCAACCCCAAGAAGGATGGAGCACTTCTGCACTAAAACCCTCCTGAATATTAATGAAGCCATCACCAAAGAAGCTCCAGCATTAATGAGTAGCATGATAAAATATGACTTCAGCTTATGACATGTTCAATCGCTCATTTAATTTTTATAGGAGTTGATTAAGATGCCTTCACTTGAATTTGATACTGTTTTATAGTAAACATTACCCTTTTCTTCAAAAATCTATTGAGACAAACCACACATTTACCAAGCCGTTAAGTAAATAGTATTAAATCAACAATACCCAGGATCCCAAAATGCAGGTCATTTCCATGTATATTGATTTTATTTCCATTTGCTACAATAAAAGTTTTGTCTCCAAGCAAGAAGAAGCTGTTTTATCAAATTGTTTCAGTTCCTGAAATGCTGTAGTTCTGCAGTCTCTACACAGGGCAAACTTGCCCTAAGTGCTTTCCGCCAGACATGCCTCTAAGAGCCGACTGAGCCGAGTTCTGCACAAAATAAGGCCTGAGTGGATAGCTGCCCAGGGGACAGCAGAAAAGGAACAGAGAAGCTATGGCAGACAGCAAAGCAACATCAGTAAGATACTGCTTTTAGTGCTAAAACACATGCACGACTACTTCTGACATATGCCAGGGTTTTGTGGGCAGCCTGCATGAATGCAAAGGCATTTCCCTTTGTGCAGTAGACTTTGTGGCAAGAAACCCACAGGCAGGGCTAACCTCGCTTTCTCCCAGAACATGTGCCCCAGGCCAGGACTCAAGGCTCTGCCCATCGCTCCTCCCCAACAGCTCTAAGCAAGCACCAAGCCCCTCATAGCTCCAAACCTCGCTCCATGCACCATCACCCCTTTTGCATGCTGTGACCCCACAGGGCACTCATCACCACCAGATAATCATTGTGTTCCTTAACTAACAGCAAAGGCAGCAGGTGAGCTGGATCCATCGAGCAGCTGGATGTCAGTGCCAGCAGACCTGTGTCTTTACCCAGGCAAGTCACATTTTATTTCAGCAGGCATTCTGCCCCCAGTCAGAGCAGAGAGGGTCATACCAGTTATTTGACTCTGGATCAAATTTGTCCACTCTCCTACTGCTTCTCCTCACAGAAGCCCATCTCAGCTTCTCACATTTCCATTCACTGGTCTTTTTTCATAATTAGGTATTCTAAGATGCTTGGAAGAGTTGCAGTTCTCTAAGTGTTCCTCATTAATATGTCAATGTATTATAGTTCTTATTACTTCAGTCTGGTGCTGGGTCTTCAGTAAGGTTGGAGTATACTTCAGGCTAAACAAGTTATAAATATTCCAGTTCTGACTTTGCACTGCTGAGTTACTGCAGGCCATTTAATTTCCTGGTATCTGAAAGCCCATACCTTGAGAATGAGTGAGAAACTAAGGGATTCACAGAGAATACAAAATGATGAAAAGGTCAAGCTTCTGTCACACCTTGCACAACCATAATGAAGCCATGAGATGAACATATCTTTGTCCTTACAAAGACAAAACAAAACCAGGCTTGTCCTTTCAAACCATGTAAGAAGAGTTTCCTCATTAATATACATCCTGAATTCATATTTGCCCATCACCACTTAAAATTCAAAAGATATTTATTAACTAGTAATTCCAATTAGGACGGTCCTGGATGAAAACTATTTAAAAGCACATTTTGTGAGTGTTTGATTTAGTCTGTCCTTTTGCCAACAAAATAAAGAACTGCTCGCTTTTCCAATCTATAACAATCATTTTTGGTTCAGATACAGTAAACTAAAATTTAATTGCTATACAGCCTAACCTAGTCTACAGGATCTATATTATTCAATATTTTTCCAGAGGTTTTGCATACATAGACCCAACCGCTTTCTTTTTCTGAGTTTTATAAGCTGATAGTTTATCCTTCATTATAATAAGGACAGCAATCAAAGGAGGTTACACAGCCACTGCCTTGGAACACCATCAGATGCTCTTGTATTTAATCAACACCAAATACATGCAATAAAGCCACCGGCCAAATCCCAGCCCCATCAGCACAGCACAGCTGCCTCAAGTGCTCTTGTAGTTAAGTGTTACAACCAAAGGTTTTAGATTCCTCCAGAAGTTTTTCTAGCACAAACCAAACGGGTATGAGGGATGGAGAAGAGATGATGTAGAGATTACTCCAGGAGTTTTTTTTGTACTTAAGAGCAGCCTCACCTTCACTAGGCGTCTATTTGCAGTATAGATAACACCATTGCTTCAGACATGGCCACAGTTTTGTTTATGTCTGAGGACGGGTCTGCGCTCCTCCTTGTCAATAAAGTCAGAAAGGTACCAAGGAGCCTGGATGCAGACAAAGCTGAGGTGCTGCCAGAGGACTGAACTATGGTAGTCTCAGTAATTCGGGGCAACTGACCCCCTTTGCTATGGGAAGTTTGAATGGGAATACTCTATTTTAATTTGAGTTACAATCTGAAAAGCCAAACAAATGTGCTCTTCTGCATAGTCAATAGGCAACAATCCCTAGCACAGCAGTCAAACGGCACCCAGATGTGCTCCCTCTACTCTGATTCAGCCTCTGTCTTCTGTAACCACAGAGACACAACACAGTACTGCTACTGATAAAAACAGAGCTTTTCAGGCAAAAATACACCTGGGGAGTGGATGGGAGATAACACTACTGTGCTTCTAAGTAACTGGAGTGCTTCCTGCATACTGATAAATGCCAGAATCTTTCAGATTGTCTGACTTAACAGGCTGATCATTTATCTGCCCAAGATGAAAATACACCTATTAGTGGATGAACAGACTGAAATTCAACAACCCCCCCCCCTTTTTTTTTTTTTGAATGAGCCCCCAGAAACAGAGCACCAAATCCTTGACTGTTCCAGCATAGCCTCATGAATAGCCACAGACTTGCCTCAGAAATTGGACATTAGTGCCTATTCCTGTGTATAAAATGCCTCCTTTTAAGAATTATTTTCAGCTTTGTTAAACAATAATACTGCTTGACAACATTATTGTTCTCACTTCGGTCTTTTCAGCAGCACTGAAACTGAGCAATTCTTGCACCTGGAATTGTCTATGTCTACATACGTTCCTAGCCTGAGCAGCAGTAGGGTGACGCCTTCTCATTCCCATCAACAGAGCATCAGCTGGGTGTATCTGCTTCTTGCATGGCACTACATTTTGATGCTGTTAATTATCAGCAATTTACATGAAAATTGTGGGGCTTTGTCTTTTATTTCTCACCTACACTTAGTTCTGGTGATAAGGTTCAGAAAGCTGCCTTGCCCTTCCTCTTCCTCCCAGAAGAAAACATGCAAGAGATTACTGTAGTCAGAATTTTTCAGTTGACTTCACTGGGCCGTAACAGAAACAGGTGGAGTGCTCCAAGTTCCTGGAAGATTCAACATGTTTTTCAAAACAAATACCCAGCAAAATTACCCATTAACTAAAATACATTACTTGTGAGGGATAACAGTCAATAGCAATGTCTTTCTGAAATCCAGCCTGTTCAAATGAACATTGTTTGAACTTCAGTGTCAGGTATCTGTTGGATAAGAGCTGCAACAGCACTCAGCATTTAGCACTCAAGCTTCCAGTATTAAAATAACCCATCACAGGGAGAAGGGGAAAGAATCATTCTTCAAAAGTTTCTCTTTAGATTGCTTGCAATGGCTCAGGTTTTTCATTAGGTACAAGTGCACTAAATACATGGCAATTGGCTCAATTTCTTGTTTTGCGATTTAATTAGGCTTGAAGATAAGATGAAGTGCAAGCCCTTTGCAGCTGAAGGAAGAAAAGATTTTATTCCTGAGCTTAGAGTATTCTCACTGAACAATGACACTGTAACCACTGCTTCTTCTCCCACTGCAGCCCAGGTAGCCCTTACACCAGTTGATGTGGCAGGGAACAGAGAAGCTGCAATGCACAAAGCTGAGCACTCATGGGCAAAGAAGTTCCTCAGCAGAAATTGCTGCTCAAGTAGCAGACAGGGATCTCGAGTATTTTGCACATTGTGTTCCACCACAGTTGTCTGATAGTGAGCTGATGGTGACATTTCATACTTATATTTCAGCAGCTTAATCCTGGCATAACATATTTAAAGAACATTTTACAAGAGGCAAGCAAGTGTAATTCAATACAGTAAAAAGCATCAAAGCTGTGAAAGTGGAATGAAAGCACAAATACTGGAAGGGTAAACTGAGAAGCAGCTACTGAGGGCAAGGAGTCTGTAAGCAGCAGGTGGAGCAAGCCTGACTGTGCCCAGAACCACGACTGCAGCAGTTTCTCAAAGTCAGAGGAACTTGTTTGTTGGGAAGCCAATGTAAATAAAATCAGATTCAATCAGAGACTTTATCTGTGTTCTAGGTATAAACAAGTTCAGAAAAAAAAAAAAAAAAAAAAGGCAAGAAAGAAGTATTTATTCTGCCAAAAGATATTTTTTAAATTCTAAACCCAAGTATTCAAAAACAAAACAAAAATACTAACAACAAAAGAATTAGCTTCAGATTTATTTTTTGTGCTGAATAAAATTTCTCCTAGCCCCATGTGGCTAAGGAGTACATGCATATTTATCAACTATGCGGGAAGTTTTGCTACATCTGTTATCAGTTTTTACATGATGCTGCGTAAGAGCATCCCGGGTCAAGTAGGTCACATAAATGACAACCCATATACTGATCATTCCAAAGCCCTCTCAAGCTCCATTTAGCAGAAAGATCCCGATCTATCCAGATGCCAGCAGCCCCTGGTGCAGCTCGGAGTGCCATTTGCTCAGCTCAGCAAGGACTGCTCTCCAGCAGAGCATTGGTAAGTACCAGCCACAGGAGGGAGATGAGAGGCAGAGCCTTTCAGTACTTATTTTCCAGGTACAATCAGACTGATACATCACGTTCTCTGGCAGCTGCCAGTCTCACAAGGAAAAAAATTCAATTTTGATGCCAGGCTTACTAGACAGGCTCTCTTAAAATGAAGAAGCTCCATGGTGTTTTTAGACACTGTGTACTACCATGATACATGAGGGCTGACAGTTCTGAAGAGAAAAAGGGTTTCAGAGAACCAAGCTTTGTCATGATAGAAATCAGCTTAAGAGAGACTTCCATACCTCCACATCCATAATCACTTTAAGCTAACACTGTTTCTAGGCTAATGATTTCCAAAGCATCAAGAAAAGCAGCCCAGACAATGTTTAATCTCTGTTTTCAGAAGCAAAATGACTTTGAAACACACAGCAAGACTCCCAGAGATGAAGACATGCTCGGGTAAAAGGGCTCCGGCCAAGGCTTACCTGGCTCACACTGCCTTGTGCAGAGCTCCATTGGGCTGAGCATCACTGAGCACTGCTGAAAGACCAAAGGTGGTTTCAGTTCTGTCTGGTTCAAGCCTTAATCCAAAATACAGCCCACCTAAGGTCGCTCTCTGCCAAACCCCTCTCACTGGATCACATCAAACCTAACCCTGGCCTGAAAGACCTGACCTGAGTGTAACCCTCCCATATTTCTAGGCTGCACCCAAACCGCAGGGTTTAATGCACACCTGTATGCCATCAGGTCTCCTTGCAGCCTAATCCCTCTCTGCTTGCCCTCCTCTATTCTTGCAACCAATACAATGCAGCTGGAGCAGGACATTTAGCGTGAGGAATTTACAGGCTTTGACTAGATCTTGTGCTGGGAGAATAACCAGATTGACAGTGTGATTGACAAGGGCAAGAAGTACATCAAGAATTTTTTAACTTGTTAGTGGCTTATAGACATATTAAAAAAAAAATGTTAACTCCAAACAGATAGACCTACAGTAATCAGCAAGCCCCAATAAAGAAACATAGAAGCATCTGATAAGAACCTCAAAATTAACAAAGTCAGTCTCCCAGCTCTCCTACATCCTACTCCACATCAGGCTCAGTGGCCCCAGGATGGGAGAAATGGGTGCCCTCCCAGTGTTCCCAGTGCCCCCAGCACACAGGGAGCCCTGCAGCACCCTGTTGGGTGGGCGGTGTCCCCTGGAGGGACAGTGGCCCTGTGTGCCTGGGAGAGCAGCAGAAAGAGGGAACAGGGCCCCAGAAAGACCTGAAGAAAAGGCCTCAGCCAAAAAGTGGGGAACTCTCCAACAGCAGAGGGTCCCGAGGCACCAGCCGCAGGACGTGGCACCCAGCACGGCTGGCACGAGGGGCTGCGGGCTGTGCTGCCAGCCCTGCTCCAAGCCTGGGGGCTGCAGCCCCACACCGACCAAACGCCTCCTGCTCTCCTCTTCTGCTTACAAAGAGCTGCACCAAGCTCCGCTGGCTGCTCGTGCTTACCTTCCTCCTTGAAAACTGCATGTCTCTGATCCCTCCTCCCCCAAGAGTTACAGAATGCCAGCTGGGATGTACAAAGGGAATAAGAGGTGAAAAAAAAAAACAGCGTTTTCTGAAACAAGCACCAAAATTGATGTGCAGCTTTCCACGAAAAGAACAGCATAGGGATAATGAGGTTTTAAGTAGGTACCATGGTTTATTACAAATTTATCTTTATTCATAAAATCTCCCACTAGTAATATTCCTGGCTGTAGTAGGGAATACAATATCAAATTAAGTTCCAAATACTTGAGTACAGTCAACCACTAAACCACAGCGCAATCACTTTAACAAAGTGATCCAACATAATTAATTCTTATTTTCATAAAATAAAATTAATCTTCCAATAACATTGGATCACAATATTACGTTGGAGATCCTCAAGGTGTTGTGGCAGTTTATGGCTTTAATGTACGTCATGACTATAATTTTGCTTTTAGTACATAAAGGACGTGGATTGATTTCTTGTTTGGCTGAGCAGCAAGTCAGAGGAGGCAAGGATGGAGGAAATTCAATCGGACGGTCCATTCTGCCCTTTATACTCAGGTACAGATATGGGAGATTAATTGAACAGAGGTCCCACTAACTCGTGTTTATCTCCCAGTGCCATGTCCTTCATGACATCAAGGTCTCAGTGGGATCCCAGAGACAGTTTTACACGAGTATGACTTAACCCTCAAGCTGTGTATTCAATTTAGTGTCAGAGAATGTATGGCAACACATGAAAGAGGGCTATTTGGGGACAAAACCATAGCACTCAGCTCAATGCAGCTGCTGTCTTCTTTGTAACTGGGTTTGTGCTGTGCTAACCAAAGCCTTTTTTTGCTTAGCTTTAGATGAAGAAGTTTCTGAATAAACCGTGCTGTACATGTTCCCTCCAACATGATCCGTGGCTGCCAGAGCATGTCCAATTATTCCATTGAGTTCAGCAGTTTCAAAGGTTGTTTAGATGTATGTGTGCCAACTGCTTCCTTTTGACTTGCTTACTTTGTTAAGAGGTATAAGGGATAAGAAGAAAGAAGCCATCTAATTATTTGTTACCTGACAGGAAAAAAAAATGCATACCAAGGTGTCTAGGTTAAACGGGGAATGAACGGGTTTCGCTTTCCTTCAGGAGAAGAGGGAGAGCAATGACAAGGCATGGGTATGAGGAACGCCACATCTCAGGGCAGGGGTTAACAGAAATCTTGTTTTACATATTGATCTGAACTCACAATAGTGCCTGTTTCTCCAGGGCAGGGAAAGATCGGTGAAATTTTCAAAACCTTTGCACAGTTTAAATGCAGATCGTTGTCATTTGCACTCCTGACAACAGCAGCTTGGTGCGGGTGTTGCCTTCAGAGGTGGACTGGCTTAGGTGTATTGCCATTAAACAGTGACAGTGACATCACCTCCTTTTTTTTTTACCAATTAACCTTTAACTTAGCAGCAAGATGACAGCCTAGACCTGTTAGAGGAAATAGGATAACAGAGCCTTTAGGAAGAATGAGATACTGTTCTCCCTGGCCCTGTTACAACCCCACTACACTGCAGATGCTGGGTGGTGTGGGTCAGATGACATCCAGGTGGTGAGCTCACATACAGCCCAGAAGAGGAGCAGAACTTGCCTTTTCCCCGCAGTGGGAAATTGCATATTTGTAAAAAGTGTAGGTTTAATTTTATTTTTCAAGTGCACTCCCTTCCAACAGCTAGTTAAAGCATATCAAAATTATTTCTTTCCCTCTAAGAAGTTTTCCAGTTGCATTAACAGATTCTGCTCACTGAGTTTCTGAAACGAGCTGTTGGTGATACGCCTTGTGCATTGCCTTTTCTTCCTGTTGGCTTTCTACTTCCTTGCTCACAGCTCTGCTGGAAAATGTAAGAAATCGGGCGCTTGAAGTGATGGCCACTTAGCATAGCTGAGGAAATCACTGTATCATGAAAAGTGGAAAAAAGACAGTATAAAGAATGAATAGACGGCTTTGTCTTGTCTGCTCTTCAGCCAGATCTGGACAAAAGAGAAATATGCAGCACTGAGCAAAGCAGGGAGAGCCACGATGTCGTCCCAGCTCAGACCTTCAGAAACTGCAAATTGCTTTTTCTGGAATTTTAGATTTTTTACTTACATGTTCCATCTTTAGTAGCCAGCCAAAATTTTATACATGTTATACTTATCACAGCTGCTTTCTTGATTCAGGTGTGGTAGAAGAACATTTTCCAGTTCTGGTCACCACTAAGTCACCTTACAAAGCAGTTTAAGTCTACAGAGGTCAACAGGCACTTGCTGTGGCAGAATGTTTTGTTTTGTTTTGTTTTCAATACCAAAAGTCCTCAACAAATTTGTAAGGTTCAGGGTTTGAATCTGTTCCACCTCACCTGTAAGGTAATATAATAAATATAATAAAATGTATAAAAATAATATTTATAATATTTATATCATATATAATATTTATAATATAAATATGTAAATCAAATATAATCAAATGTTTTACTAAGATAACTGAACAGTCATGTAGAGTAACCCAAGCTGACTTTGGCATTAACAGAACTGGTAAATGGCAAAATTAAGCTTAAGACTCTTTATCCACATTTGTGGCGTAGGTTTCCTGGAGGTGATGAAGCTGGGTTATAGGAGGTAGACAAACCAATGAACAGAGAAAAATCAGTCTTAAGCAGGCTGAAACTAGGCATTTAAAGGAAAAATTCCCTTTGTAGTATTGTTGTTGTTACTATTATGCATGGCTGAAGCATCAAGTGGAAAATGATTGTTTGACTGCTGAGGTGGCTGCTCCCAGGAAGGTATAAAACATCAATTTTCCTCTTGGGAATACTTCCAAGAAAGGAAACAAAATAAAATAAGCAGTTAAAAACATGAGGATGTATACAAAAGGAATGTTTTTAAAAGTTAATATTTTATGACTATTATTGGTATGCTCTTAAAAAATATACTATATAAAAATCTTCCAAGACACAGAAAGACTGTACTTAAAAAGACACCCAACTTAATAGCAATACTTCCCTTTTTCTGGTCGTTTCTGTATTTCTTCCTTTTGCTGTAGTTCACAAGAAATTATTCACTGCTTCCCTGTAGGCTTAGCCTTATCCTTCCCATCAGGTTCATTTACTTCTTTCCTTCAGAGGTGAGCTCTGCTCAGATTTCAGATCACTACTTTATCACTCTAAGGAGGAGAAAGCCCTTTCTGGACAGTGAGTAAGGAACTATTTTGCAGAGGTAGTAACAGGAAAATAAATGTGTCTGGTACTAAGGATGTGAAAAGCAGAGGAGTCAGCACTCCTGGGCTCAATTGAAAGCACAGCATCTGTGTGCAACCCTGAGCACTTTATCTGCCTTATTTAGCTTCCCCATCTGTAAAATGGGAATAGTAGCCTCACAGGATTGTCCCAAATCTTCATTAATTAATACTTACATGAGTTAAGGATCTTTAAATCTCTGATCACGTTTAACTACTAAACATATTACTAAAACAAGGAGAAATAAAAGTCAGATATTAGTAGGATAAGGGACTGAAAGGGACTTAAATCCCTAAAGCACCTCATATTCTCGGTGGGATTACACAGATCTGAACCATCGCCCATCCTGCTCTCCAAGCAGCAGTGCAGAGCTTCAGCCTCCATGGGCAAATTGTGCCAGTGCCCAAGTGCTCTTAAATACAGCAGAAAACATTTATTAATAACTAAAGAATTCTCCTTTGCTGCAATTTAAGCCTATCTGTTTTCACACTGACCTGAGTGGACATGGATAACAGCTTAATGCTTTGTTCTGTGCAATATGCTTTTACATAATTAAAGACTTCTCATGTCCCTCCTCGGGATTCTTGCCTCTAGACTGAACAACACCAGTGCTTTCTTTTTTTCCTCATTAGCATGTACAAGCATTTTCTTGGGAACTGTCTAGAATAATCCTACTCTTCTGCATCACTGCCTGCGTTATTAAGGAGAGTGTGAACAGGAGAATTATTCTCAGAGTATTCCACAAATTCTTGCTCAGTTAAGCCTTCCCCAGGGTAAACGGTCTTATGAGATGCAGAGTAAATACTGTGAGGATTAGTCTCAAAATGTTTCTCAACTTTGAAAACTAGCATTAGTCGAAATCGGTCATAACCATGCTTGGCCCGGTTAAGTCTCTGGGCATTAACAAATATTTTCACATAGGAAATGATCTCTAGGAATGATTTTTAGTCCAGGAGTTCATTGCTTTATGAGATAGATGAGTTTAACGTTTGAATAAACAGACTTGGTCCCTCTTAGGGATAAGGCTATATTACTGTTCTGTCGTGTACCTGAGAGACTGGATCTTGTGAAACAGTGGCTGGGGGGTGGGGGACAGATGGAGGTGCATCTGGATCAATTATTTAATTAAAGGAGGAGAAGGAAGGATACATTTTCTTCCTATGTAGCCGTGTTTAACTTACTGTTTGCTTTTCTTCATTCAATAAAAATCATACATGGGTAAATACACAGATTACTAAAACAGTCAAGCTACAAAGAGAACCACAGTAAGTTTCAGCTATTTTGTTAAAAACAGTTTTTCTTCTGCATTCATGAAGTACCAAGAAGTTGACAGTCCCAAACTCTGAACAAGTACTACCAATACAAACAGGTATTTTAATAACTGGCTTCTGTAATGGCTCATTCAGATGGAATGAGGCACAGTCATCTGGAAAGCTTTCTGAAGACCTGCTTTTCCTCTGTTGTAAATTAGTTGGGTCTCTTTTAAAGCAGAGTCCTTATTCTGAAAAATGTTCGTGTGCATAGGGAGGAGATCTAAGAGCAGGAATAATTGGACTTACCTGTTTGATGACCCTGAATTCCTGATGCTTGTAAACCTACTTTATTTCCATTTGTTTTTTCAAAAACACAGGACTTAAATTGATAGCAACCTCAGGACATGCAATGCAGAACAATAAGCAAGCAGTAAGTACACTTGACTTTTAGAGCACAGATTAATATTACCATGTTCCTTAGCTGAAAATTGCCCTTCTGACAAATTTTCTCTGGCTATTTTTCCCCACTATATTGTCGTCGTCTGAGGGAGTAAGAGTCTATTCTAAGAATTCTTATAATATATTTATCTGGAGAGACTAGGAGTAAAACCTTACTTGAATGAACACCGGTTCTCCTGAGACAGCAGCAAAGAGAAGGTTTTGTCACACAATAAAGTGGAAAATAAAGACAATTTTTTATTTTGATTTAAAAAATCTTGCTAGAAGGATCCACGGTGTTAAGTTCTTTCTATAAAGTCATTCTTAATTTTCTTTCAAAATATTTTGTTTTTAGAATATGAAAGA
Organism: Aythya fuligula; assembly: GCF_009819795.1. Lineage (NCBI taxonomy): Eukaryota > Metazoa > Chordata > Aves > Anseriformes > Anatidae > Aythya > Aythya fuligula. Next base: position 36,952,387 of record NC_045565.1, read on the forward strand.
AATAAAAATATGAGCATTTACAAAAGAAAATGACATTGTAAACATAAGTTCTATACATGTGTTTGCATAATTATTATATTGTGCAGTAAAATGTCTAATCAGCCAGACATCTCTAAATAAAAGAGCAAAAACACTTCTACATATGCTATGAAGGAATGAAGGCACAGAATGCAGTTCCACTAGAGAGGCTTTGTGTTTTGTTTTTTTTTTCCTAATTAGTATAAATTTTGCAGTTCTCTAAGTTTTCAAAGCATGGTTTGAAGTCCTCTCAGTCTTTCCATCTGAAGGAATTTGAGGCACTGCATCAGGGGACCTGGCACCTACACTTCGCAGCAGGTGTAGGAGTGTGTCAAAATATAAAATGATACTTCTGACTACTTCCAGCGAGAAATAAATAGCATGTTACTCTGGCTCACCTTTACTCACAGGCCACAGCTGCTTTCCATCTTCTGGGTGTTTTGGCTTCTCCAGTGCTGCCACCTGCCCCATACCTTTCTTTTTAGCATCTCAGCAAGACCTTGATGTGCATGAGTAGTGAACACATAAGACTACAGAAACCTCTACCTTTCAAATCCTTCTCAAGACTAAAATTTCCTACTCCTTTGCAGAAGATATGTCTGAAATAAGAAAGCATAAAGAAAGCAATAGCAAAAGCAAAGAGTTTTTTTTTTAGCAGACATCTCCTGCACACCAAGAAGGATTGCTCCAGCAGGTCATCCAGGCTATAGCCTCCTGACCTCAATTGAAGAATGATGCTGAGCAGCCACTGAATTGACAGAAAAAGACTCCAAAGGTCACACTACCATTCTGCAAGGAAATTTCTCCCAGACTTCAGATCCAGCAGTCAGCTGAACCTGTGTTTGCCAGCCAGAAAGCCAAAGACACAAAAATTCAGGTTATGCTCTGAGATGTAAATGATAGATGAAATATTAAAAAAAAAAAAAAATACACATTTTCAAAAAATTGATAGCTTTTCTTCAACCTATTCATAATGCACATTCTCTAGATTTCCAATTAAGCTTTTTTTTTTTTTTTGTCTCGTCCCTACGTTGAAACTTGCAATTTTCCTCAAAATGAGCTGTTTAAGAGACCTGATTAGATTGTTTAACAATGATGCTTGAGTTGACACCATCATTAAAGCTGAGTGTAAAAGTCTGCACTGAAATATTGCCATAGCACCAATGCCTTGCAATCCTGTAATGTGCACTCTCATAAGATGCTTCCTCATGTTGTCCCATAAGTGCAAATAGGATTCATTTTCCTCCTGCCTGGGAACTGTGAAGACGTATGATTCCTGTTATACTTTATCAAATGTTGTTAATAGCATTGCAGTTTGTCATAAGTAAATGACTCATCTGAAGCTGCTGACTGAAAATACATAGAAGACAAAAGTCTCTTATCCACATAAGCAGAAAGCACAAATCTCCTGCTAAATTTGGGTGAAACGGGCCACACTATTAAGGAATCAAGGTGGGAATGTGCAAACCAAGAGGAAACTAAGAGGAAGGTGTTGTCAGTCTGTTACACATGATCTGTAAAACACTTGTGCCTCTGCACATCCGAGACTGCAGATACCAAGAAATGCATTTCTGATTTGGCTGGGAGCTTCTTCTAGCACAACGTGCCTCAGCCAGGCTGAGACCAGGTGTTTTGGAGGAAAGTGCAGGTACAGAAGAAGAGTAATAAAAGAAGAAAATCTTAAAAATCTCCTTTACAGTCCTGTTATCCAGAAATGGGTTTCTGACTTGGAACGCAGGTTTTTCAATTCCTTTTGAAGTCTTGGACTTTATTCTTTGTATTACTCTATTATTAATTTCTCTGTGATGGAACTTGTCTATAATATTGCTGAAATGTGCTGACCTCTGATATGTTGGGCTCATGGCTGAAGAGAACAAGGATTTTCGGTTTCATGCAGGTTTGTCTGAGTTCCCAGTACTACTTTTTATCATTCACTTCTCATTTTACAAAAAGGACTATTGCTTGATAAGCAATGTCTTCCTTCTCTCCTTTTTTTTTTTTTTTTCTTTTTGTTGGTGTCTTGTTTCCTTTCAGGACAAAATGCCACATTGGTCCAAACCTATTAAAAACTGCAGAAACAGGAACAGTGCATATGTGCATCAGCCTCAAATCTAACACCAGCTGATGTGGTCCCAGCACAGACCAACGCATTGAAAGCACGCCAGGCACGTTGTCAGGTTCAAAGCCTCGCTGTGAACCTAGCTGATTTTCAGCCACCTGGGTTCCTGTTTAGATGCAACCACAGTTGAAAGACCATCTGCATAGCAAGATGCTGGAAATGAAAACTCGAGTTCGCTAATATGACAGCAAATCTGTAACAGTTCCTACAGCAGCCTGCCAAGTGCTGGATTATCACTTTAAGTGAGGTTCTCCAGCTGCTACCCTGGCCAGGCAGGTCAGTCACCTGGTTTGGGACCAGAACCCAGATTCCTTCTTCAATATCAGAATTACAGCTAAGGAATGCTTTCGGCCAGCTGAACTAGCACTGAGAAATGTCCTACTCCACATGAAATAAAGGGGCTACACACAAGCAAAATACCACCCTTGGCGATGCTCAGCCCCTGGGTGCCTTCCTGAGCCACTGTCCATGGGGACCAGCAGGGACCGGGGTGGGACAGAGACCCCGCACTGCTGCCAGCCCCGGCCCCAGGGCTCTGTGCCCCTCTGGGGAGAGGCATTGGGTCCTGCTGGATAGGGGCCCCCATCTTAACGCACACATGTAAAGCTCTAAGTTCAGTATTTTGGAAGGAAAGAAACAAAATCACAAAGGGCTTGAAGCAGAGGAAACATTCACATTTTAATTAACCAAAAATAGGGCAGTCACACTCCCACTGACACTCTTTTTCAGATCTTCCATCAACAAGAGTTACTCAGCTATTTTTATCATCAGGATGCGCAAGCAACACTGGAGGTGCAAAGTGGATGGGCAGAGGTGGATAATTTATGCACAGAAAGATAAAAGAGAGTGCTCGAACCAAGGTGAAAAATGTGCTGTGCTCCTCTCACAATTACATTTTCACTTTTCCTCCCCCGTGTGATGGAGGCCTCCACATCTCCTCTAATAAATAGAAGGAAGGAGAAAGATGGAGCTGTCAGTTTAGTTGCACTGCTGAACGGGGGACTGCGGGGGGAAGTTAAGGCTGTGCATGGGGAGAGAGGGAATCGAAATAAAGTACAGCCTGGCATTGAGATGAGGCATTTTCTTCGTTTAGACTGGGGAAAAAAAAAAAAAAAAAGATCAGGCAAGAAAGGAAAGAAAGGATAAACCAAAGGTCTTGAGATTTTCTTTCTTTGTTAAGGTGATGGAAGAGGTGACAAAAATATTTGTGTGATGTTAAAAGCAGGAACCATGGGAAGCTGGCCCTGACTGACAGCAGATTCTGGGATATTTCAGGATGGTGAAACAGGAGAACATTACTGCTTCGCAGTGGTGCTGTGTCACATTTCTCTTTCCACCTGTGTCATTTTGGTCACGCCCCAGGTAGCTGCGTGTCCACCTCTCCAGCACTTTGGGACCTCCCTGCAGCCGTGGGCTCTTGTCGTCGTACATTGTGCTGGAAAACACAGGAATGACATTTTGGCTCCTCGGTTATTTGGGAGGTGGTAGGAGACAGTCCTGTCACTGCCAGTGTCACCGGCACCCCTCAGTGACTGCCTTCTATCGCGGTGTGCTGAGGCTTGCACACGCACAGGATCACAGCCGTGCAGCACAGCTCAGCCCGGGCGTACCCATGGAGCTCAGGATCGAGCATTCGGGTACTGCCTCTGGATTTTGTTATCAGTCAGGCACGGCAGAGTTAAGTCGGCGTGCACCTGAGGTAGCATCCACATTAACTGCCCTCCTCATTTTTCAGAAATGCCCGAGGATAGACAAGGGACAATAAACAGCGGCATCTTGCAGCTGACATGCACCTGCTTTTAATTAGTCTGATGATGGGACGCACAGAGCAACAGAGAAGAGTGCACCCGAGGTAAGCAGCCTTCTAATTTCTGAGAAACTTCTGGTTTTAAGGCACTGGCAGCAGGAGATCAGTGAATTTGCCCTGCACCACACAAGCCCCGGCAGTGCCTGCAGATGACAGACTTGAGTGGTATTAATGACCATGAACCTGACTCTGGTCATGAGCCCACGCCAGCCTTACAGCACTGTAATCCCACCTCTGCTGCTAAGAAATGTGTCCGGCTCTGACTCCTTCACCAGGATGGGCAGGAGGTGACAGCCCACAGACCCTGCCCAGCCAGGTGTCACCCTGCCGGGGCCGCTGCTGCCTTCTTGTTTCGGGTTGAGATTCTGTCACACTTCAGTTGTTTATGTTTTCTCTAAGTTCCAACTGTGCCACAATTTAAATTAATAATTGAGATTAGAAACTTGAAGAGATCTTCTGCAAATGTAGTACTTCCGTCAGTGTTATTTTTAATATAGCCTGCCTTGTATCAAACGCGCTTGCAAAGCTATTCCTCCTCAAGTTTGCTGAAGCTTTCCCTGTGGAGCACAGAAAAAACTCCACAATCCCTCAGAAAATACAACTGCTAATTTTATGGTTTACCTGTGCCTTACTTCAAAGTCTCATGCCTTGTACTAAAATACTAAACACAAAAGGCTCGTAGATGAAATTGATTTTTTAAGTTATAAATTACAGAAAACATGATTTTTAATTGGATGTGCAAGAGAATGTCTGCAATAACATCTGAAATAAATAGTTTTTAAAAATAGCTTTCCTCTACAGAGCAATTTCTTTGGAACAAATAGAGTAAATGTAATAAAATGAACTTTGCATTTATATATTTATTTCTCTATTTGCATCACTTCAGAAAGTGAAAAATGGTATAATTTTATTTTGGGCCCCAGAAAATACAAGCAGAGAGTTTTTATGACTTGCCCCGTATCACACAACATTAACAGCAGAGTAGAAGTAAGCAGATTTGCATTTCCCCCCCGTGGGACTCACCCTTGCCCTGCCGTCAGGCTCCCAGGTCTCTGTGGCGATTGAAATCACAACCCCACCTTGGTCAATAGAAAGCTGTTACCAAATTAATGAAGCCTGCCTCTAGTTCTTGATGAGAACCCAAATTTCTGATAGCGCTTTGCAGAAGGTCATAGCAAAGGCTAAAAAAAAAATCATTTGGAATGTAAAATGCAGACAGCATGGAGTTAATATGAGAAGAAAGCGCGTTGTCATTAACGAGACAGGAGTAAAGGAGAACAGAGACGAAGAAACCTGGAGAAGCAGAGCCTGCGACGTCCTGCAAAGACAGCTCTGAAGGCACCTGCTGCCCAGTTCTCCCAGTGGAAGAGCCCAGATCCCGGGCTGGGTGCTGGGAATGCTGGCTGCTGGGTGCCGTGTGCCCCAGGGGGGTCAGTGTGTGCCCCCCAGGGCCGGCACGGCCACGGGGCTGAGGTGATGGAGAGAGGAGCGGGGCTCGGGGACACCTCGCAGGGCGCCTGGCAGGGAGGCTGCGGGCCTGGGGACGGCGTCTGCAGTGGGATAAAAAATCTTCCGCAATTAAAACAATTAAGACAATTAGCAATTGTTAGTAATCGATTAAAGCCATCAGTCTTGAAGATCTCTAAGGTTAAGTGCAATCAGCATACGTTTGATCGCACTTGAGCAGACTCAGGAATTGCTGTGCAGCAACATATTTGAGGAATTATTGTAGAAAGAAAAAGTAGTAAATACCAATAACTGCTTGGTGGGAAAGGGCAATGGAAAGATACAGGAAAATTAGTAAAACAGTAACTGCAACCAAGTGTGTTTTTAGAAAGAAAAAGAGAAAAAAGTGAAAGAGTGGGGAAGAAAGAGAGAAAGCAAGAATTCCAGCAAGAAAATTGAATAAGAAGGAGAAAGAAGAAAGAAAATGGCTCAAAAAAGAAATTCAACTTTTAAGCTCATGCCCACGATCTTCCAATTTTCCTGAGCTCTCACCTTCTACCCATCGACCCTGGCTTTCAGATTCAGCCACTCCTCAATTCCCTGCTGACACATTCCTTATATCTATCACACAGGGCAGAAAAGGAAGTTTTGCCAGGATATGGCCATTTTTCCCAGCTGTCATTTTTTAGCCAGTTCCTTTAACTTTGCACATTTCTTTGCCATCTCACAGGTCTCATTCCCTCAGCACCACACCAACAGGCATCCCTCCCGTCCCGCAGCGTGTTGGTGTTAAGGCCGTCCCATCCCTCACACGCTCATCACTTTATTAATGGAGACCACTACAAAGCACTTTGCATCAATACATTTTAAGTCCCTAAATTGTGATTACTACCTCTTTTTTGTTTGTTTGTTTAATATATGTAACAGAAGAGAAAAATCTACCTGGATATAGCATATACATCATACACAGAGATACTTATGAATGCTCAGTAGTTCTGCAAATAATATAGAGCAGTCAACAGAGGAGATGTTTTCTTCTAAATCAAAACAAAGTAAAGAAACCATAAAAGGACCTGATCTACCACTTTTGAAGTCAAAAGAAAACTCTCAGTGACTTCAGTGAAGCTGGATCAAGCTCAAAGTCTGCATATTTCTGTTTTCATGAGTCGTGTAAACTCCATCTGTTTTCCAGTCCCCGTGGGGAAATGCCATCTTTCTGTTTTCATTATTCAGTTTGCTCTCTCTGTTGTAGTTTGTACTCAACTCTACCACTTTCACAAAACACAATATTTTATGGTGCAGTGCTCAGCTCTCTCACAGAGGCCTCGGTTCCTGTGGCATGACTGACATCAAGCATTTTTAATTAAAAAGAAAACTTTATTACTCCATAACCTCCTCTTCCATCTTTTCTCCTCTGAAGAACAGGATTCTGGTCATGAGAGACAGCACAATATAGAACTCTTATTTTTATTTCATTGTTTCTCTCTCCCTGATTTACACATGTTAAACATGCCTGAGATCCTCCTCTCCTCCGTCCTGACTGTGATGTACAGTTTTAAGGTTGCCTGGACCTGGCTGAGAAGTCAATTGTCTCTGAATGGTGGTGGCGAGGCCAAAGCCCTTAAGGGACATTCCAGGCAATGCGAGATGGAGCAGTAGGTCCTCTATGGCCAGTGCCCCCATTCCGCAGGATAGCAGCAGTGTGAGGGTTTCAGATGATGGCTGTGTCATTGGCTTCGGAGCTCATGGCAGCTAAAGCTTTCTGCCATAAGTTATATCCATGAGCTTGGTAATGGATGCACAGAAGCAGAGAGGCTGTGGTCAACAAAAAGCTAAAAAAATAATAAAACAATAAAAAAATAAAAATAAAAGAGAGAGAGAGATACATCATCACAGACCTGTCTACATTATCTGGGCCAGCAAAACTTGTCTGAAAGCATATGATTTTTGTTACCTGTCTTTCCATCTTCCTGTGAAAGGAGTGAAGCCTACTGAAGACTGTAGAGGTTTAGTTGACAGTGATTAATTTAGTCAAATTGATGAAGATATCAGCCTATATGCAATTTTTGCCCACTGGTAAGAGATGACGGTAATACCTAGCCCTTCCCCGGCACTTCTCACGGAAACACTTGCAGAAGTGCTCCCACTCCAGGCCCCGGGAGCACAGCGGAGGCGGGTGGCTCTCCGAGGGCAGCGACAGCAGTGACCGGCCAGGCCAGGGCTTCCTCATGCCAGGACACCACCTCAGCTTAGGACATGAAGCATTGCATCCTGGCAGCACTTTGCTACTGGCTGCAAGGACTTGTGCCATTACCAAACGCAAATTCTGCATGTTCCTGGCACCAGCAGCATGCTCCTGTCCTTAGGGCAGCCTAGCGCGTTAGCTGCAGGAAGCACACCCTCCTGGATCAGGACCTGTCTGTGTCTGGGAGGCAAAGCTAACTTTGGAGCTGTGGTTAAACAAAGCACATCAGCCCTCAGAAACCAATTAGGTTCTTCATTATCAGTGGAAGGAAGTAAGGCGAGAAAGCTTCATAGTAATCAAGTCAGTGAACAAGGCCCTACTTCACTAATTCATTTGGGTATTAACAAGTGAAATCTTGCCTATACTGTGATTCTGTAATTTTGAAATAATTCCTAAAAGTAAAATTAAAATACAGGACTAACAGGAAATTTATATATCATTCTCATTTTCAATGACACTACGTACAAATTCCTTTTCTATCTAGGTAGTTTTGAACATAGAAAAAAAAAAAAATCATTCAAACAGCAGTCTTTCAAAGGTCAAGCAAGGAAATAATAATAACAGGGTGTCCTCTTGGGTAAAGCACATGAGTGCATCTATAGATACCCTCAGCTGTCTTGTAAACTCTGTTCTTTGTTGCTAAAATGAGACTAAAGCATATGCCACTGTCTGCACATCTCTGAGTACAGAAAATCTAGATATTGCTGTCCCCAGCTTGAAGACATTCAGCCTGAGCTAAAGAGGGAGGGAAGTTACACAGATGTGAGTGAATGCATCAGGAGCAGATTCATTTACATCCATGTCTACATCGTGTTTACATTATCCTCTCCAATTGTATTTCTGTGCACAACAACATTTACAAATCACCGTGTAGGAGAACAGAACATTAAGGTCAATCACTGCTAAGAACAGCAAGAGGACTCGGGGGTTCATTACACCAACCTAAGTCATGGGGAAGGAAGGTAGCAAACTGCTGAAAACAGGATATTTTAGTCCTTTATTCTTGTCAGATTACTAAGGTATACTGAAATAGTTTCTGTGTATGTCTGTTTTGTAGTATAGAGCTTGTCAAAGAGATCCATTAGTGTACTTTGGCTTTAATAAGTACAACCAAATAGGAAGATTTTTCTTCTCAAAACATTGAAAGTTTTGTCATGAAAGGGAAAACTGAATTTTCAAGTAGGTGAAATAATGCATATTAGTGCAGAATAACATAGTAAATAACACACCAGCAGTTGCCTTCCATTAGGGTCTGTGCGACGTGCTGTCAGTGTGAGTGCAGCTCCGCAGTGCCTGTACCGAGCAGGGCCAGCACAGCAGCATCGTGCTCACCACCAGCCCTCCTCCTCACCCACACCCAGAGAAAACAAGGTTAGCTTACATTTGGTAAAACACAGTCACCAGACACGACAGTGCTGGCAACCTGGCCCAGAGCGATGCAGAGGGGCACGGAAAGCCTACCAAACCTGAAGAACAGGGAAAAAGAAATAATATTGGTGGAACAGCACAAGTCTGTCAGGGTTCTCGAATAAAAATACAAAAGAAAAACCTCGCAAGCAAGGTTTGCATCAGTTGTCTGCATCAGTTGGTGCTGGCAAAGATTGATGACAATGATAAGTATGATGAATTGATGCTGTAATTATGAGTATATGAAGTTTTATGAGGAGACAACAAATGTGTCACTATTTATACACAGCTGAAAAAGCACTACCAATTTCCTTCAGACTGTCTGCAGCTTCAGAAATTAGTCATTACTGCAGGCCTGCCTTTAGATAATGATTTCCCCGATGTGAATGCTTTGCACCTGAAGATGATCTAGACCTCCAAACTGAAATGAGGTTTAAAGAGCCAAATATTATTGAAAAGCATTTAAATCCTTTATTTTGTTTGGCAGAAGCCATCCTCAGGAAATATATACATATATCAGGAAATATCCATCCTCAGGAAATATATACATATATATATGGGTGTGTTTGTATTTTGTAAAACTTCTAAACAGCATCCTGCAAGACCTACATATGCTGAGGCTGTGAAGCTGAACAAAAACAAAAATGTGAAAAGATTTGTTTTTTACTTACTAAACATGTACGCAATTGAGTAAGAAATTGCAATGCTTGCTGATATGGGAGCTGGAAACCTGGTTTACATACAAATAAATTCTGGGTACTATCACACAATGCTAATGCGGGGGTTTAATCAGCCCCAGAAGTAGGAAAGCAGACGAATGTGAGCACCATGGGGACGGGCAAGCAGCTGCTGTTCCAGACTCCAGCGAGGTCCCTGCAGGTTTCAGGCCCGCCAGGAGCCCTCCAGCACCACGTCCTCACCAGGAGGCACCTGCAGACACCAGCTGGGTGCTCCAGCAAAGACTTCGCTGCGCCAGACGCAGGCAATGTGCAGGGACCTGCAGGGCACAGCAGCAGTACCTGGGCCACCTCCGAGTGCTCTGGTGGCCACCCAGCATTGGGAGCCAACCGCCAGGGAGCCCGCGTAGGGTTTGGTTCATCGAGCATCCTGAAACCACATGGCTTTAGGTCCTCATCATAGTCCTTAGTTAGGATAAAGGCACTGAATGTCCAAAGGAATAGGCAGGGGGTACTCATGCACCCAGCACATCACCAGGTTTCATACATGTTAGATATAAACATCTTGGGGAACTTGGCACTTTTACAATTACTAGATAAATATCAAAACTAACTTCACTGATGCTTAACATGTGTTGACATGCAGGAGATTTACCAGGTTCACACTGACATGAAAGCAAGGCTACCTCATTTTCCTGACAAAATATGTACTTTATGCCAAGCTGCTGCTTCACATCCCTCAGACTCCAGACACAGGGCCAGCAGCTTTGGGGCAAATATGAGTTGCTCCAGAGGCTCATGTTAATGTATTAGATCATGAGCTGTTCATACCCATAACTGGTACAAAACTGCTTCCTTTTTTTTGCCTTTTAATATCCTATGAGATTTTAAAGTAAAGTATCCTGTGAGTTTTTAAAGTAAACAATGAGTTAGTATTCACATGGTTATGGTCTTTTTTTTACTTCGTATCTTACACCTCAAAGAGAATTCGCCTGCATATCGGAAGGACTGACATATCCCTGCAGGATGAAGCAGCCCCTGGGAAGCGCTCCTGTTTGTCTTACAGCCTACGAGGACAGAGCAGTTTAATGTTTTGGTAGAAGGCGCAAGTGAGCTTCTCTTCAGTGATGAAGGAAAATAAGCTTAGTGCTAAGGCAAATAGAAAATATTGATCTATCTCCAGGTACTGTAGCTGAAAACCTTTTGTAAAATATATCATCCCCTATCCCTACTGATCAATGCCCTTTGTTTTTCACCAGCTAATTCCCTGTAGTGGAAAGTTTAACTTTGAGCACACACACACAAAAATAATAAAATAAAATAAAATAAAATAAAATAAAATAAAATAAAATAAAATAAAATAAAATAAAATAAAATAAAATAAAATAAAATAAAATAAAATAAAATAAAATAAAATAAGAAAACACCATTTATGAGCATCAGCTAAATAAGCAGCACGAGTGTTTCAGGACCCACATGCATCGGCTGTGCCTGCAGGAGAACCACCTCACAGGACCACCTCGCAGGCTGTCCTCCTCCCGCACTTGCTGCCCTTTGGCAAAGTGACCAAGTAACATGAACATCCAGTGCTATTTCTGTCCTTTCGTGGCATACTACAGCTACATCCATACAGCTACATGCACAGGGTTAGTTATGAAAATCAGCAAAACACACTACAAACACACAACCCCTGGAAAAGAGGCATTGGTTATATATAGAAATAACAGCAGCTTCCTAAATCCTTCCCGTGAGTGAGGGATGGATAAATAATCAGCTCCCAGCCCACAAGTCGCCCCCCTGACCACTGGCATCAGGCTGCCTGGGGAGCTGAGAGACAAAGCCCCAAGGGGCTGGGAGCCATCCCAGGAAGCGTGGCCGTCATGAAAATCCATGAGCCTGCAGCTCGCCCAGAACGATGCCAAGACTGAAATCAGAGCAAAATGAGAGCGCTTGAGTGCCTGGCCCTGCTCGCAGCCAGGCTTTGTGCTGGGGGAGCGGGGGGGCCGTGGGATGGCTACCAGCACAGACCCGGAGGGGCACACACAGCCAGCACACAGCCGGCTGATTTATTTACGTAAATCTGCCATCAGTGCCTCGAAACAGGTAATCAACTCCAATTTAAACCAACGCTTGAAACACTTCCTGTTTATTACAGGTTTACATGGTTTGGGATGGGATTTTTCGGGCCAGCTTGTTTGTGTCTCCTCTCTGCTTTTATTAAGAGCAGGCCTGTGCCATAATATTATTTTTCATACTCTCGTACCACTGACAGCACATCCATCATTCCTCATAATTGCATCTAACAAATATTGATTTTGACTCTGAAGGAGTAAATAGAAACATTAAAGTGCTTTTGCAGAAGGTACAACCACTAGTGGAAAGCATATTTAACAGACCGGCGAGGGTGCAGTCCGCGTCCTGTGACGGGGCATATGGCTGCAGGACAGCAGCACCGATTTGCAGTGGCTTAGGAACAGCCCGACAGCCGGCGTGCTGGGCTGGGCAGCCCAGCGCTGTCAATATCAGTGTTGTTCAGTCCATTCCATCTCAAAACACTTTCTCAGAGCTTCCTGGATGGGAGGAAATAAGTGTATTTTAGCCTTAGAAAACCATTCAGGCTGCTGTGTGCCCAGCCCAGGGCGCAGCGTGCAGCAGGCGGTACCCGGTGGTGCCACCGAGCCCCGCAGAGACACAGGCGGGCAGCAGCGTGCACCCCAGCAGAGCTGGGCCACCCTGAGGTTGTTAAAACACCCCACTCTTCCTTTCTTCCTCCTGGCCCTTCCTCTGGGTGTCCCCTCAGCCTCGGCATCGTGGCACAGCAGCGGTGCCACAGCCCCCCCAGCCCCCGGGGATGCGGTGCTGCCATGCGCCGTGCTTAGCTCAGCTCTCACGGGTCAGAAGCTCGCAGGGGAGCTTTGGGTTCCATGCCTGCATCCCCTGGTTGTGTACAACCAAGCAGCTGTACCCAGGCAGGGTATATTTCCAAGTGCAGCTCCTCCTCTGCTCTCTGAGATTACCCCCAGACACCAGCTGAGACACCGGCAGAGGTGACAGCGCTGCAGCAACTCGTCCCTTGGTCACAGGCAGCGCAGCTCTGGTGCCTCACCCAATTTATCCATGGTGCAAATAAAGTTTGCTTTGGAGAGGTTAATAGAAACATTCCTCAGCGTTGGAAATGGATGAGGCACAGCTTTCAAAAGGTATTGCCTTGCAGACAGAGGCAGAAATCATAGGATCACAGAGTCATTTAGGTTGGAAAAGACCCATAAGATTGTCACATCCAGCCATCACCTAACACTACAAGCCCACCACTAAACCATGTCCCTTAGTGCCACATCCACACGTCTCTTAAACACCTCAAGGGACAAAGATGCTCCCTGGGCAGCCTGTCCCAGTGCTTGACTGCCCTCTCCATGAAGAAATTCTTGTTGATCTCCAACCTAAACCTCCCCTGGTGTGACTTGAGGCCACTTCCTCCTGTCCTATACATCCCCAGTCAACCTTTCAGCCCTACATAACCTTTTCATAAATAAAACCCGGAAAGCTCTTCATGCATAAGACCAGAAATGGAAGGTTTCTGGCAAAAACAAGCAAATGCAACACATAGGAAGAGAGAAATCAATATGTAAAAAAGGAAAGAAAAAAAAAATTATTTGGAAAATTTAAGACTTTTGTATGGAGAATAGCAGTCGCTGATAACTCAGTATATTGCCATTAGTAAATTAACCTTGTAAATACAAGGTATCAAATAGCTTTGGTCTCTTTAACAAAAATAAATAAATAAAATTAAAGTAAAAAATCCCACAGTTACCTTAGACCTGATATATGGGAAGAAATGTCAGAACACCGGAATGGCAAACAATCTCCACCTGCAAGTTTTTGTGAGTTAATGAAAAATGAAGATGCATGAAGTACGTGGAAATGAGAACACCTGGAGATACCTTTCTCTTCCAGAACTCTGAAGGTGTCTTCACAAATACCTGGGCTTTAGGGGTTTGGTTTGTGGTTGTCTGTTGTGTTGCTTTGCTTTTTTTTAAATGTGAACAAAAATCTTGTAATAGAAATGAAAATACTGATTTGGTACGGAGCTCTTTTTTTTCAAGCATACATGTATTAGTTAATTAGTAGTTAATTAGCAATTAGTAAATACTCTTTATCCAAATCCCGCAGCAATTAGCCATATTGCTGCATATCACTTATGACAAACGTTAGGAAAAACAAGTGCCTTGTTGGTGCACGGGGCGCTCCGGCACCCTGTAACAGCACAGTCACGGTGCCTCTTTGACACCTTCATTGCACCGGGGCTGGCACACTCCACTTTCAGAAAGAAAAATGATTTCCATTACGGCTGCACGGTGCTCCGTCCTTATGAGCATGGGGCTGAAATGGCAAGTCAGGATGGCAAAGCTCTCCAACGGGTCCCTGAACCACAAAAACAGCTGTGCAAACTTCCCTGCTCCCGCCTACGGGGCTCTGAGCACAGACACCCGGCGGGCTGCAGGAAGGTGCAGGTGGCACCACCCATCGCTCTCAGGGCACTAAGCTCTGTGCTTTTACACTACCAGGACACCATCACACCCATATCACAGCCACCATTAAAATTCAGGACAGGCAAGAGCTGATATCCATGGTCTCACCAAAGGTCAAAGTAAAAATTAAAGAAGATCATTCCCAGTAAGGCTGAGGTCACCCTGATATATCTTCATTAGCAAAAAACACAAGGAGCAAATTCCCTCCCCTTCCTTACTTCACAGTCCCTGGAGCCGGACACGAAGCAGCAGCCAGCTACACACCCATCTCAGCTCCGGATGGACAGGGGTGAAACCTGTTTCACTCCTGCTCCCACCAGGACTCTGGACTCCCCTTTCTGCATTTCCAAGGGGTTGAAATCTCCATCAAAGCAAGAGATGCTCTAATGAGCTACTGTTTTGTTTTCTTGATTTTTTTTTTCAACATTTTTTCTGGAGAGAGTTTAAATTCTGCAGGATCCACTACTTTCAACAACATCCCTTTGGGCAACACATTCAGGCATTTGTTTCAGCAGGAGATGCCCCAGCTGGAGAAAATTTCAAGAGGAAAAGAAAAAACTCTAACATCAAGCAAGCAGCATAATGGCATGCAATAAATAACATCAAGAAGAAGAAATCATTCTAGAGAAACTTGGTTGACTACTGACAGCTTTACAGAGTGGGAAGATAAAAAGAAAATTATACATTCGGCGTGCAGTAAAGTATTGGACATTGTGTCTCTACTGAATCTTGATGGCTAACATGATTCTGACTGTCTTGTCTGGGAAATACCGCTGCTCCGGGACTGGTGGAGGGCAGCAGCTCAGCGTGCCGGCAGCTCGGCAGTGGGAAGCTTCGCCTGGCACTCACACTGAACCACTGCACTGGCTGCAAGTCTCCAGCATCCATGGAAAATTAACGAACTGATCAAGAAATCAGATCCCCACTGCACAAACACTCAGAAAAAAGAAAGCGTCGGTCAGGTGCTAGCACATCAGGAGAATGTTAAAGATGAATACAACAAGTTGAATTTTTCTCTAACAACTAAGTTCTAATGTTAGAATGAAATTCTGAACATGAGACAAATGAACATTACTAGAAGATTAAAGGAGAAAATCAACAAAAGTCACTCGAGAGACAAGAAGTTCCTTCTTAAGGAACACCATTTCAAAACCTGATCATTATCTGATACAGCAGCCTCCTGAGTTAGCAAAGGTCACTGGGAGAAAGCCAAAAAGGGATACAGGAATATCACATTTCTGTGCACATCTTTTTCCCAGAAAGGCCACGAACTGCAGTCTGGAGAGCACAAGTGGAAAAGAACAAGACAGCTGTCTGCAAACATCCATTAGCCAAGTAACCGCATTACTGGAAAGACAGGACATGGCAGAAATGGCTTTGTGCTGTGTACGGTGCCCACAGCCACTTGGATCTGGGAAAGGCTTTTATTCCTCTGCTTTCTTGCACATATTCCTCCAAAATGCCTGGTAAGTTGGTGAATAACAGTCAGGATATTATATACCTAAGCAAACTAAAAACACCTATTTCTCTATTAAAGCTCCCCTGTGAGCCCACCCGATGCCAAGTAGCAGCAGGAGGCGTTTAGCCCGGCAGCCAGCTGCCCCCTCGATGTGCCCTTGGGAGCATGGAACCGCACTTTTCAGCAGGCCTTTCATGAGGTTTTCAAGTGCCATCACCCATCGCTATCAGGCCTTTAAGCTCTGTGCTTGAAATTGCCAGGACACCGGCTCCCGGCATGGCTCCTGTCCCCACTTTCCTGTTTTCCAGGAAAGTTCACCTGCAGGGTGCTCCTTCCTCGCCCCCCCTGCCCGCTGTTACTGCTGCAGGTGCCCGGGGCTCTTTTCCATTGACACGACCAGCCTGTTGTTAATAGCTCTGCTTTAATTAATCTTGAGGGTGGGAAGAGAGAAAGACGAGCTTAGCAGAATCTAATGTATAAGGGGATCGTATTCTGTCTTTTGGGGGAGCTGCAGCCGCCATAAACACAAACATTAGGGTTTCTAAAGGCTGTGCAACAGAAGATGGCTGGAGGCAATCTTACTAGCTGATTTCTAAGGCTTAAAAACTATTTTTCATCATTGAAGAGCATGATTTACTTTCTTAGAGGCATCTGTTCAGAGAAGTACCTTGTTCCATCAGTTTTATTGCATTAATTCTGCTGCCATCCCCACGCTCACCACCCGGCAGCGCAGCCTGAGGTGGGCAGCCCGAGGGTAGGGGACAAGGCACGGGCAAGCAGGGCGGTCACCGGGACACCCCAGCACTCGGCTGCATGAGGACATTTGGTTTCAGAATTCTTTTCCTTATCCCAACCACTGCAGCAAGGAGAACTGGATACTCAACAAGAATCAGGAATGGGAGAAACAGAAACCCAGATTTTGACCAAAATTACTGGCCAACTCCAGGGGTGGTCCTCGGAGTTTCTACCTATGTTATTTGAGGGATTCATCACTTTTAAGAGACTCAGTCTCCTTGTGGTATCAAATGACATGTTTTTTAAAGGTACTTGTACACTGTATAACCTACAGTTAGTATCAAGGTTAAAATCAGATTGGACAAACAACTTGAAAAATTTTGATGAAAATGACTTCCTAGTGTGTATGTATATAGAGATATTAAGCAGTTCACAGGACAATATTTACCAATGACCACGATAATTAGCTATACATTTGACGTTTACTATAGTAAATAAAATAACTGGAATAGATAAAATATCAGGAATCCAGATGGGAGGTCTATCACCAAATCACCATCCATCCTGTGTCCCCTGTTCAGGTGCTGCACACCTGTAATTTGGCAGTTCTGTTAGCTAACAGAACTGCACAGGAAATTCTCCTTTTCACAGCCAGCATTATAACATCTATACCAAAAAAAAATTCTCTGATAATAGGTCTCCAGTGTGCTGCTCCCGAGCAGGAAAAGTCTCATTAGCTGAATGATAGCTCTCTAGCTGTAATGCCTCTCCTCCCAGTCTGCACCTGTGCACTGTGTTAACTGTATTTTAAACACAAATACAGAAAAGAACTTCAGAAAAACAGCAAACAAACAAGCTTCTTAAAAAAAAAAAAAAAAAAAAAAAAAAAAAAAAAAAAAAAAAAGCCTTTGGAGAGATTTCTTTCTAAAGTCTCACAGCAGACTAAAAATAAGCAGAGCATCCACGACCCCTCCAGCTCAGTTTCCAGGCATCAGTCAGTACCTGGCACGTTGTTTACGACCGCATGCACCAGACAACAAAACCCGCAGCTGGAGGCCCCACCTTTTCTCAGATTTATGGGAAAATCTAAATGCCTGATGTTATTTTCATATCCACCTCAGAGGCATACTAATTAATGATTAGTTGTGATACAGCAAAAGGGTGGGCTCTGCCTTCAGCTGCCAGGGTGCCAGACACCACACAAAGCCCTGGTTTACCTGAGTAAAGAGAAAACTCTTACACAGAATCGATGTTTCCTTCCAAATAGCTTCTATATCTTTAAAAAATACTAATATAATACACCTGTATGGGATTTGCTAACTCAGGGCCAGTACTGCTTAATGCTTTATGACCTTAAGTGATAAAGAAGAGCTTAAGTGATAATGCCAGTGTTAAAACAGTACTTGTACATGGCCCGAAAGACCGATTCTCACTGCCTCTCTGTTAAAAAATAAATTAAAAAAATAATAATTAAAAAAAAAAAAAAAGTCAGGAGTGAATTTATGGATTTCCTACCTAGAACACAGGGTACAACATCTTGGTCTGACACCTCTGCTGTACCACACCTAACACCCCATTCTCTCTCTTTTGGTTTGCCTCTTACATTTCCCCTCCTGTTATGTTCTTAATCCCACCTATAAATAAACACCAAAGAAGTGGCAGAAAACAGTCACAGTGGCAGAAAGTCAGTTTCTAGCCTGCTCCTATGGAGGCAGATGAGAACCTTTTCCAGTGCTAAAATGTTAAGCTGGAAGGAAAAAACCTGCTGCAAAAATCTATATTAAAGCTTTTATCAAATTAATATTTCATTACACATGCATGGGAGAGACTAATCATTCCTTGGCTGTTTCATTCTAAAAAGCTAAAACCGGCTTGTTGAGCTTTAAAACTTCACTTTTTAATAAGAAATATCTTTGTAAACAACTAATGAGAAAAATAATTTAGGGAAATGTTTTTTCCTCGATTGGGTTGTTCCTCTTATTGCTTTTTACAGCGTGATGAACAAATATTAAAAACACCCCAGCTGCTTGGCAGGTTGTTACCCCAGCTGGAGCAGGGCTCTTTAGTGGCCATGCAGGATGGAGCAGTGAGGCCCTGTGTTGCTGCAGGGAGGCACGAAGCACGGTGACACCTCGCCTCAAGGGTCTGTCCCTACCTGTGGTCTGTCCCCAGCTGTGCTTGCTGAGCAGGTGACGGGGAGCCACAGGACCCGGTGCTGCAGAACTGCCCCAAAACTTTGCTTTTTGAGCGGGCACAGGGACAGAAACTGCCCTTCAGGGCCAGGGGTCAGCCACAGCTCCCAGCCCTTCCCCAGCAAGGAGCAAATCTCCTGAGCAAGTCAGAACTCAGGAAGCATCCCAGCCAGCCCTGCTCGCCAAACTCCTTAATAATACTGAACTGGGAATTAACACAATGCTAACTCCAGGCAGAACAAGGCGCTCCTTGAGGGAATTCAGGAACAGCCAGGGAGAAGTCGTGGAACGTAAAATGCTTTCTTGTTTTCTGTGTGTTTGTTTTCAGTGCAGGATAAAGCCATCCCTGAGCAAGCTGCACAGTGAGCAGCTCCTGGGAACGTGGGAACTTCTGAACGCGGCTGTGAGAGAAGTTGGGCAAGTTTCACGCAATTGCTCAAAGTCTCAGAGGTAAAAAAAATAATGCAAATGTGTACTTCTAAAGGGTTTCTATGTAAAAAGACACTGACAGCAGGGAAGGCTTGAGATAGCCCGCTATGCACAACAAATTCTTTTACAGAGCAGTGCAAGGATGCCCATGAAGAGATACAGAAGACACCTAAGGAGGGAGGTGGCAGACGGGACAACCTGGGCACACGGCTACTCGGCTGCTTGGTGCTTGGACCTTTTGATCCAGCCATACCACGAAGGGACGTTTCCAGGTGCAGTTAACTCACCACACGAAGAAGGCTCCACAGGGTCTCAGTGCTGACCAGACAAACACATTTGGATGAGATGCTCACAGCCAATTGATTCACGAGGTCAATATTTAGTGTTGAGGGGACAATCACCAGTGCACGGCCCTGTCTCATTTAAGAATAAGCCCAGTGCTAAACCCATCATTCAGTTTCACCAGGAGCAACAAGTCCTCGGTATCTCCGAGGATCAGACACTTCCCATTCAATACCTAATTTCAAGAGTAAGCACCCAATTTAGCCCAGCTCGCCTGGAAGAACGATGCTGAGCTGGTGCAGTGCAAGATGGAAGCGGGGCTGTCTGCCTGCTAGCCATGCAGACTGAGGTGAGATGTTCCTCAATGCAGGGCTCAAACAGAAGAGACCATAGTAGTGCTATGCTTTCTGTCCTTGTGCCTGAGCATCCTGAGACATTTGCTGTTTGGGAATGCTGCTTGTTTTCAGCTACAAAGATAAATACATGAAGCACACTGAGAAATTCACCAGCCCACCCTCAGCCACCCTCAGACGGTGGTTGCCTGTGCCTGCTGCTCCCACGTGTTACCAAGGAGGTTTCTGAGCGTGAGATGAGAGGCACCAGGGATCATGGCAGCAAGACACTGTGATACCAGCATCTCCATCCCGGAGTATCAGCCACGAAACTGGTTGCTAAACATAGATATAACATTTTAATGATGTTTTAACTATTAATAATTTAACTTTTAGTAATGTTTTAACTTATTAGGATGTGTAATTTAATAATCTGAAAACAGATTGCTCTACAAGAGAAAATTACGACAAGCGTTCCCAAGGCAATGCAGGAAAACCACATCTCATATTATCCTGCGGTGGGTACAGGACCACGCCATGCTTGTGTCTTGCTTGGCAATGCAGCAGGGTGTGCCAAAAAATTGTATTTGGGGATTCAGTGAGGCTTCTCCACCTTGTGCATATGGTGGAGAACCATGAAAGACAATGCATGAAGCCAGTAAGAGTGACCTACTCCCTCAGGCTTTGTGGTAACAGGAGAACTAACAAGAGGGGAGTTTCCATTTGTACAGAAGAAAAAATAATTCAGTGTCCAGTAAAAAATAAAAAGCTATAAAGAATTAAGGCACTGAATTGCTGCATGTTGCAGCAGAAAACATATCAGTGTTACTCTAGAAATATTCCAGAAGTCAAACAGGAACCACTGAGATCTTTCTCCTCAAACTCCAAGTCAGCTGCAAAATCTAATGCACTGTGGGATTACAAGAACTGTAATGTTCCAGAAATTCTGGCAAATATTAAAATAAAGGTATGTCACCTAAAAAATAAAAAATAAAAGTTTGTTTTCCAGTGAAAACTATATTTTGATAAACACAGTTGGGGACCAGGGGTTATTTTTATATGTATTTTACAGGTTTAGTTAAGAACTTACTTTATTTTGCATGGAATGGAAAGAATGTTTAAAGCAGAAGGAGGGGATGTCCTAGCAGACCTGTTCCCAACCCGTGATAATTGCCATTCTGAGATGAATGAAAATTAAGCCATGTCCACGAGGTCTAGCAGAACAGCCAGCAAGACCTTCTTGGGTGAAGGCTTGATGCTGCTGCCTGCATGCACAGGTGCAGATCAAGAGGGGGAATATAGAGGATTAGCTCTCCTCCCTGCTCCGAGCACGTGGGATGGAAGATTTGCGTGGGCACAACCGGTCGGCAGGGCAAGGGAAGCTGAGAACTGCTCCGGGAGGTCGCTGCCACAGTTCGGTGTGGGTGAGGTGGGAGCACAGCCCCAGCCAGCACAGAACCAGCACCAGCACCAGCTGCTGGGAGACCCTGGTGCAGTTCCCCGCTCCACCCAGTGCTTAGACGAGCAGCTCATCCGTGACTTCATTCCCCCTGACAGCTTGAATCAGAAGCGTTTTTCCATGTTACGAGTAGGAGGATAAAAACACAGATGATTTGAGATAGCGATGACAGAGGGAGAAAGCAGTGTTATCAATTTAATGAATCTCAACACTTTTATTATTGCTTTAATTTCATATCTACACAGGGAAGGCTTATGCTTCGAAATGCAGCTTCTCTAGACAGCATTTCAGTATATTATGGTAATCTCCATTTTAATTTCTCTGTAAGAGAAAAAGTCTTCAAAATTGGCTCAATATCATTACTCAAAAATATTGCAAATTACAGTTTGAAAACCGGGAACTTCACAACTTGCTGTCTAAACTCACGTTGTGCCAATGGCTAATGCCACTACAAAGGTTTTCATTATCTGGCCTGCCTAAATCACAGAATCCCAGACAGGCAGAGGTGGGCAGGAACCTTGGGGTGCCTCCAGCCCCCCCTGCCCCAGCAGAACCCCCAAGCAGGGTGCCCAGCCTCATGTCCAGGTGATTTTGGGACATCCCCAAGGAGCCCCCCCCAAGCTCTGGGCAGCCTTTGCCAGGGCCATGTCACAGCCCTGTTCTCCCAGCCTCTCCTCATAGCAGAGGTGCTCCAGCCCCTTTGTCATCTCAGTGGCCCTAAATCGTAGCATGCAGCACAAATCCAACAGGAGCTACGGCCACCCAGGCACCGAAACCTGGAGCCTGCCCCTGTAGCCGCCAGCTCTCTCCCTGCTGCAGACGGAGCATGTGATAACTCTTGGTGAGGAGCTGCCCTCGATTGGCACACATAATGGAAAAGGGAAACACGAGAAGTGTCAGGAAGGCAAAAAGGAATACAAATGGCAGATGTCCTGGGAAATGAATAAATAAATATACATATTTACACCAACCATGTTATCTGTCTTCCCTGTCATGCCTTTTGGTCTCGTAGTTACTAATCCATCACCCATTTTTCTGAATTAGCAGGTCGCAATTACGCATTCCTTCTTGCGGCGCACAGACATGAGTCCTTAACCTTTAGCTGCTGGCGGGGCATTTCCATACAAAACGCCTTTCCCTGCTCAGCATTCTGCCCGCTGGCTCCGCGGGCAACTGGATTCGGAGACATCTCCCCGTCTTTTACACGCTTTTCACTTTAAAGACAGACGAAGAATCGTGACCCGGGGAGGCCGGTCCGTGAGGACGGGTCTCGGGAACTCTGCACCCCCGGGGCCCCCCCGGAGCCCCCCCGGAGCCCCCTGGAGCCCCCCGGAGCCCCCCGCCCGGCCCCGGCCCCGGCCCCGCGGAGCTGCTGCGGAGCGATCGTGCCCCCGCGCGGCCGCCGCCGGGCTGAGCGGCAGCCCCGGCTCTGCTCAGCGGCCCCCTGGCTCCTGGCAGGCTGGGGGGAGTCGGGGCTTTTATTGATAACGCTAAGGGTGGAGACAAAAGAAAATTGAAAGTGGAAAAAAAGTTTGAAAAGATCTTTCTTATTCTAATCATTTTCTAGTACTGTCTGCAAGCAAAAAGACCCTGAGCGCCCAGAATTTACAAGTTATCAGATGCAAGTGTTTTATTCTTACTCTTTACTTTCAGACAAGAGCAAAGACAACTAGGAAAACAGTGCCATGACCACGTCCCTGCGAGCCTGTCCCAGTGCCCGACCACCTCTGGGTGCAGAACCCTTCCCTAAACAGCCTGAGCCTCCCTGAGCCTGCCCTGTCCCAGCCCCATGCCGGTCCCTCGGGTCCTGGCGCTGGTCCATGATGAGGTCTCCCCTCAGCCTCCTCACATCTGGGCTCAACAAGCCGAGTGACCGCTCCTCATACATTGTCACCTTGTGCATAATCACGTGTAAACAACAAAAATAAACTGCTTCGTTAGTGCCCAGCAACAGCTTTGTGGGAAAGACATAAGCTTACCAGGAAAAAACGTCCCCATCTGAGCATTGGTTCTTACCAAACGGTGCCACCTACAGAGGAGAGCAGGCAGGAACAGGTTTTTATCTCAGGCTGACACAGAGAAGGAAATCTGCAGCTCGCAGACTCACGGGGCAGCTGCCCCCTGCCCGCCCCTGCCCTGGGGCTGCCCCTGGTTTTAGAGCTAAATTCCTCTGGCACCAGCTAATCCAGTGTCCTGACACTTATTAGCATCCTGAAATAAAAGCAAATTGTAACACAAGAGAGACCGGGTGCCGGCACAGAGACCGCTGCCCTGTGAATGCACACCTACCCCCCAGGTCTCCTGGGAAAAGGACAGGGGAGGGAACAGCTCCCACAGCGTGGGTCCAGGTGCCTGACAGCTGCTGCACTTCCCAGGACAGGGGTCTGTCAGGAAAACCTCATTCTGTCCCTTCTCTCTGCCCCCCAAACCAGAGGAAATAATTTAAGAAGCAAATTTTAGACCTTAAAAACTTTCCACTTCCCATGGACAATGTGGCCTTCTTTACCTACAAGCAGTTTGCTATGAAAACTGGATTAGTTCAGTACACAAAGTGCTACTGCTTTAGCAATTAAAATCCCACACTTCTGTACTGCACACAAACTACTGCTAGCCTAGGAAATATGCTCAGCCTCGCACCGACCCCTGCCGCAAAGGGAACAGCATCCCACTGCCCGAGGAGGGCCGTGGGGACGAGCCACGAAGCGCCCTGAATCCGTGCTGCTCTCTGGGCAGGGCCACTGGCTGCAGCCAGCAGCAGCTCCGCAGGACCCATCTCCCGGCTGCAGTTACAGCTCCGGGACAGCAGAGAGCACCGCTACACGCAGAAAGCAGCACCAGGGTGTGAGGAGTATTGGGTACCCCTAGGCAGAAAGTAAAGCAGAGCTGCAACCACCACGAACAGCTTTCTTCTTGTACGGAAAGGAGTAATGAGATGGAATGGGTTAGCGCCGGTCTTATGCCACACGCACACCTATATATATACATATATATATATACACTTTAACTAAAGAATATATATTTGTATATCTACAAGTCGGAGTGCTAAACAGGTCAATGAACCTTATTTAGCATTTACAATTACACTCACATGTGATCCCAAAGAAGACTGGATGACATTCTCTGACTCAGCATGCTTTGCTATGTCAAATAGCCTCATGTTGCTACAGGGATCACAGCAGATGAGCAAAGTCAGTGACATATATTAAAAATTAAGTATAACAAGAGAGGAAGAGAGGAAGAGCAAAAAGGAGAGAAAAAGAAAGAAAGAAAGAAAGAAAGAAAGAAAGAAAGAAAGAAAGAAAGAAAGAAAGAAAGAAAGAAAGAAAGAAAGAAAGAAAGAAAGAAAGAAAGAAAGAAAGAAAGAAAGAAAGAAAGAGAAAGAAAGAAAGAAAGAAAGAAAGAAAGAAAGAAAGAAAGAAAGAAAGAAAGAAAGAAAGAAAGAAAGAAAGAAAGAAAGAAAGAAAGAAAGAAAGAAAGAAAGAAAGAAAGAAAAAGGAAGGAAGGAAGGAAGGAAGAAAAAGCAAGCCTTATTTTGAACACTTCCTGATTTTTAATCTGCCAGATGGAGTGTATTTGTATGAGTTTGTATGTATACAAAATGGTGTATTTGTATGAGATTTTAATTGCAGCCCACTAACTAGTTGAAAGGAAATCAAAATACAGTACTTATAACCTCAATCAATATTTAAAACTTTATAGCCACAGCTGATAGATAAAACCCTGTGCTTTCTGTACCACAGTGGTTAGCCGAATTTCCCTTATCAGGGTAAATACACGATCTGGGACTGGCACAGTGGGTCCAGCTGGCAGTGTTCTCACCACTGGGCAGTGAAAGATAACATTCTAGAATGCACAGTCCATAATTTATTAGATTAAACAGCATTCAAGTGATACAAACTACCCGAACAATGCTTAGAAAGAGGAGGAATCTATTAGCATCACATCCTAATTTCCAGCAGCCAGCCTCACTTTCTGTCCGATCGCACCGCAGTGCCAGGACGCAGCATATATCCACGTTCCTGGCAGTTCACATGGCAGTCCGGGTATGGTTACCACAGCCTAAATTCTGGAGACAAGGACAGACACAAACCTCCATAAAAATAATTGAGATAGGATGAAGGCTCGGTGTCTGTAGCAGAACAGGGTAAGGCACAAGGGCAAAGTCACAGCACTGAGCAGACAAGCACGAACTCCAGACCGCCTCAGCTCCCAAAACCAGCGATGTCCCACAAAGCTACACCCAAATCCCCAGCTCACCCCGTGTGCTGACCCTTCCAAATCTCACTCCGGCCATTTCAGGCACGGGGCTAATTGGGACCCCCCCGCTGCGGCTGGGTTTCTCAGCTGCCTGCCCCGTACCTGCTGGCTCCTGGAACGTCCCACACCACTTCAGGCTGCTCGTGCTGCCCCCACACTCCTCCACATCTCCACACCTTCTGCTGATGCTCCATAGAACAGCCAGGGGCTGGGGGGGGGATACACAGAGAGGAGACAGCAGCAACCCCCCCAAAGCTGCTGGGCGCTTTTCAGGCAGGGACCTTTAGGAAGAGACCAGCCTTGCCCAGTTGCTCACCAACAAGCTTTCCACAGCCGGGGTGGGAGACAGCAGCCTTCAGCACCAGTTTGCTGCCCTCCCAGGAGCAGTGCCTGGCTTTTCATTTCACAGGCAGAGCAGAGCAGAGCGCTCCAGCAAGCCGCCTGGTTGCCATGGCTTTCCCCATGTGCCACGCATACGAGCACCTTCTCCTCGCGTTCAGCACCTGTTCTGCATGCACCGCATGGCTCTCTGCCTCAAAGTAAGTTTTGTCTCTCAGAATGCCAAGCAGCTTGACTCCCTACAAAAAAAGAAACAAAACAAAGTCTCCCGTAAAGAGACTTTGCTCTGGTAGCTTGCTAGCAAGCCGAGCTCTCCCTGACGCTTCCTACGTCTCCAGAATCACTGAAGAAAACAGATTTGCTTTGATTAGAGGAAATTTTATGAGCTTGTGGTAAGAGTACAGGACAGTTCAATAATTGAAATAAATGTTTAGCACATGCCCATGTCCCTTTCCCTCAGACCTTTGTGTGCCCTGGCTCCCTCCCAGTGTAAACCCCTGCTTACCAGCTCGTGCCATGCTGAGGACGCAGCCACAATTTGGCTGGGTGGTGGAGGAAATCATGACAGCCATAAATAAGCAATAGCATTTCTTTACTTTTTTTTTTCTTTTACCATTGTGGAGGACCTGCAGCACATGTGCAAAGCTCAGATCTATTGGGGGCAATACGAGGACCTTATGACCATTTGCAGCCCAAGCCTCCCCGGGCAGCACAGAGCTCCAGCAGCCTCAGCAGGCACCCAGCGGGCTGCTCAGGCACAGCAGCCCCAAGGGACAGCACACTCGCTCCCTTCTCAGCAGGCTGGCTCACAAAAGCTCCCTTCACCTCCTCGCATTGAACAGAGACCACACTCTGCCTCACAAGCCCTGCCTGGCCAGCAGCCCCGGCCCTGTCCCTAAGCATGTTCCTGCTGTGAGGTTGCACAGAAAAGCAATCCAAAATACACAGGGCACTTCCACAGGTGTGGGATTTAGTCCTCTTTGGACACCACCGATGCTGAAATGTGCACAGGGCAAACAGACTTCAAAATGAAGAAGTTTACAATTATTTAAAAGTTCAGCATGTTGAGCCTGTAGTAAGATGTACATGGTGTTAGCGCTGTCCGCTGGCATTTCAAATACTCCTTGTGGGTCTTCCAGCCAGACGTAGCTCTGGCATACATTAGTTCTACATATTTCAACACTGAATTTGCTCCATTATGTCACCGTGGCTTAAACACTCATGTTATTTTCAGTATACCTTTAATGCTTACCAAAACATCAAACATCTTAGAAGGATGATTAGTCTGGAAGCCAACCAAACCTAACATCATTCTGTTGGACACACATTAGGCAGCATACTTGTCTGGCTGCGAAAGGATTTCAACACTTCATTTAGTCCCAACTCTCTTAATGAATGAATGAATAAATAAATAAATAAATAAATAAATAAATAAAAAGTCATACTTGGAGAGTTTCACTTCACACTGTCCCTGATTCAAAGACTGATGAGCTGACCACCCCCTGGGTGCTCTGCTTCCAGAGCATGCATTTCCTACTGTAGCTAACAATGAAAGTAGAAGGGCTTGTTAATCTTGTTTATTTTTAAGACATGAATTTGCTATCTACAGCCCTTTGGTGCTTTGCCCCTCCTGAAATCCTACCATCAGAATGGTAAGGAGAAGAAGAACAACAACAAAAATGTCCTCTTTCCCTTCAAATAGAAAAGCTGCAGCAGGAAAAAAGAAGACACGTCATTTCCTACGTTTATGTATATCACCACATATAGGTCTTCTAAATAACTACATGTATTTTTGCAGAACATTCCTGTGTTCAAATAAATAGGTGTTCTCCTAACTGAGGTGTTTACAGCAGGATTCAAATATTATCTTCTTCAGATGGAAGTGTTTCTTTTTCTCCTAACTCCCACTCTGTCAATCACATGGATTATTTTTATGCAGGAAGAAATAGTTCAGAGTTGAACAAATCCCCTATCGGGCTCGATTTGCCATGCTGTCAGAAGGTGGGTAATGGCTTCGTAGCCTTAAAGTCAAGGAGTGGAGTATCTGTAGCCACACCTAGCTGAAGAAGTGACTCATAACTTGGTTGTGACAGGTTTATAACTTTTCTTCTCCACTGGAAAATGCACAAGTTGCAATTAAAACCTGGGCGAGGCTGGACAAACCCAGAGATGTCTGGAATTATTCTGAAGTTTTAATTGAAGTGGCACAGAACGAAGCAGCTGCGGCTGGGTGGGAATGCGACTGTGACATTTAGCAGAGTGTCACAGAACAGAAATCTCGCTATCACAGATATGACTAACTCACTTCTGTGTCTGACATCCGTCTTCTCAGAGCTGCGAAATCAGGATAATTCCTGCTTTAATCTGGGAGCAGAGAGATGAGCAATTCCATTCAAACCAAATAATAAGTTCCTGTCAAAAGTAAGTTGAAAATTAACGTTCTAGCAAGATGTTCGTACTCAACCAGCTGCCTAGGTCTAAAAATATCAAAATGGACCATTTCTAGGGGTGTGGTACATCACAAGTGAGTGGCACTGGCTATCCCCAAAACAGAGCCCACTTCGGTTAGAGATCACTGAATGTTCTTCTAATCCTCTGAGAACTAAATCAGAAAACAGCCAGTGACAAAACAGAGGTGTATTTGTTTTTCGTTACATTAACAGGGTTGTGAACATTTGGCTCACATTTTAAACTGAAAGACTGCACTGCCACACCAGGTCCCTCCCGATAGCTCCCCAGGTGCAGCGGCCGCGCAATGCTGAGCGACTGGAAGGGCACTTAATAAACTTAAGTGATGTGAATCTGATTTGAAACAAGACCGAATTCCTTGCTTTTATGCAAATAAGCCACATAGCCCCCAGCAGTGCTGAGAACCGAGGACAACTGTGCGTGGAAAGGGCAAGCAGCAAAGGTCTTCTGAGGGCTTTGAGGACTAGCTGAAAGTGAGGAAAACACCCATAGGAAACAACATTTAGGATTTGCTGGCACTTTTCTGCTTTGACTGAGGAAAGCTGAAATGCAGAAACAGATTTACATCTTCACAGAACATACTATCTGAACTCAGAACCAAAAATGTGGCGTGGCTCCCATCCAAGCGATTATGACCTCGTGATGTTCAAGCAGAGCAAGTCTGCAGCCATACTTCATGTTCTCTGTGCTTTAAAATTGTTTCCATGGGCCACATCAGCCAGAAGACAGAAGGCAAACAGACGCAAAACCACACAGGGTTGCTATAAGAATATTTTGCTAAACTTCCAAAGATCCACAGCTGAGGAAGAAAGCTCCCTCCAAGTGGAACAGCAAGCAGCTGTTGCCCATTCCCATCAACCATAGTTTCTGCAAAATGGTGCCACCGACAGGACACAGGAAAGAGGACCCAGAGGAGGGACTTAGTTTTTGAGGAAAGAAGATGAAAAGCAAGGCTCCTGTGGGTGCGTTGGTGCAAGGCCCCCCGCAGAGCATCAGCCAGGGGCAACAAGCTGCATTTTAACACCCGCTGGCAGTGGTCAGGGACCTGGAGTCATTCAGCCTTCAAACAACTGCTCAAACTGTTTAGGCATAATCAAAGACTGGCAATTCTGCAACGCCGTGAGGAAAAACATGCAGCAAAGACAGGCCAGACCATGCTGGTGGGGCAGTAGTGCCACAGCATACGATAAAATTAAGTAAAAAACCTGCTGTCAGCCGTGAGTCCACATGGACTGCACGTACAGGCCAAAGCGTGAAGGCTGTGGCACTGCTCAGAATTACTGCTGCTCTGCCAGGCAGGCAAGCTGTTGGCACGCTGATGGGTATCTGAGAGGGGAAAAGGGCAGGAAATGCGAGGGTAAGGGCATTCATGTTTGTCCCCATCTACATGGACTGGGCCAAAACCAAATTAGGGGATAATTTCCAAACATGATTTTAGGGACTACCAACTGCTGTTTTATGGAACAGAGAGAATGCACAGACCGAGATGTGAACCCTGGCTTGCTCCTGAGTAACATGCAAGATCTCACTTCAAATGCTGTAGTTGAAAGAATTACATGCAACTCTAATACTGTTCAGCCTCCCTGTAAGAGCAAAGACTTAGAATATGTTAAAACCTGTGATCAACTTGAGAAATACAGGCTACAGGAAACAAGGACGCTCATCAGATGTAGACAGTAAAGCAACTGAGGTAACTAAATCCTTACAGGTGGCATGGAAGCTGTTAACTCCATCCAGAGCATTCACAGCCTGTGGATACCATCACTTAAAAAGGCTTGGAAAAAATCAGGAGAAAGCCAGCAAAGCCCACTAGCATGCTGATACAGGACGACATAAGGAAGAAGGTGGTATCCTTCAGACAGCTCAAGCAATATCCAAATTAAGGCAATAAGAATGGACCAAACTCCTGGAGACTAAACATAAAATGCAATTAGGCAGGCCAAAATGGAAAAGAAGTGAGGAAGCAGGAGAAATCCAATTATAAATTACAGTATAATAAACCCTAATAGCTTTTCTTCCAATAGCAATAACCTGTTAACTTGGTTATGCTTAGAGTCTCCGTCCTCAGCGATGCAGACGACTACCACTCGCCACAAGGAATGGCAGGCACGGGGCACGTTTATGGGCAGGAGCTGCTCCGTGCAGAGAGGGAAAATAGCACTCCTACAGAAACACTTCCAAATCTGCACCAGTGTCATTTAGTGGGAAACTCTCGTGGCTCCTCAGCCGGGCTACCAAGTGACCAGGCTCCTCTCCCAGCAGCAACATTTTTGACATTGCTGAAGAAGT
Organism: Aythya fuligula; assembly: GCF_009819795.1. NCBI lineage: Eukaryota > Metazoa > Chordata > Aves > Anseriformes > Anatidae > Aythya > Aythya fuligula. The sequence continues at coordinate 36,982,877 of NC_045565.1, forward strand.
GTTGTGTACAGAAGGGTTCACACCGTGCTCAGAGGCTGCCTGAAGTTTCTGTTTAGCTCGAGTTCTTTCCTTACAATGCCAGAGAGCAATTACTGGATCAGAGCATGAAAAGCACAATAGAACAGACATTTTCTTCAGCCGGGAGGTGATTCAGCTATCAGAGAGTTTCTTTTGTTTCTATTTGTGGGAAAAACAAATGGCTGTGTTTAGCTGTCTGAAGCTGAAGTTCCCAAGGTCATCCTGGCAGTCAGCTGCAGCGCGGTACCTGCGGCCCTGTGCTGCTCCTCACATTCCTTCCTCCCTAAACAGCCTGAGGTTCACTCGAGGTCAGCGGTACTGGAAGGCAAGCAGGGCGAGAAACTGTGACTAACCGGGGCACGTTTTGCCTCTGCAGCTGTAAACAGGGAGCAAAGCACATGCCATCACTCCTTCCGTTCCCTCATACAGAAGCTATCCATAATATATAAAGGAAATGTGCGGCGGCGGCCAAGGCAGCGCTGAGAAACGAGGCCGTGCTGCTTCTTCCTGGAAGAGCTGCCCTTGCTGGCGGGGCGAGCCAGCGGGACAGGCCTCAGTGCGTCAGGGCACGGCACAGCACGGCACGGCACAGCCCTGCTGCACGGGACACGGCCAGCGAAAGCGAAGGCGCTGCCTGCGGGACTGGCGTCGCAGGAGGCCAAGAGAAACACCAGCTGAGCCACGAGTCCTGTGAGACTCGTGGGAGACTCTGTCCCACGAGGGAAGGGGCCTGCTTCGCTGGGCTGGGTGCAGGGAGTGTGGTGTGAGAACCAGACACCTCCCTGAGAGGGGTTTGTAACTCAGGACAGGTCTCAGGGCAGGCATTTGGGTCTGGGGGCGGAGGGAAAGGCAACAAGGGCAGCAGCTGCCACATTTAAACAGAGTGCAATCTAAAGCCCACGGCTAAAATTCAGCATACGTCTATACACCTTATTGATAAACAAAGGGTAAGAAATACAGGTAATTAGACTAAAGACCTGGCTGTAAGGTAACTTTCCAGCTTCTAAACCGCAGATTTTCTTTGGAGTTTGGAAGAGAGGCAAAAATCCCATGGGAAAATCTGTTGCTCCTCTCACCTAGAACTAATCAGATGGTTTTTATGTCAATTAGCATGTAATATGTATCTATTAGTGAAATCTGATTCCTTATGCCAACCGGTTGTTTCTCTCCTTACAGTAAATGCTATTTCTGTGGCTTGCACTACATTTTAAAAAAATATAAATACGCTTTGAACATGCTTTGTTTTCAGGCACTAGTTGTCAAAGACCAATATCAGAGTGCCAGCCAAGAACTGGGGTTCATTTAATCATAAACAGATAGTGGGAAACATGCCGAGAAACAACTGCTGGTGAGCTGGCAACAACAACGCTTCACACAGCATATGTCAGGGGGCACGAGGCAGCTGGCTGGGCAGGATGCTATTTTGAGAGAACATTTGGAAACATCTCTGTCAGGAGCTTTTCTTGCAAAGTGTGGCAAGAGCACAGCGTCACTTTCTTCCAAGTGCAACTCGAACACACAACAGCAAGCCACTAAACTAGAAACAGCCCTGGCAAACACGCTGTGCTTTAATTCTGAGAAGTGCCCAGAAGTGTTGCACCCCTCATCGCGCAGCCTGCGCCACTCCACTCCCCCCAGGCTCCTGGAGCAGCTTCCCAGCAACTGGAGGCAAGTGACAAGTGACAACCACCGGGACCCCCTCCTTCTGGACTGCTGCAGTACACAGCCCTCCCCTGCACGAGATAAACAAACGTGTTTGGTGGTGACACCGTGAGCTCCCAAGAAGAAGCAACTGAACAGAAATGTTCTAGGAAAATCCCACACAAGTGCCCAACAACTTTAAGCAGGTTTATTCACTGCAAAACAAGCAATAGAACATATTTGTCTGAATCTTCCTCTGTCAACACATCCTTTAGTATTTCACGTTCAAAACTTCAGAAAGCTTATAAAAGCTAATTAGTTCCTTGACTTTAATTAACCTATTCTTTGAATATAATGGAAAGCAGGTGCTTTCCGTATACATATTAAACTTAAAAAAAAAAAACTTCACACAAATCTAACATTTTTTTAAAAAAATCCTGCTCATAAAACACAGACATTACAAAATCAACAAATACATGCATCCACTTCAATAGACTTAATTATTGGTTATTTTAATTTCTGTTTTCTGATGAACAGGATTCCTCCAAAAGAATGCACCTATGCCAGCGTTTGAATTCTCTCCCAAATTTCACACATTAATTTATGCTTATGGGATTTAAAGGCATACAGTTCACCCCAAAAGCACATTAGTGGAAATCAAAGAAACAAAAAGCAGGCAGACACAAAAATACTAAGCTGAGAACTAACAGTGACTGCACAGTGAGGACCCTGGCCCCTTTGGCTAGGAGGGACCCCCGGAGGGCAGCTGGCCCAGGGCTGGCCCACGCTCCTGCTTTCCTCAGGGTCACATTGAAATGGTGCATGAGGCTGCTCACATCCTCGGGCAGTCGAGACAGGAATTCCCCCAAGAATGGGACTTTCACCCTGTCCGGGCACCACATCCAGCATTAGAGCACCCTCCTGTGAAGAGCTGGGTCCTCGTATCTAGCCTGGGTTTTCCTTGCAGCAGCTGCATTGACTGCCTTTGGCCACACTGCGCAGTGCCTGTCCTCCACCCACCCCTACCTCCATCCCTCCCTGGATGGCTGGCGATATTCAAAACACAGACACGAGTGATATCCAACTGTTTTATTTTTAAAAGTTTATTATTATACATACAAGGAATTATAATGGCAATTTGCTGTACACAAAAATGGCCAATAAAAGTAGTTTCTTGTTGAAATTTTATTTTAATTTTTAAGTTGTTAAAACTGCTTAACTGCTTGTTAAAAATAATAATAATAATAAAAAAATCTTAGATTCTGAGGTCATAGATGTGATCCAACAGAAGTAGCTGCTGTCAAGATGTAAGCAGACTGAGGCCAACAATGTGACATAAAAGCTCCCCTACCAGTTCAATAACAGAATGAAGCCAGTGCTCACTTCAGGCTGATATAAGATTTCAAGGCATGAGCCCCTGCCTGCATGTGAGCTACAGTTATTCTACTCATAGCACATGTACATTTAAAATTTGTTTTTAGATGTGTTTGTTGCTAATACAAAGTGATAAAAGCACTATAAAAACTTCAAGATTGAGTTTCTTAGAAATAAAATCAGTACCATTTGGATCCACTAGTGATCTATTCCTTTATTAAAACAAAAGTTTCAAGGTATCCACAAAATTATGACACATAAAACATTAGTTTTATTTAAGTATATAACTGGAAAATCAGTATGGTCTGAACACGCCAGTCAATCAGAAAATAAAATGGTCAACTTTCAACAGGTAAGTAAGAGTTTTGGTAATCACAGAACTTGCCCCACAAGTTCTTTCTGGAGCAGAGATGTGATAACAAATGAAAAGCAACTAATATCCAGTTGCCTTGTAAGATTACTTTCCCATACCTACAAAGAAGACACCCACAGAACAGCAAGCTGAAATTAATTTCACTTAAATTCTTAAGTTCTCAATACAGTGCATAAGGAATAAATAACACAAACAAAGTAATGAATCCGTAAATGGACCATGTACCATGCCTAGAAATTAAATAAAGATAACTTTGTTCAAATATGTTTCTGTAACTGAGGAACTAAGTAACATCAGTGAGAGGCTGCAAGCCTAAAGAAACCTTCTCTAACTGGAACCGTACTGAACTCAGGCGGGTTTCAGAAGCCAAGCGCCTTTGCAGAAAGATGCTGGAGCCCCTCTGGATGAGTGTAGGTCCTGTGAAAGAGGAACTCCAGCTGCAAAGAGGAACTCCAGCTGCAGAGCGCTTCATTCGTCACTGCTGATCACTAATGAGGCTCTTGCTACACAAGACCACCTACTTCTTTTGTGATCTGCATTCAAGACCACAGCCCACCAGACCTCTGCTCACCGCCCACTTCCTGCGTACTTTCCACCACCATGAGTTAGGCTGTCTACCAGTAAAGACATGCCAAAACAGCCTGTTACCTTTCTAAGCACTTAGCTTTTCCCTAGAAGGACATTAAATCACAGAATCACAGGCTGGTTTAGGTTGGAAGGGACCTTAAAGATCATCCAATTCCAACCCCCTGCCATGGGCAGGGACACCTCCCACCAGCCCAGGCTGCCCAAAGCCCCCCAGCCTGGCACTGCCAGGGATGGGGCACCCACAGCTCCTCTGGGCAGCCTGTGCCAGGCCCTCACCACCCTCTGAGTGGAGAATTTCTTCCTTATATCTTATCTAAATCTCCCTTCTCTCAGTTTAAAGCCATTCCCCCTTGTCCTCTCACCACCCCTCTGACAGAGTCCCTCCCCAGCTTTCCTGCAGCCCCCTTTATGTTGGTGCTAGGGGCCCTGGAGCTGAGCACAGAGCTGCAGCTGGCGCCCCAGGAGGGTGGACAGAGGGGCACGGAGCCCCTCGCCGTGCTGCCCACGCTGTGGGTGCTCTCGGGGTGCTCTCGAGGTGGTGTTGGGGTGCTCTTGGGGTGGTCTCGAGGTGGTCTCGGGGTGGTCTTGGGGCTCCGAGCACGCTGCCTGCTCACGCTGAGCCCCACCAGCACCCCCAGCCCTTCTGCTCAGGGCTGCCATCAACGAAGCTTGAGGCCCCTCACCTTCCGAGGGGCTCACGGGTCAAAAATCCATCAACACAGGAGTTATGGGGAAAATATATTTTATTTATTTGTGTTCACTTTTTGGGATTCGGGTATAAACATCGCACTTTTGGAGCTTTCACTATGTGTATCCTCTGGGGAAGCATCTGGATTAACGACTCAGGGAAAAAAAAAAAAAAAAAAAAAAGATGTACCAAAAAACGCTACTTTCAGAACTTCCCCACTCTTGCCGCCGCCAGGACTGCGGTGCCAGGCGGCCACGGGGCGAGCGGCGGCCGCGGCCTCGCACCTGCCCCGGGCACGGCAGAGCCGCCGGGGACCTTGGGGACCTCGGGGACCTCCTCATCCTCCTCATCACCGCCTTCATCCCCCTCATCCTCCTCATCCCCATCTTTCCCCCCCCTTCCCGCCAGCCGCCCCCTCCCTCCCGGCGGGGAGCCGCGCGGTGACGTCACGCGGCGGGCCGGCCGGCCATGGGCGCCATTTTGAAAGGCCCGGGCCCTCCCCTCCGCTCCCCTCCCCGCCGGGCCTCCCGCGGCGGCCGCTCGGCGCCCCGGCTCCGTCCCGCTCCCGCCCGGCGCCTCCCCCCGCGGCTCCCCCGGCCCCGCCGCACCGGCACCGGGCGCCATGGCAGGTGGGGGACGAGGCTCGGAGCCGCACGGCCTCCCCGGGAGCCGCCGCCGCCGCTGCAGGCCGGGCAGGGCCCAGCGAGCCGGGCCGGGGCCGGGGCCGGGAGGCGGCGCTGCGGGGAGCCGGGGGCTGAGGGGACGCGGCCTGGGCTGGGGGCAGGGGGCAGGGCCGGCTCCTTCCCTTCCCTTCTCTGCCTTCCCTTCCCTTCCTGACCGCGGTCTCTTTCCCCGTAGGGGTGGCAGGCGGCGGCGGTAACGGTAACGACTTCCAGTGGTGCTTCTCGCAGGTGAAGGGGGCCATCGACGAGGACGTGGCGGAAGGTGAGGGGGCAGCGGGCCCGGCCGGGCCCCCCCAGGCCGTGACCGAGCCCTGGGGCACGGAGCGGGGCCCGAGGAGCCCGCAGCGCGCCAGGCCCCGCGGGTCTCGCTCCTGAGGCGCAGGGAGCGGGCGGCGCTGCCGGGGGTGCGCCATGGCGGGGGGGGGGGGGGGGGGGGTGAGGGCTGGGGGCAGGTTTCGTGCCCTGGTGGGGAGGCCACGAGCAGGGATGCTGAGCTAGGGGGCATGGGCGCGCCTCTGCACCATCTCTGAAACTTGCCAAGCCCATCGTGTGTGGGGTTGAGTACAAAAAAAGGGCTTTAGTGGTTGGGGGGCGTTTCTCTGTAGCATGTAGAAATGACACAAAGTTCCTAAATCCAAAGTGAAGACCCTTTCTCTCTGAATCTTCCGTGTTCAAACTGTTCAGGCTGGAGATACTGCATTCTGACTCTTGAATTCTGATTTTTGGGTAGGCCTGTGTGGAGCCAGGAGCTGGACTCGATGCTCCTTGTGGGTCCCTTCCACAGGTTATTCTGTGATACTGCTTAGAAAGGGCGGTGTGGAGTGAGCACAGAACATAATTCTGTGCTGCTCAGTAAGATTTTTACTGCGTTAATTACAAGTGCTGTATCTGCGGCGTTAAGTGAAATAACTAATGACTAGTGTGTGGTCCTCATGGGCTGTGTATTTTAGTTTTACTGGAAGCAGTAAATATTTTTTCTTACTGTCTGCTGCAGGGAAATAACATTGACAGTGTTTTCATTTTCATGCCACTTGTTTTGGCATTCCATTCAAAATAAGAGCTCTGGGAGGAACAGACATGAAAACTACTCAAGATCCTAGTACTCAGGCATGGCTGTTGTTTTCCTCCTTTTATTTTCTACTAAGTGTGTTTTGCGCCACGCACTCTTGTTTTGAAGTGCCCAGAATTCTTTTGAAAATACATTTAAGTAGCCTTCGTGAATTTCCCAAATAGTCTTTTTTTCTCAGTTTCTCTCACTGTGGAACTAAACTGCAGTTCTCCATGAGTAAGATGTGCTTCTGTGAGCACGTTACTTCCCTGTCAGCAGCTGAGCAACAAGAATTTGTGTAGTGCTGGAAAGCTTTCAGTTTTTGAAATACCAGAATGTCTTAAAGCCATTTAATTATTTAAGTGCATAGCAGGGCTGTTCAAGGAGGAACTTAGATTACTGATGAGCTGCATCACCAGGGCCGAGCTCTTCGTTAGAGGGGAAAGCTCTCTGTTCTGAGCCATGCTGAGAGGAAGCAGGGGTGATAGTGCTCCAACACTTCTGTCCTGGAATTGCCCACATGTACCTTATTAACACAACTCTTCCTGGAGTGGGGACTGCAGATTGTGTGTGACACTGTTACACGGAAGGAATTTTTTTTTTTTCCTGGGGCAATCAATGTAAGTAAGCATTTAGCCCCTGTTTTATACTGAATTGGTGCTAGTTTTGTTTTCCTACTAGAGTATGAGAACTGCTTACAGATTTTGTGATTCTGTCTATATTTTGATTTCTGCCTTTTTTTTCCTGTTAGTTTTTGCTTTGATATCAGACTTGAGTACAGAGTGAATGGTTTATTTGCTGGTAATTGTCTGAATTTGACTCTGCAGTATGCAGTAAGAATACTATTCTATGGCTAAATTTTTGTTCCCAGTTACGGAGATATTCATTCATCACCATTTTTCTAACATTTTTACCCAAGCCACATTTAAATGTAGTGGCTGTGCTGCTGCTGACCTGGGATAGCCTTGCTGCAAATACTGTGTACAGCCACTGAGTTCCATCTACGTTGTTGTGATTGGGAAAACTTGCCTTCTTGTAATGCTTTTTTTCTTCCCCATTTTGTGAAAAAAAATAGCTCTGTAAAAGAAATCTGAAATGATAACATGAAGTAGCTGTCAGCTGTATTAAATGCAGACGTTTTTGCTAAATGTTCCTAGGGACAGTTCATTCAGCAGTAGAAATTAAGGTGCCTGTTAGTCAGGCAATGTAACCAGAATCCCCCTTCCTTTTGAACTGCAGTTCCAGGATATGGTTTGTATTCGGCAGCTTTCTCAGCTGTACTGCTTTGTCACAACCCTGCTAATATTTTCGTTTGCCATAGTTAGATTTGCAACTGTCATCTCTATTCACAGGATTTTTTCGAAGTCATTAATATAGAAAATCGTTCTCTTTCTTTGTTTTCTGTGTACGGAACCAGTTTCTTCAGTGAGTGATCTCTGAAACTTGCTCAGTGCTCTGCTCAAATAAACAGAACACCAGTGGTTGTAATGGCCAGATTGGCCATATAATAAGATCAGGAAAATACACCAGGATTTGAAATATCTATTTGTCTAAAGCAGGAAAGTTTAGTTGGATTGAAGGAGGAAGAGGAAGATTGGATTAAAAACAGATACTGAATTGAATAAATAGTATTGAGGATGGCAACAAGTTTAACCTTTTTTTTGGGGGGGGGGGGCGGGGAGTCGTAATCTAAACTTGTGTTGTAAGCTGGTTGTTACCAAAAAAAAAAAAAACAACCCATGGGATTATGAAAACTGATTGCCTGTGAAACTTTTTGTTCTTGGATTACCTTTTTTGGTAGAAATTGGCTTTCTAAATAAAGGCTTCAGGGTATTTCTGTGCTACCCAAGACCTAATTGTTTTTGTGATTTCAGTGTTTAATTTGTTTTGCTTGCTCAAAAAATACTAGATTTCTTTTTTCTTTTTTTCTAGCAAAATGTGAAACAGCTTATTTAAATAATATACAGATAGTCCCAGATTCCTTTGGGACACATGCACTGCATACAATCCATGACTGCTTCTGGATGTAATTAGCAGTGTGCATATAAATTATATATATATATGTAGGGGGTACTATAAATCTTCCTAATTGACTTGTGCTAGTGACCAGTTGGACACGCTTGGGAGGCGTTTCTGATCGTTGTCAGAACGTGAACCTGTATGCTGTGGAGATCCTGGGTTTCCCCTTACTGATGCTGGAATTTCTTTGGGTTTTGCTTCTAACTCCTCCCTCCCCCCTCAAAGCAGCCTGTATGGATTTTTGAATTGTGATGGACTGTTCCCTTCTGCAAATGCTGTTTTAATTCAGTATCGGTAAGGCATAGATTCCTGTTCCAGGTTTAAGCAGCTTTAATGTATGGCTACTCCACTGAGTATTGCTTTCTTCTCACAGCCTCATTAGCTGAAGACTTCATCTAAGTGTTGTATTTGAAGTTTTTCTGGAGGAGCTGAGCATAAAGCCAGGTCTTGCAAATAGATGGCATACCCGGTGACCTGCTGTAAGTGAGGAGAGTTCCTTAGAAGCTCCCTTTCATTAACTTGCAAGGTATTTCACAGGAGCAGGACTCCTCTTGTTCTTCAGGTGGAAAAAAAAAAGTTGTCATTGATGTTAAGAGTTGTCACTGGCTTACAAACATAACTTGTGCTGCTGTAGTGCATTCTCTGCTTGTTAAAGACTTTTTTTATCTGCATGTAGAGATCAAAGAAAAATACTGTTTTCTTTTTTCAATTCTCCAGTTAGTAAGTTTGATAGCGGGGTAAACTAAAGGATACCTTGTTATCATCAGTTCAACAAGGTGGTTACTTAGCACGGTGACAAGCCTAAGGAGAAGTAAATCCACTTCACAAGTGTGTGAGAATGCAGAATACAAGCAGAGAAGAAAATCCCGATCTGGTAAAAATATATTGGACTATAATCCTGCAATTTTTCTCAGGTCTGGAGACAAGTGCTTTAAAAACATGGTGTGTTTAGCTGTCTTTACAAATAAGTGACTTGAAAATCTTCAGGAGTAGAACTGGCTTATTTTTGTTGTTTTTAAAGCTGATTCTGGCATGATGGTGCCATTATATATGTGTGTGTATATACATGAAGGTATTCCAAAAGAGCTACAGCTAGTTGACATCTGGTTACAATTGCATGGAAGAAATGACAAAACTGGTTATTATCTTTCAAGATTTTCTTTTATGTAAGAACTGGAAAACAATGTGAGGGAGTTGTTATTAAGCCACATGGATTGTTCCCTTTCATCCTAAATAATTGCTTATACCTGAAGATGTTGCTTATTACTGGGAAGGGGCAGAAAGTCAGCTTTTAAGCTGTTTTTGTTTTGTCTGTTTTTTTGTTTGATTGGTTTTTGGTTCATTGTCCTTTCTTGAAAAAGGATTTTGCCATAAGCATAAGGTTTCACGGGCCCCTTCCCTTGCCGCACCCATCGCTGTTTTATGGTGGCACGCTGTGGTGTGCTCTTGCCTTGATCCCTTCGCAGCTTCACCACATCTTTGTTCCTAGAAGGACAGTGGAATAGGCTGAAGAGGCACCACTTGTTGCAGGGACCAAAGTTTTTGATAGTTTCCTTGATCTTTCCTGCGTTGTGCGCTGTACAGAGTGTTCTGTATAATGCACACAATTATGTTACATCGGCTTTGGGAAGTGCTCTGGTGTTCTTGTGGGCAGAAATAAATATTTTTGCAAACAGTTTTGACCAGAGCCCATGTTATATAGTGGCTTTCTGCTGGAGAAAGTCGTCTTAATATTTTAGGTAGACCACTTCTGTTCTTCCGTGGAACCCACAACCAAGAATTTATCTCCACCCTTCATTTCACAACAAGCTGTTCCCTAAAAACGGTCTTCTCAGATAGTGGGATTTAATAATAAGCACTCTTTTGAATTCCACTTCTATCAGCCAACAGTAGGAGCAGTGTGTTATGCCACTGGACAGTAAATTGCACTGTCTTACTGTGTGAGTAACCGTGGATGCAACAAGATGGTGTGAGCGAGAAATGCTGTGTTAGTGAGCTTTTGGAAGCTTCTAGTTCTTTCTCTGCTCCCATAATCGTTAGATCGTGGCTTCTCACAGCGAGGAAGCCCAGATGTACAAGGGAACAAGATACTGTTTGCCCTTGTGTTGTATGAACACATCGGGGCAGCCGCGTGCCCTGTGAGCGCAGTGGAGATGGGTTCGGTGTGGCTCCAAGGACCTGCAGCATCGCTGCGCTTGGTTCCGCTGGGAAGCTGCAGACTTGTGTAATGAAGGGGGTTGCACTGACTGTCCTCGCTGAGCTGCGGGGTGTTTAGTCACTTTAAAATAGGTTTAACGTGCTGCTTGGGGGTGCTGGGCGGCCTGGCCTTTGGCACGGGCCTTGGGAGCAGGGTGCCAGCTCACCTTGCTGCTTTCCTACCTGCTTGCTCGCCCCTCGTGGGCCCGGGGCCTTCGCGAGGCCTGGCCGCAGGACCCAGTGCTGGCAGCCGCTCGAGGGAAGGGCTCGTGTTTGTGCACTGCCTTCAGCCACAGCGCTGGCTCCAGCCAGCCTCTGCTGCTGCTGCTCCGAGTGCCCCGCGCTGCGCTGCCCGCTGAGCGCCTCGCGTGCCCTCCCCGAGCCCTTGGCTGACCTCTGACCTATTCAGGGATTTCCAGTAGTGCAAAAAGCAGACTTGTTATGCACTGAGTTAAGTTCTGCTGGGTATGTAAAGGCAATTCAAGCCATTTTGCAAGGTGTTCGAGTATTAAAGGAGAAAAACCAACACGTTAGATCTGATGGATACTTGAAGTGGGCAGCACTTACAGCTAGAAGAAATTCAGTCTTTTAGGAGATGTTGGGCATTACAGTAACAGCATGCCAGCCTTAGGCCATCCTACCTGCAGGTAGTGTTAATCCTTGCCATTGCCTGTTGTGGCAGGTGCAGTACGCAGAATCTGCGTTCGGCCAGAAGCAGATGAGCAAAAAGAGCAGGAAGGAGAAGGAGGGGAGTTGTTGAGGACTGGCAGGGAGTGCCAGAGCTGGTGACCAGAGTCCCGCAGTAACTGAACTTGTGCTGGCATTGCCTGCCCCGACAAGTAGGCAGTGGGAGGAGGGCCCGCTGGCAGCTCTGTGCCTTTGCCTGCTGTGGTGCTGCAGGGAACCTGGGGTGAGGAGCTGCTAAACCGTGGGGCAGCTCCCTGCGCCCCACCCCAGAGCCCTTCTGGTGCAGACAGACACTGTGTGACACCGAGCGGGGGGTTCTCTTGCAGTAAATGCAAATCAAGTAACAAGCACTCGGAGGGCACTGTGTATCTGTCACTTCTGCAGCTCAGATGCATTTTTTTTTTAAACACTTATTAACAGTTTAACAGGCATTAGGCTTCGAATTTATTCATTTTCTTTGATTACTTTTTGCCCTCTAATGTGACTCTGGGTATATTTTTTCCTTTGCTAATCTTACTGGTTCTTTTTACGTTCTTGCATGACATTCTCTCTCATTGGGAGCAGCCCAGCAGAGAGGGGCTGGGGGTTCTGCTGGACAAAAAGCTCGACATAACCCAGCAGTGCGTGCTGGCAGCCCCGCAAGCCAGCTGTACCCTGGGCTGCAACAAAGCAGGTGTGCCTATAGGGATGTCCCCCTCTGCTCTGCCCCGTGAGCCCCACCATCCAGCTCCGGGCCCCCAGCCCCAGGAGGACACGGAGCTGTTGGAGGACACAGAGCAGAGGAGGACATGAGGATGCTCGGAGGGCTGCAGCCCCTCTGCTGTGGGGACAGGCTGAGGGAGCCGGGGGTGTTTGGCCTGGAGAAGGCTCCAGGAGACCTTGTAGTGGCCTTCCTGTACATAAAGGGACCTCTGAAAAAGCTGGAGAGAGGCTTTTCACATGGGCAGATGGGGACAGGACAAGGGGGAACAGTTTAAAACTAAAAGAGGGTAGGTTTAGGTTAGGTGTTGGAAAGAAATTCTTCCCCGTGAGGGCGGCGAGGCCCTGCCCCAGGAGCTGTGGGTGCCCCATCCCTGGCAGTGCACAAGGTCGGGCTGGGGGCTTTGGGCAGCCTGGGGGCAGGGGGTGACCGGGTGGGCTGTACGGTCCCTGCCAACCCGAACCTTTTGGTGATTGTTTGATTCTTCCTGTGTTTGCTCTGCAGCGTTGGCTCTTTGCCGTTCCTGCCTGGGCCCTGGCCACATTTCTCAGCAGTTGTGCCGTGAGGCCGTGTGTTGGCATCGCCTCTTGCAGAGGAGGTTTCTGCTCATTGTGCTGGCAGGTCTTACGGTTCAGCACAGCATCACAGGGACGTCCCAGCTTCTGCTTTCCAAGTTGATTTCGGAGCACGCAGCCTGTAGTTACCCCCCACGTGCTCCCTTTCACTGCCACCAACAGCAGGTGATCGTGCAGTGTCTCCAGGACCTTCCTTCGGCTGTGGAACAAAACGCGCCCTAGAATCACAGGGTACGGGGTAGGGGAAGGTGTGTGATCTTGACTGCAAGCACAGAAGTGTTCTTTCTATGTTTAGTTTGCTCTGTTAATCTCCTTTACGGGCTGTGCCAGCTCTCTGGCTGTGGGCCAGGTCCAGTCACTTCCTCTCAAAGCTTGAGCCTTTCCAGAGAGCCTCATGGTCCTCAAAAACTGCTGCTTGTTTGGATCCCCAGGACAGACCTCGGACTGAGGTGTTGTATATTAAAATGGTTTTCAGGGAGAGGGGCAGGAGGCAGGTGGGCCAGTATGTGTGTCTGTAGTGCCTGAGCTAGGCGTGCAGCTGTTTACTTACATTGCCCAAAATGTAATGGGCAAGGTCCCTCAGAATGTGAAGTGTCCTTCTTTTTAGGTAACGTTTGAAAATGGGGGCTGTTCTGCTGCCTTGTCCATTAAGTGGGATTTCACCAGAAGTGTTGGAATAGCTCTCAGGGAGGAGAGAAGCTGATGCTGCTCGTGTCCAGCAGCCGGCACTAAGCAGCGTGCAGCCGTACGGCCTGCCAGGAGAGCTGCGCTCTGTGGGGTTCTTCAGGCTTCAGCAGGAGTGGCCAGCTTAGAAAGGAAGAGTTCGTGGTAGCTAATTTTAGACATCTATTTTAGATGCCTAAGCAGAGAGCCGAGGCGTTGATACCGGTGTCAGGAATACCCAGCGGGAGCCCTTTGTGGGATCAGCCTGTAGGCCCCAGCTTGCTGTGCTGTCCTCGGGGCTGTAACACCAGCCGGTCTCTGTCATCCCCGCTTTCACCCCGGCACAGCCAGCCCAGGGTACCGCAGGGCTGACACTGGAGAGCTTCACCGGGCTCAGGGCAGGGGCTGGGATACGGGGAAGGCAATATCCAGCAGTGCTGCTGACAGGCAGCAGGGCGGGGAGGGGAGGGGATTGTCCCCCGCTGCTCTGCCCTCCTGATGCCCCACCTGCAGCCCTGCGTCCCGCCCTGGGCCCCCAGCACCAGGAGGATGTGGGGCTGTTAGAGTGGGGCCAGGGGAGGGCCGTGAGGATGCTCAGAGGGCTGGAGCACCTCTCCTGGGAAGACAGGCTGAGAGAGCTGGGGCTGTTCGGCCTGGAGAAGGCTTCAGGGAGACCTCATTGCAGCTGTTCAATAATTAAAGAGGGCTTATGAAAAAGGTGGGGAGCGACTCTTTGATCAATCAGGTAATGACAGGACAAGGGGGAATGGGTTTAAACTAAAAGAAGGGAGATTTAGATTAGAGGTTAGGAGGGAATTCTTTGCTCAGAGGGGGGTGAGGCACTGGCACAGGCTGCCCAGAGAAGCTGTGGCTGCCCCGTCCCTGGAGGTGTTCAGGACCAGGCTGGATGGGGCCCTGAGCAGCCTGGCCTAGGGGGAGGTGTCCCTGCCCATGGCAGGGGGCAGAACTGGGAGATCTGTAAGGTCCCTTCCAACCCCAGCCTTTTTATGACCTAGAGCATTTAATACGAAGTTATGAAATTGGTGTTAAGGCTTACAGGACGGGCTCCTGAGTCACTGGGAATGCTTTCCACCACGTTATTACAGAGATGGATGTTTTTAGCCTTCCAGCATGTTTGGAGGTCACTGCCTACCCACGGAAGCACTCAGTGCTTTTACATTTGAGGAGTGGACAGAATCAGTCTGGTTGCCAGCACCTTTCACCCAACGCTCCTTTTAATGCACCAGCTTTGGAAACAACTGGGAGTTTCCTGCTCTGCGTGCAGGCCATAACCAAGTTAGAACTTCTTTCCAAAAGTGAAACTAAACATTAATTTTTCATGGCTGTAAGGAAATCTTGCCAGACACGCATCTTACTGTAAATCCGCAGGTCTTGCTGCTCTCCTTGCCTTACAGGAGTCAGGCTCCCCTGGCTGCTTGCAGAGCGCCTCAGCCACGGGGAGCAAAGCTGGAGGGAAGGAGGCCGGGCACACCTCTGCTTCCAAAATATAATCACAAGGGTGCCTTGTGTAGGAGAAGAGTGTGTTAGGATGCTGTACCTGAGGCAGTACCGTGCTTTCCGAAGCGTTTGTGTGTTTTATCGTGAATTACATTGGTAGTAGGAAGAAAAGGCTGAAATATTCTGCCAGGAAGTAGGCTGGTGCTTGTGCACAGAAAAAGGTACGATGTAAAATAAAAAACCTTCAGAAGCTTCAAAGTGTGATGATTAAGAGCCTGCAAAGGCTTGCTTTGTTTTATCTAAAATTTTTGAGCCATCTTCAAAATGCAAAGCAAATGTAGGTGGGTAATATCACTGAGCTGAACAGAGTGATCGCTTTCAAATGGATTTTGTGGTTTATCCATAGTTTCATAACTGTTTTCTTCTATACACTTTGGAATAATGCTGAGAATCCTGATGGAATTTGGGGATTGGGGTTAAACATGTTTCAGTTAAACAGTCCTATAGGGAAAAGTGGGTTTGATTCATACTTCAAAAAAATTACAGTGCTGTTTAAGCAACAGAAAGTTAATTCTTCATAAATTCAGTTTTTCTTGATAACCTACAAACTTTCATCAAGTATCTTCTATTTTTTTCCTGAAGCGCACTGTCCACGTACCTGTTTCCATCTGGCATATTTGTAGTAGATTCTAACGTAGTGTTTCAAGGATGATTTGAAATTTTAGTGTGAATTTTCCAATTAATTAAGAAGACATTTCACAATGGCACGGTCATTTTATCTATACATCTTGTTTACCCTCTTCTCCCTGTCCTTTTATGTAACAATGTGGAATTCCAGCAGTGTCTGTGTATTAGTGTGTTTCCACAGGGCTTAAGGTGAGGGAACTGAAGATCATGCTTGGATAGGGAACACTGCTGGTAAATAATAGCTGGCAGACTAGTTTTGTTGACTTTTCATGCCCATTAAAGCAAAAAAAGGTGCACAAGGTATTTTGAGCAAATCATGTGGGTAGATACTTTGTGTACCTGGGAGAAGTTATCAGTATCATTTCCTGAAACTAACTAGGAAAGTGTTTTCCTTGACGTTGAAATAATTGCCTGTGTTAAGGAGTGATTTGTTTCTGGTAGGACAGCTTACTCAGCTCTCAGGATAAAAACGACCTGTGCTAGAATGACTCTTAAGATTTTGTGGTAGTGGAATATTCGTTTTGTTACTGGTAAAACTTTGTAATTCAAGGGTTACCCTAATGTTAAGTAGAGTGCTGAAAATGTCCTGAATTTATTCTATCAAATCCCTTTACTTTGGATTGCTTATTTCAGCTGTTCGTATCTTTCCTTAGCTTTCCTTAGTCTATTTCCTCTTGAAATGCTTTTTTTTCCTGTGCATTACTGATTGATCCTAGGCTGTAGGACTTCTCTTAATCCTAGCACTGCTGTCAGTCTTGTAGTAGAGTTTAATTCAGATTACGTTTCCAGCTCGCTCAGTGCACACTAGCGTTGTCGGTTTCAGTGCAAAATTCTTTATGTGATGGTATTTGGTAATTGTAACTAGAAAACCCCTCAGCCAGCCAACCGTTTGTAATAACTTATTCATATGTTTGCTCAATTTAGACATGTATTGGGTACCAAACAAACGTATAATTGTGGGAATAATTAACGTGGATCGGTATAAAGGCTGATAGTGATATTAAGCACATACACAAAGGGTTTGTGTGTGTGTGTTCTGGTTCTGTTTACGCTGAATTTCAGTTCTTGTACGTTTTTCCCCACGATTTTCATGCAGGAAGAATAAGTTGGCCTTCAAACAGTGGCACAATTCCCACATACATGTGCTCTGCAGGTTGCTGTGAGAGGCCTTGATTAAATTTGTTTTCATTCTCAAGGCAGAAGACAGTTTTCCTTCACCTTCCAAAGAGAGGAGCAGAGATGGCACTTGGGTGGGAATGGGCAGGTTTTGTGTGACTCCTGAAACTTGTCATTTAACCCGGAGGTGTGATGAAGAGAAGTGCGTGTAAAATGGCACAGCTGTGCCCAGTGTGCAGGTACAGCTTTGACAGCCTCGAGGTGCACCAGGGGAGGTTTCAACTGGGCAGTGGGCAGCATTTCTTCACAGAGGGGGCGATCAAGCGCTGGGGGGGCTGCTCAGGAGGGTGGAGGAGTCCTGAGGATCTCTTAATAAAATCTGAAATATCAGTTTTCTCAAGATATCACTCATGAGACTTCCTAATCATTTTCCTGATAAAAGGGGGGGGGGGGGGGATTATTCAAAGGAGCTTAAAGTTGGCACATCAAAATCAATCCAGGAAAGTAGTTTTCAGGTAGTCTCTAATTGCAAACTCTGAGACTAATTGACATCAGATGCTTCAAATCTTTTTTTCCTACCTGCCTAATGTAATGAAAGTTGACATGGCTAACAAGCACCAGTACAGTTAAAAGTTCACTGACCTGTTTAAGGTGAGTAGCGTTTTGTTGCTGTACCATATGCCTGAAGTCTGTGACAGATCTGTAGGTCCTTACCTATCCTCCCCCTTATTTAGAGATTGTTAATGGCAATTACTTCTTTATTACCACCTCCACAGATTGTGGCATGTAGTGGTGAATAAATACTGGTTGTTTTTTCAAGGTGTAAGTCCAAGAGAGCTTAAGTCAGTCTGCACGGGAGGTCCTGCAGCCTCTTACTTGGCTCTCCTGTCCTTCAGCTGCCGCCACCCTTGCCTCGTTCGGTGTAGCAATGCTGATGCTTCTGCGTGGAGGTGCTTGACGGAGCTCGACTAGCAGAAATTCTTTTTTTTTTTTTTTCTTTTTATTTGGCCAGTTCAGCTTCCTGAACTAATTACCTAAATAGTTAGCTCAGGGGAAAGGCAGGCGTGCACGTTGCACTGATGGGTGTGAGCTGCACTTCTGCTCCAAGGTGATGCTGCAAACGAAGCGCTTCTGGCACGGCTCCTGCTCCTGGAGGCGCTGGGCAGGCGTTACTGCCCGCGTGGGTCAGTGGTCGCTGGTGGCAGGTAGAATGGGTAGCTTGGTTCTTAAAACAGCGTGCCTTCTCCTTGGTGACCAAAGGCTTTCAAGCTTCAGAAATGGCGAAATCACAGAATGGTTTAAATCGGAAATAAATAAATTCTGATGGGCTTTGAAACAAGTTAATTTCTGGATGTTAATGATGTAAATCAAGTAGTTGGGCTGTTGCATTAATGTGAATTGTAATTTTGTTTTGTGTTCAAGTCTTGAAACATCTTGATTTGCTTTCCACATTACAGCGCTATTTTATTTCTGTTCTGTTTACAGCTGATATTATTTCAACAGTTGAATTTAATTACTCTGGTGATCTTCTTGCAACAGGAGACAAAGGTGGCAGAGTGGTTATATTTCAAAGGGAACAAGAGGTCAGTGACTTGAAAAACAAAAGTGCTGTTACTCCGCTGCTCTTGTGTTGCACAGTCTCACTTCATCTGCTCGTGCTGTGAAGTTTAAATGGTTGGGTGGTTTTCTCAGAAGATGATGTTAGCCGTATTTATAAATAACTGCCTTGTGCTGAATTTGGTAATGTAGCTTGCTGGTGGTTTCACCCCCTCACAGCTTTCAAAAAAACCCTCACAAAATACAGTGGGTTCGTTATGTGTACCTATTATGCTCAGTCTCATAAGTGTAGAATTGCTTTTGAGGTTTCTCCTAAACTTTACACTTAGGTGGATGTAAGACACATTCTAATGTTTTTGAAAACAATGCAAAAGAACTGATTTATAAAAGAGGACACGTGTTAAGCTGCAACGGACAACAGAGTAAGACGGTCCAAAACTTGAAGAATTAAATATCTGATGTGCTTTAGGATCCTATGAATCAAAAGCAGTGGTAACAGCTTCATCTCCAGGAACACTTGGATGTTTTGGTTCAGAGGGTACGAAGACTTCCCCCTCCGGTAGTTCAGCAGATTTTCAGATGGCTCTGCCCAACGCTGTCAGTTGGGAGATGATGCTATGCTGTATCCTGCCCGTTCAGTAATGCAGACACATTGCCAAGCCTTTTACATCCAAAGTATTGGAAAAAATACACTAAATGCTGATTTACTGATCAAGTCTTTTGCTGAAAAACAGTTTCCATGCCTTTTTGTGTCTGAGAGAAATGTGGAGTTTTCTTTTACATTCAACATTCCACATGACAATTCCTTTTTCTCCCCCAGCACCAAAGAGCATGTATGTCCTTCCCCTTGAAGAACTGATGAGAATTTGAACCTTTTCCTGGTTTAGAAATACCAAAATTGATTGTGGAATTGTGATTCAGCTTGTTTGTGCATGAAGTGCACTGCTCTGTAGGTGCTATGCTTTTTTCCCAGCAGAATCTCCCTTTCACTGTGTGGTTTGACTGATGCTCGTTAAGGACTAGCCATCCAATATTTTGCATTTCATCCTCGCTCTGACGCTACTTACAGAACATCTCACCAAAGCTGGTTTATCAGTTTTACTCTGAGGATTTTGAGAGGCAGTGAAATGAAAATGCCATTGCTGGAAAAGCTGCTGAAATGTTACACAGCTACACCTAGACAGCAACTGCTCATTTATCATTTAGCCTGCTGTGTAGACGTAACTAAGGCACAGAGACCAAGGTCAAAAGGATCCACCTGCTGAGGATCTCTGACTTCCTTGACGCTTGTTCAGGGTGGAGCTATTATTGGTTGGCTCTCAGCTGTTTGTGCTCAGTGCTGTAACTCAAAACTCAGCTGTCATGTCTTTTCCTCGTAGTATTAAAAAAAAATAAGTCACGCTCCTCACACAGCAATATTCAAATGTCTTCTGGGAGCACGTGTGGACTGTAGGGAAGAGGTGGGCATTAGAGTCCTTTCTCTTGTCATCTACAAAACTGTGGAATTGCTGAAGAGGAGGAAGAGAAATCTAAAATAAGTACATAATGCTAGAAACATGATAAAATCTTACACTTATTTTAAACAGTGTAATTCTTGGGCTATAACTTTGGATAGTTATAAAATTTTACATACGCTTTATTTTTGGAAGGCCGGCTGAAATGCTGGGCTCCCTGCCCTGAGCTCATAGGGCATTATTTCAGTTCCAAGCAGCTGTTTGTTCCAACCAAATACACGAGTAAAGAGTGAGACCTCTGCCAAGACAGCTTGCACAAAACATAGGTGGTTAGGTAAGGAATGGAGAGAACTACACAGAATAGTGTAGTTGAGAGGATCCCATCTAAAATGATGAAAAGTGAAGTGACAGAGAGCAAAGTAATGTAAAGTCTCAGACTTAACTAAAATTCCATGCTTCTGAGAGATTGCAGGGAAAAAAAAAAAAACTCTACAAAACCTTATCAGAGTTGCAAAGTCAAGCATGGAAATACAAGTGTCAGAACAAAGGTTGCCTGTGCAGCCTCAGGTTGGCATAGCAGGCTTTAATTACGTGAGTCACTACTATTTTTTCCCCAGTAACGCACCGTCAATCAATGTGCAAGATGGGCTTTTCCTGGGCAGCTGATTTTCTTGCCTGCCTTTGGCAATAAGCGACTTGCTTCTTCTCAAGTGTGATTTCCGATTGTGCTTTGGGGAGTTTGTTTTTGCAGGCGTTCAGGGCACTGCAGCTCTGCAAGCGGAGCTGGTCTCTGAACGTGAGTCACTATCTAATATTAAATTATTTGAAGAGCCCAATAACATTTTCTTCAAATGCGATACTGCAGGTCCGCAGGTACTTGCAACTTTGATCTCTGTTCCTTGGTGCCACAAAAGCCAAATAAGAATAACGCAAAGCTGTCTTCTGGTGCTGTGAGGAGCAAAACAAGTTTTTAGTGCACTTGTAATAGTCTTTGGAGTGTTACAACAAACACTACAGAAAGCCTGAGATGAAAACGTGGTAATTCCAGCCTTCAGATTTTCACAATGAAAAAGGTTGTCAGAGCTTAATTATGAGCCTTGATGGCAATTCTGGATACAGCATGGTTTAAAATGAGTAGGAAAGGAGCTAGATCTAATGCTCATATGACTTTGTGCCCTCATGGTTTTATAAAACATTCAATTGCACCATGTCCTCTGTCCTTTAACACTTACTTGCTAGTCTGCAAACCCTGTATAATGTCATATCGTGATGAGCAGAGGAATGAGCTTTGGAAAGGAAGGAAAGGAGATAGGTGAAGTGTAGAAACTGATCCCATGGATCCCATGGAGTTGGTGGTTTAGGATTTAGGACATAGCTGATTTCTCTGCCCCGGTTGGGTTGTACGTCCTGGGGGGCAGCAGAGTAACCCAGAGCTCTTCCACATGAACCCGGGAACTCCTCTGCAGACAGCTCCCCTCTTTGAAGTGCTTTGATACAAGTAGACAAATAGTTGCATACAAAGAGTTACTTTTGAAAAGGAAGTCTGCACACATTGTATTGATGTTAAACTCTGGGAAATGTGTCAAATTCAGCAAGACCTATTGTGAAAAGTTTACTTTCTAATTGACCATTTCTAGGTGTTACTTTGTATGTACAATTTCTAATGACCCAGGTAACATCAGCTTCAAGAAATATTATGTTTCTTTGCAGAATAAAAGCCGTCCTCTTTCTAGGGGAGAATATAATGTTTACAGTACCTTTCAGAGTCATGAACCTGAGTTTGACTACTTGAAAAGTCTAGAAATTGAGGAAAAAATAAATAAAATTAGGTGGTTACCACAACAGAATGCTGCTCATTTCCTGCTGTCTACAAATGGTAAGAACATTTTATTTTTGCAAAAAAAGACCTTCCTGTATGTCATTTGAATATTATCTCATCGATTACGCACTTGTGGGGTTTTTCTGGAGTGTTTTGGGGTTGTTTGTTTCTTCCTTAATTACACGGTGTCTGTTTTGATTGTAATACCTTGTAAATTACTGACTTAGGAACTTAGTAGTAACGAAGTAGCACCAGCACGGGCATGGTCACAGAGCTACGCTCTGTGGGTGTGCTGGCCACGTCCTCAATTTACATGTCCCGGTGCTCTGCTGTTCAGTATGCGTTCAGTGTCAGTGTGTTGCCAGTGTGCTGAACTGTAGCACAAGGCTGACATTAACTTAACTTGATCATCCCAATTTTGAAATTGAATTTTTTGTGATCCCAGATGAATTTAGAATAAAAGCATTTGAAATTGAAACTCTGTGGTTACAGTGCTCTTCTGATGCTAAAACACTGTGTGTGTTTTGAAGAGCTTATGGATTAAAAGACAACAGTCACTCTAGGAGCATATTTGTACCATTTTTTCATTCAGATTATTTTCTTTAATTTCTCCCCTTAACATCTTAGCAGTTACATGTATTGCTGAAGCAGTCGGTGCTGGGACTATAGCGCTGTTTCATTGTGATGCATCTTGGAGCAAGTTGTAACTGTAAATGCAGAACTGTGCATGAAAAAAACTTGCCTTTGACAGAGGGATGCGCTTGTTCCTAGCAGCTTGGTTCACCTTTTACCTTGTTCCTAGATGCTCTTTTGTAAGTGCTGATGCGTGTTCTGTTAAACCAAACTTCAGAAGCAGGAGTGACTTCTGGCTGCTGGACTTGGATCAAAACAGATGAATTTAATTTCAAAGTCCAGCTAAACTCAAGGCAGTCTCTAAAGTGTGTCACCTTACATACATTAAATATCTGTAGTTGTCCGAGGAGGAGAGGTTTGTTTCCAGTTAGCTGAGGCTCTCACTCTGTGTACTCCCTTTCTGCATTTGGACAAACTGCCCCCGGTAGGAGCCGGGAAGTACGTGCCTTTGGACGTGGGATCCTAAAGCAGTGCAGCAAACCTCCTCAGTTCCTGCCTCTGCCTGACTCTGCTCTCCCCTTAAGGGAGTTACTTTAATTCAAGCTCTTCTCTTTTTGTTGTTTTTGTTTTCTCTCCCTAGCATTTGTCGATTTAAAATAAGTTAGATAGTAGTGGGCTCGCTGCTGAATGTTGGTGAGCAGCATGTGAAACTTCCCTTGCAAAGGATCATTTTGGTGAATGGTAGGCATTGTGCTCTATCAGTCAGACAGAAATTTGTGTTTTATCCAAAGTAAATGTTATATTACAATAAAAATGAAATCTACTTAATTTTTTCTTCCCTTAAATGATATTTTTATGCATTTCCCATCCGCACCCTCCAAGTGTATATTTTCTATTTATTTTTAATGTAATAATTCTGCTTAACTATATAGCTGAAGGCAAAATTCTTCATGTTTGTCTAGGGAAGGTTGTATTTCATATTATGTAGTTGTGGGATCCTTTCTGTTGCAAGCAGTAGAAACCTGGATAGACGAATAACACACTCTGCTCACCCCATCAGTTGGGGAATTTATTTTTGAATTGAATTCATTCTCAAGGATGTGAATTTTTGTTGGTTTTAGATAAAACTATTAAATTATGGAAAATAAGTGAAAGGGATAAAAGAGCCGAAGGTTATAATTTAAAAGATGAAGATGGAAGACTTAGGGATCCTTTCAGAATCACAGCACTACGGGTATGTTTCTGCTCTTTAAATATCTTTTTGCATGTTCTTCTTTACCTTTGTTCAGAGTTGTCAACTGAAATGTGTAGATTAGAAATGGTGCTTTGGTCGGGGTAACTGATAGCCTTTTTATTTTTTTTAAAAAAGGCACTTGGTTTTATATAGAAATAGATATATTTCTAAAATCATAAAATAAGGTTCCTTTGGAAAACTTGAGACAAATTTCAAAACTAAGATACTAACTTCTCAATAGTTGTTTGTTTTGGTTTGTTTTTTTTGTTTTTTTTTTTTTTTTCTTGGAACACCTTATATTTTAAATGGATAGGAAATTTTAAACTTTTAACAATCAAAATTAAGTATTGTCTTAGAGGTGTTTTTGTTAGAGGCCAGCCCCTGGGCATTCAGGAAACCTGATGTATATGTACTTGTGGAACCTTGTTATTTCTCCATCTTCATAGTGATGTTACGGTAGGGTTAGTGCTGCAGACTTGGAACCTTTTAAAGCATGAGCACAAAACCAAAGCAGTCATTTGGGGGTAGGGGATTTTTGATGGATTTTATTTTTGTTGCTGTTGCTATAAATAGGAATTGAACTAAAGCTCTCACTCCTTCTAAAGCTGTTGTCACTCCTGACACTTGCAGGAACTATGCTGTTGTGGTTTTGTGGTTTTGTTTCGTTGATGTTGCTGCTGATGTTTGGATTGTTTTTTCTTCTCTTGCCTTGCTTCAATTGAGTATCGAAGCTTTAGGTATACATTAGCGTAATGCCTTGTGCTGGGAAAGGTTACCGCTTCTGGGAGGGAGCTTTCTACTTAGTGTAGGAGCCGAGAGCTGACTGAGTGCTCCAAATACAATACCTAAAACCAGGGACACAAGTCATACAATGGAAGTAGGTGGGGATAAAATTTGGGCTTCTCCAACCTTGCCATTCTGTAGGAGTAGACAACATATTAGGGAACATGGAAAGTCCAGAATACGGCCAGAACAGTTCAGCTGGATACTGGCCGATACTCACTGCACCGCTCAATGAGCATGATGGCATCTTTGTCAAACACTGTAAGGTTTTTAGGAATCATCAGGCTGAATTGGGGGGGGCAACAAAAAGCAAGAACTGCTTTCTTAGAAGTTAGTCTTCAAATTTTGCTGCCTTCTGGGAAAGGAAGGTTGGGCTGAGCTGCAAACCCTGCCAGGCACATCATTGTACAAGGAGTGACGGAATGAACTAAGTGTGAGAAAAGATTGGCAGAAGGGGGAGGAAAAACTGACAGTTACCCTCATATGTTAAAAATATCAAGTTTTAGAGATCTAGAGCATACGTAGCTTGGCCTCTTATGGGCACTGTCTCCATACTGCCTTACAGAAGTAGAACCCCAGTGGTTTGTAACGAAGCAGACTTTAGGAGAAGCAGCCCTGTGTGTGGAGGCCTTGTCACTTCCAGTACCATGCCTGGTGACTCACGTTAATGCATCTTCAGTTTCACAACTGACAGTTGTTGGAGCTAGGAACACTCATGGTCAGATAGGAAGATTGGCTAATAAGCAGTAATAGATTAATTTTAATAATGACCTTTTATACTGTAAACACTAAGATACAAACATGGTGAAAACAATTACAGAGCTCTTAGATTAATTTGTTTCTTGTTCAGGAAGACAAATTACCCTGAACAGCGTCATAACTTCTCGTGGTTAGGTGATGTAAGATAGTGTTCTGGTACACACAGTTCAACAGCACAGTATGGGAACATCCATGGACAGCATTAAACTCTTGACATGCTGGTCAGTGACAAGGCTGGGGAAGGAGCAAGAAGGAAGCTTAATCCTCCTGGCTGGGGTAAAGCTGTCACCCTCTTATCAGCGAGCTGTGGAAATGGAGCATTTACATCTCCCTGAAATCGTCCCGACTGTTCAGTGAACAAATCGGGGAGGTCCTTTGCAAACTTCCTAACAATTCCACCAGCACCCTCTAAGATACAGAGGTCGTTTTTAAGCACTTGTTTCCAATTAACATCATCTTGAAATACCATGATAAACATGTACAGTTTTCTGGGGGGTGAGGCACGAAGCTTCCTTGTTCGGCAGGTAACTTCTAAAGAAGGCAGCGACCGAGGCTTTGTGCAAGTGGTCTGCCAAGGCACCGTTCAAGGCCTGGTTTACTGCTCTTGCTCTGAGGATTTCCAAGGCAGTCAGAACTTGATCTATTTTTAGAAAACAGAAAATCCAAATTTTTCTCTTAGTGTTTGCCATTAGATGAAGTGTGCTGCTGTGGATCTCATAGCTCGGGGGCTGCAGCTGTGCTCCGTAACTTAATGGGGGGAGGGGGATAATAAACTTTAATTCCTGTTGGAAAACTGTTGGGAGGGTGTCAGTAAGGCAAAACAGAAATAGGTGGGGTGAAATTAATGTCTTCTGAATCAGAAATCAGCTTTATGCCCAACTTGACCGTTCTCTTTCATGTTTCAGGTGCCAATATTGAAACCCATGGACCTAATGGTAGAAGCAAGTCCCAGAAGGATATTTGCAAATGCACATACTTATCACATAAACTCTATTTCAGTAAATAGTGATCATGAAACATACCTTTCTGCAGATGACCTAAGAATTAATCTATGGCACTTAGAAATCACAGATAGAAGTTTTAGTATCCTTTTTTTGGTCCTCTTTGAACACTAGGGTACGCGCAAGTTATGTATGTTTAACAGAATCACTTTAATTTTGTGAATTGGTGTTCAAATCTAGGGATTAAAATACAGGATTTAAAAATCTAGAGGCTTAATGCAGGGAAAGCAGGTGTATTAGGATGCTCTCGCTCAGTCTGAGTGCATGCAGTCTTTCAGTGAAAAAGTACCAGTAGAAATGTTGCAGATGGCTTGTTTTGGTTGTGGAGTTTGTACTTTAAGTACAAGTTGAAAGATTTGAAAAGTAGATCCTGTGTTACTGTAGATCTTTTCAAAGTTTAAGGTCTCTTAACTGTCTAAAATAACATTTCTCTTGGAGAAGACAATTTTTTTTTTTTTCCATATCAAATGGTATTGTCAACTGTAGAAAAAAATACAAATCTTTTTGCAAGCCTGTCTGTCCAGCGCTGTAATAGTATGTCCTCCTGAGGCAAGTCTGCAGTAAAAGAAAAGTTGCAGAAATACATATTAAAAGGATCATATATGCAAGTTATCTAAAGCTTTAGATAAGTAAGGAAACTATATTCAGCATTTATCTATTCAAAAAGTATCAGAAAAGGCCCATCTGGACACCCACCTGGGCAGCCTGCTGTAGGGAACCTGCTTTGGCAGGGGGGTTGGACCTGATGATCTCTGGAGGTCCCTTCCAACCCCTTCAATTCTGTGATTTGGTAATAAGTGTTAAAAAGGAAGTTTGGGAGGAATCTGAGATTTCTATCTGGGAGCTTAATCTCTGAGTTTCATCTTTGGTAGGTGCTGATGCGAGGGATTGGAGGCTAGCTTCTTTGTAAGAACAATCTTTTACCCCCTTTTTTTCTTTTTAACATTTTTTTAATGCAAATAAGAGTTTATAGCAAAAATACAAATTCTTGCCTCTTTCTGTGATTTTGTGGATAGAAGGGTCTTTTGTTTTGGAACAGATTCTTTATATACGTATCATCTTTCAACTTGTCTTCAGTTACCTCCAGCATCTCCTGAAGTACATTTTTAACAACGAGGTCTGGTGTTATGGCTCTTTTTTTTTAACCTTCTGTGGTCACTTTACTTGTGTAGATTGCTGATGGTGGAAATTAAAATCTTGCCTGGTTTCCTACACTATTTTCTACGTTTTTGTAGACAGCTACTTGAAAGCAATGATTCAAATGTGAGGTGTTACACACCTTTACCAAAACCTTCCCAGATATTGTAGATATTAAGCCTGCTAACATGGAGGAGCTGACAGAAGTGATCACCGCTGCAGAGTTCCACCCTCATCACTGTAACGTGTTTGTCTACAGCAGTAGCAAAGGAACTATTCGACTCTGTGACATGCGCTCTTCAGCCCTCTGTGACAGGCATTCAAAATGTAAGTCAGGATGCACCTGTGGTTTCTGGGTGTCTTGCTTTGTTCTCATGTAAGATAGAACGCATAGGTGTTCGCTTATAAATAAATATGCCAAGTTCTGCTTATTGGTAAAGAGCATACAAGGTAAGGAGTGGTAGTTTTGTAGAATGGAACATTTTAATTGTCTTGTTCTAGGCCATCAACAAGCAGAAGTGTAGCATGAGACAATTGACGATCTGACTCTGCTCCTGTTTACCCATTTATGCATCATAAACTGATGGGAACAAGTGCTTTTGGCACCAGTGAGACCTGTCTTCTGTCCAGACTCAGTCTTGGTGCTTCTCAAAGGTATCTGCTTATCAAATCCCAGTTCAGGGCAGTTTATTCACCTTTGTGCATTAGCAACTGGGCTGCGGCTGCTGCTGATCCGTTTAGTTTGTGACCATTTGCAGCTCCTAAGATAGAATATAGTCTTGAAAATGTGCACTGAGTTTGAAGTTAGTTTCCAGGGCTGAAAGATGAATGCTTCTTGGTCAGCTGAGCTATGTAAACTTAGGTAGGTGAGGAAAGCTTTTCTATTGAAACCAAAGGGAACACTGTCAGTGCTTTGCACGCAGCCTATTGTTTCTTTTTGCTACTGTAACAGCTACGGTTTATTGGCATTACTATTCCTGTGGGTTACCCTACCACACTGATACTTGCAGGTAAGATTTCTATAGTGAAGATCAGGATTTCTCCCTGGGAGAAGGGAAGTACTTCTGCAATGGGAAGTGTGGAGTGCTAAGCATTTCAGCTGTGTGACTTAGCACTGCATTAAATCACATACTAGCATTTTTTATTTTTTTTTTTAACTGTTCATTACTAAAACCCATCCTGTTAAAAGGGTCTATTCAAAAATGAAAAAAGTAATTCTGGATAGCTTTTGTCATGAAATACTGACTCCAGAGATTGACTTTCAATTTAAGCAATATTTCTTCCTGCTTTCTAAAACCATACTTTTCATGGCAAGTGTAGATGCTAATATTTCCTTTCAAGAGGTTGCATTGTACAACTTCTGTTCAGATCTAAATAAAAGTATGTCATACGGTAGTCTCAAAATATGTGGGTTGTGCATTAAGATCTTTTTTTGGATGCTGACAATTTCACCTGCTGTGGTTCAACTTAATTTGTAGATCAGTTGTAATGTTTTCACTGTACACATGCTGTGTTTTTTTTTTTAAAAACTTTTTTCTCTGATTCATCCCTTAAGACCTGTGAATTGTTTGCTGATGCTGTGCTCCAGCTGAGAATGCTGGAGATGGTTGTAAAATTGCTAGAATGTAACATTGTTTAAACACAGACTATTTTTAATAATTTAATGGCAACTTTTTTTTTTTAAAGAAACTAGTAACTTAACATTGTCAAAGTACTGGAGAATGTTGGAAGCTGTAGAATTTGATGTTGGTTTCATTGGTAATTGTCTTCTATCTACAGTTTTTGAAGAGCCTGAAGATCCTAGCAGCAGATCATTTTTTTCAGAAATAATCTCATCGATATCTGATGTAAAATTCAGTCACAGTGGTCGATACATGATGACAAGAGACTACCTTTCTGTTAAAGTCTGGGATCTCAATATGGAAAACAGGCCTGTAGAGACATATCAAGTATGAAGTTCAAGTTCTCTTAAATACCCTCTTTTCTTCTTTTTCTTTAAATCTCTCTAATATCAATTTAAATGTTTCAAAAAGGTTCATGAATATCTTCGAAGCAAGCTTTGTTCCCTGTATGAAAATGACTGCATTTTT
The DNA here is from genome assembly GCF_009819795.1 of Aythya fuligula. Classification (NCBI taxonomy): domain Eukaryota; kingdom Metazoa; phylum Chordata; class Aves; order Anseriformes; family Anatidae; genus Aythya; species Aythya fuligula. Next base: position 37,011,798 of record NC_045565.1, read on the forward strand.
GACAAATTTGAATGCTGCTGGAACGGTTCTGATAGGTAAGTAGTTTTGCTTTGTTTGTCTCTCAAGTTTAGGAATTTAATTTTGTCCCAAAACTCATGATATTTAGCTTTAAGGATGTAATTAGTTAAATTCAAATCATCTGGGGGAGGGGGTGTGTTTCGTGGTGTGTTGGTGGTGGTGGGTATTTGTTTTTGGTTTTTATGTTTGAAATCTTTTTTGGGGTAAAACAGAACCATTCTTCATCTTCCACCCTCCAGTTGAAGGAGCAGAATAAGTCTTTGTCAGTATGTTTCTAATCTGGATTCTTGTTGAAGCTTTATGTAGTCAACACTGGCCATTTCAAGCCATGGAAAGGTTACTCAGATTAGTTTTCAAAGGGTATACAAGAGCATGCACTCAGTATTTTCCACACTAAATCTTTGTTTTCTGTAGGCTAAAACAGATACTGATTTGTATCTGTTGTAAATCATGGAAATACTTGTCTCACCTGCAAGTTACAGAAGTATTATAACCAAATAGCAAAGCCACTCTACTGGCACAATTTGTGCGTGTGTCTTGTCACTAGCTACATATTAAAATGTTTTCAGAACCCCCGGGTAAGATAGTGGCAAATCTGGATCTTCTATCTGGATGCTTTTTGTTGGCTTGCCTATGTGGCTCATCCTTTATTTTTTTTGTAGGATTTTTATTATTTCTGAAATACCTAAAGCCATGACTTGTCCACCACCAAATGCTTTCAAGCTGTTAAACGAATAGGTACCAGTTTGGATCTGATAGTAACAGGATCATCCTGTGAAACAAGCTTTGGCCTAGTAATGGAGGACCAAAGATCTGCCACATAACTTAGGAGCGGAGTGATCAAGGAAGTCAAATGTGGCAAACTGTGTCCAGGAGTCAGTGGAGGAAGTAAAATCTACCCCCATTGCTATTGGAGTGATATTCGAGGTTGCATGTAATGCTAGATGCTGCTTAACAATTTTCTGCAGAAACAGTAATAGAGAAAACAGGTTATTGTCAACTCCAGGTTGCAAGTGGCTGTGAGTTACTGGGGGGAAAAATTATACTGTATCAGTGTACAAAAAAAAAAAATCTTCTTAGCAATATTTCCATTATCCATTATAAAATGCATAAAAAGAAGCTGTGTATGTTTTTCACTAAATTAAAATGGAAGGAAACTGACACTTATTTCAACTTTTTTCAAGTAACTCCAGTTAATCTCTAAAAAACAAAAATCAAAACAACATCATCTGATTATGACATAAAATAAGAACATGTGTTGCTTACCTCCCTTGGAAAAGTTTCTTTGGCTCTGCATTCCCCCGTACAATCTGCGAGATGTATGTTGTGTTAATAGTATCTCGTTCTGCTCCTAGTCTTTAATTCTTTAGTGCCGTGAAGACAACAAAAAAACTGTTCATTGGAAACAAGGTACATGAAAGTATTTTCAGACGCAGTTTTTTTTCCTGCCTTGTTCAAATGCAAATTTAGTACTTCATGGAAACCCTGAATTGTTCCTGAAGGGCTATATCAGATACTCAAGTGAAGGGTTTCTTTTGCTGCAACAGAACAATTTTTTGTAATGAATCCATTGGCATGTTCATGGTCAGCATGTGCAAAGGAAAGCACTTCTGTTTGTCATAGTCTGATGAAATGAAGTAGTTTACAGTTGCTTTGATTCCGCTATAACGTTTGGAGCAGCGGGATAAAGGGATGGAGTAGGAATAGGAAGGCTTGCTTTGCCCACATTAAGATGAACAAAGCCCAAGACTCTGCTGAGAGCCGGTCCCAGGAGGGATACCTGGGAGAATACCTGGAAGAGAAGTTCACAGAGTGGAAGCAGCACTAAATACCCAACAGAGTTGAGCAAGCATGCATCAGAGAGGAAGAGAGTGTAGTGCCAAATACCGGTTGTGAATTTGATTTGAGTCACCTTGCGGGTAAGAGATGGAAGAAAGGGATCGAATACCACTGCTGGAAGCCTACTGAGATTTCCTTTTTTCTGTTTCTCAACAGCGCTATCATGACTGGATCTTACAACAACTTCTTTAGAATGTTTGACCGAAACACACGGCGGGACATCACTCTAGAAGCGTCCAGGGAAAGTAGCAAACCTCGTGCCATCTTGAAACCCCGTAAAGTGTGTACAGGTGGTAAAAGAAAGAAAGATGAAATAAGTGTTGACAGTCTGGACTTCAACAAGAAGATTCTTCATACAGCATGGCATCCCATGGAGAACATCATTGCTGTAGCTGCCACCAATAATTTGTATATATTCCAGGACAAAATTAACTAAAGATGACTTACTTGAGGACAGAGTTGTCTTCTTGCATAGTTAAGCTCAGTTGTTATCTGTAAAAGAGAAGGCCTTGTTGTCCTACCAGTGAAGAACATTGATGCACTTACTTCCCTTTAGATAAAGGAGAGAATCTGGCCTTTTTTGAGTTCATGGTGTAGTTCTGCCTTCAGTGGGGGTGTGGAGTGTCAGTTGCAATTTTCTGAGAAAAACCCTCTAGAAGCAGAATTGATGGACAGTGCTCAATCAGGCCAAAACTCAAAACAAATGTATTTATTTAAGTCTGAGCCTTCCTTTCCAGTTTATAGACCAAAAATTTAACACCCAAGAAGAAAAATTGTCATAAAAATGTAATTTCTATCTCTTGCGCTCTTTCTCTGCTGTAATATTTGGGCCTTTCAAAACATATATTGTGCTTAATGCCTGTAAACATTCCTCCTCTGGCCTGTATCTAGGCTTAGGTGTTTTTACCTTTGAGCACTTAGGTAGGTCTTGAGTTGGGTTCATAGACAGGTTTCCATGAATATTTACTCACCAACTGTATCTATAACCACACCTTCTGGTGTAAACCACTTAATAAAATAACAAACTATAAAAAGTGTTTTTAAATCTGATGGTATGTATTCAGTTTTTTTATTTTTTTTATTGCATGTACTGGGATTGTGCAAAATAACCCAAAGTGGGCAGATTTGACAGTGTTTGTCCCAAACTATTAAATTTTGGCAGACTAATACAAACTTTTTTGTGTAGTAATTCAAATTCTAAATTTAGAGTTTCCATGAAAGTGTCGTTTAGTTTTAAGTTGCACAATTTTTTTTTCTTGTAAGATGCCATTTGTATAACGAGTAGGAGAAATGAAAAGGTTGGTATAGAGATGTCCACAGCCTTAACAGAAAATGACCACCTTGCACAGAAGGGAAAACAAAATGTGTAACAAATGTTCTTCTTTGGAGATAAAAAATAAATAAAGTTTATCTGATGCCTCTCAACGTTAGGTAGAGACATACCTTATGTGCATTATGTTTTTTTAACCTTTTTAGTACTTGTCAAGAAGATACACTTTTATTTTAAATATCTGGCATAATGTATTGTATTTCACATCGCCGTTCAAGCAAAAAGGTATCTTGATTATGCCAAGCAGTGACACAGCTTAATACTTAGCACATTCTGACTTTAACACCAAGATGTCAGAAAACACTGAGGCTACAAGCTGGTGTTACCTGCATTTGTTATAACCCTGTTCTTGCTAACTGTTTGTTTTTTTTTTTGTTTGTTTTTGTTTTCTTTTTAAGCCTTAGGTACTTTTTTTTTTTCCAAAGGGGCCTAAAATGCATCAACCTTCTCTTCACCCTAGGCTAGCATGAATGAGAAATTTTTCCTGAAGCTAATGCAGCACATTTTAGTACCATCAGGTATTTAAACATTACATTCTGTAAAATGTGCCTGCCAATTAGAAATTCTTTGAAGAATTAGATCCCTCGGGCTTCTGAAAGGAGATGCAGAAGTGTGGTTTACACTCCGTTTTTATTAAAATGAAGGTGTATTATGATTACTGAATCAGAACTGCATATGCAACAGTCAAATGTCTCTGTTCTTACCCTCTCAATTAATGTCCATAGAGTGCCACTCTTGTTCACAGTAAGCTAGTGAGTACAACTAACTTTGAGGTTCTACAAATAAAGTTTAAATTAAAACAAACAAACCCTTATACTGTATATTGGTTGTGACACTATTTGCAAATCTTGAAATGTGGAACTTCTGGGTCACTAAAGTGTTAGATTTGACCTTGTTCCTAAAATGCATAATAGAGCTAATACAATGGGATTGTACATACTTGTTCAATTATTTTGACCAAAAAGTTTAATAAATTTTAAATGTTTACCTGGATTTGCTCTGTGTATTTTGACAACTTTTTCTTCCACAACTTCTTCCTTTTGTGAGATAATTGGCCAAACTAATTAACCTGAAAACTTGAATTTCCATTTTTGAATGGTCATACTTCTAACCCAACTTCTAACCCAAAGCTGTCTGTTTGTATTCAGTGAATATCTTAGTGCTCTCTATTTTTATCTATTTTTTCAGCTTCAGCAAATGTAAGTGGAAAATGAGTAAAAAGAGAAAGGATATAATGAAATCTATTATATAAAACATGATTTTCTTGTACCTATTTCAATTAAATAGCTTTTAATGATTCATTAATTTTTTTATCATCTAATTCTACCTAAAAAACTAATTTATTGTCAGTTTGGTAAATTACTGGTTGTTCACATATTTGCTTAAAATCACCTTTGACTTCTCTTACCGGTTTAAGAGCACTGTATTGCTGGCGCACATACCCTGAACAGTTAATTTCCCTGACATAGGGTGTCTCGTAGGCGATCTCTGACCCAAGCAGTGGGATTATTGTGGTGGATGCAGGGTGGTCCTGCGTGGAGCCAGGAGCTGTGCTTGATGACCCCTTTGGGTCCCTTCCAGCCCAGTGAATGCCTCAGCCCTGCTGTGGAGGGGCTGTGGCTTGTGCTGCCAGCCTCAAGGGCAGAGGGGAGGCTTTCTCCTGTGGTTGCTTTCCCCTTATTTTGCGTCCCTCATAGTTCCTTTAGTCCAAAGCAGGCTGTTGCTGGAGTCCTGGGGCTGCGCTTGGTGCACGACCCACCTGGATCCCTGTGGAGGAGCCCCGGGAGCTGCTGGGGGTCCTTGGCCCCATGTCACAGTCAGACAACAACGTGGTACGGGGGTTTGAAGCTTTGGAAGCAAAAAAGGTAAGAACAGACTTTTATTTAATTTCTTCAATAGGGAAAGCGTATTGCTTAACAGAGATGGGGATAGCTTCACCTGTCCTTACCTTTGAAGGCCTTAAGGGCTGCATGTGTCTTATCACAAGAGCTTTCGCAATACCCTGTTGTTCTAGGAAGCTCTATCTCTAGGCTCAAGAGTTAGAGAAACTGTTTCTATCCAACTTTTAACCAGAGGTTTGTGTTTAGTACCCTGTCCAGAGGCATCGTCTAGAAATGGGCATGCAAGGACTTCCCCGTGCAGCAAAGAGCCCTGGGGAGAGGAGGCCGAGGGGAGCAGCTCTTCTGGGCCGTGTCCCTGCCTGGAGGCAGAAATCAGGTCGGTTAATCAAGTGTAGTCCTGGCTGTCTGGAAAAATCGAGTCCCTGGTGCTGAACACACAGTACTTCAACACTGCTTGTTTACCCCATTCCACCTGCTGGAGCTGACGGAACCAGGACCTGCTCAGGGCCGCTGTGACACCGAGCACTTGTTTGTAACAGTGCTGTAACGCTGAGCACGTGTTTGTAACACCCAGCATGTGTTTGTAACACTGCTGTAACACCAAGCTCGGCTGCCTCATGCCGCAGCAATGCACAAAGCGTTGGCTCAGAGGCTGTGGAAGAGGAGCGAGGCACCGCTCGCAAGGTGCTGGTAGAGATACACGTGCGAGTGGCATGGTTGAAAGGCACCAAACAGTTTCTCATTTTATTCCTTTAAACTGTGAAAAAAAAAATACATCAGAAATGAAAATGTAACAAAAAAGCACGGGCAGCTAGGCGCGCGCCCGGCTGTTTGCAGAGGCAAGGATTGCATTGCCACTCGGTCTCTGATACCTTTGCTTTTAGCATTTAGGTTCTAACAGCAGATTAAAGATTTCCAACTACTGCAAGAACACCAACTTACGTGGCTACTTTGCAATATCTTTGCAGGGTGGCAGTTCTTTTCCTGCCCCTACAGGATTTCTTTGGTTCTGTGGTTAAAAAAAGAAAAATGAAGCAATACTTAGTTCCCTTATTCACAATGCGTGCTTTCATACCATTGCATTTTGCAATGTACAATAGGAGTATTTAAGTGTTATTCTAGTGCAGTTTCTGTAAATCTTGCTGTTTAAAATAGCAGTAGTTGCCATAGAATGTAAACACGGCGCTTCCAGTGCAGCGTATCTTCACATTCAGTGAAAACAGGAACTATTCAATACGAATAACAAATTGTAAGAATGTGTACAGATGCTGGAGCTTGCAGGACACCCCATGCACCTGCTGTAATTTAAAAGATGTCTTTATGGGTGTAAGGTGCTAAGTATTCATGATGAAACTTCTACTTAAATTCTGATATAATAGTATTAAAAATCCTTGTATTTTTCAAAGGGGGAAGAAGCAGTTCATCTCATGATCATTCCAATATCAGTGTTTTTATAACCATTTTGGAAGAATGCTGAGGTTTAACTCAAATTGTAATCAGTTAAAAAGCTCCAACTTCACAAGACTTATAATTCAGAAATTAAAAATGTAATAATTCCTTTTTTTATTGCACAGGCACTTAAAAACCAACCACCACCACCACCAGATACTGGCCGTCCTACAAGGGGTATGTGATTAAATTCCTGCAAGTGAGAATTTCCAGTGGCCTCAGCAGGATTACTCCATGGAAAATGCAGTACGTGTCTCTCCTGGATTGGGGCCCATGGGATTAGGGCACTGCTTGTTTGTACAGCAGCAAGCTAGTCCCACACCTCCGGTGACATCATTTGGTGACAGGACATGGGCTCAGCACCGTGCTGCAAGGTGCTCAGCAGCAGGACTCCAAGCACAAAAGAAAGCACTGCTAAATAAGAGCAAAAACAAAGTAGAAAGTAAATTTATTTTTAAACGATGATAGTACAAAGCAGAACCCATATTTGCAAGTTCAGTGTTTGTTTTCTGAGTGACTTCTAATGACAGCTTACTCCTATTCAAATTTAAGAATCAAAATTTTCTATAGAAACTCCTTACCCATTTGTCAGTTATGCAAATAAATTATGAAATGGCCTCATTTAAGACAGAGCCTTGTCAAGCACTTCAAACAATTAGAGAAAAATAAATGAGAAAACTCAATCTATGAGGAACCTTTTTATTTAAATATACAAAACATAATTTGGCAAACATTTATTCTCATTAAATAGGATAAAATTACTGAAAAGGCATTCAATTAGTACAAACAAATAAGCAAGCAAACCTTTCTTTAAATCTATACAAGGATAAAGCAAATAGAAGATGCAAATTTATTTTACAGATAAAAAGACTGAGAAGCAATAGGCTGCAAGAAGATACAGCAAAAAGAACTTCTATTAATTGGGGAGTTAAATATATGCCTTTATAGAAGAAACTATTTATTAGGCACTAAGGTCCAAATTTTAGTTCAGCCTTTTGCGTATCACACTCTGAATGAGTAAATAGTGAAGGAAGCTTTACCAATACACTAATTTATTCCAGCTGACAGTCTCTCACATTTCACATCTCACACAACAGTGAAAGAGAGCTAAGCAAAATCTAAGGAAGGAAGGAACAGCTTCAAGTGAGGTAAAAAGCTTTTTCTGAATTCCTGTATATGATACATAAGGCCACACATTGTTTCGGGCTAATCCCTTATTGTCATGATTACAGTAGCAGTGACAACCATTCACATCTATGAGATATAAAGAAACAGCACTTTAATATTGCAGTGGTGATTCAGCTAGATACTCAACTAAAGCTAAGATTTTGTTTTTAAACATCAAATTGTTTTAGTTTTCAAAGATACTTCACTACAAAGCAATGCAGCAGATGTTAGAGCACGATTCGGATGCATTATGAATTGCTCCAGAATATTATGTATGATACTTCAGCTTTAGTGTCTCCTCCCACTCTTACTGAACTAGGACCACAACATTTACAGAACAAGGACACGCTGATCGTGTAGTCATTGCTAGCGTGGATGTTTCCGCTGTTCACCTCCCCTATTCCCTGATGAACACTTCCTTTGCTTTGAAATCACATTTCAGGTGCCTTCAAAACGTACTGCTTGAAGCTGTGGTCGTAAGGCGTCTTCCAATGTAAATCCTGAGATCAAGAACACACAGCCAGTAAGCATTTGATTTCAGCTCAAGAGGAATGTACAGCATCTAGGTTTTTTTTTCTTTTAAATCAGACTACTAGGTATACAAATTACAGCGGGGCAGTAGTGCCAGTTTTAATTAAGAGGGCAAATCAAGTGTCTACTATAAAACTCGGTCTTCAGTTGCTGGTACCTTTCTGCGTACCTATGTCTAATAACGCTCCCTAAATTCTAAGTCTGAATAAGTCTCTGTGTAAGCTGTTCAGTTTCAGGAATGTAAGAGGCAGAGATAAGCACAGGGTTAACAAGAACGCTGCTTCAGGAGCTTTCAGAAGTCGGATATTTTTATCATGTTTTTTTCTTTTGTTATCTTGAATTTTCCTATTCATTAAATACATCTGACATTTGTTAACTGCTCATGTTATGGTCATCTTCACATACTCTTTAGCATTTCTCCAGTCACTATTTCCTAACTTGGTAAACATTTACAGCTGCCCTACATCAGGTCTTTTATTCATTTAGTTTTTGCAGCTTGAAGAAATCAATATTTTGAGTTTAATGATTTTAGTATTATTACACTAAGCGCTTTATGAAGATGTGACTTTTTGTCACTCCTTACTGACCTGGAATGTTGTAATTTCCAGCAGCGGTGGAAATAAAAGGAAAGCATTTACATTGCAAAACTTGCAATTACTTTGGAAGGAAAATTTCAGTATGCTTTTGTTCCATCTCACACAGTTACTCATTTTAATTTTGGAAGGAGTTGTATTAGTTTCATGTTATTTTTACGCTATTATGTGGCTGAGATGTGAATTTTGTACAGGACAGATGAAGGCCCAGATTATCTTTAAAGTTATGCATACTGCAGAGACCACAGTCTGTCTTTCCAGTTACTGGAGCTGTCATAGTCCTCTCCTTCCCCCCCACTCTCAACTTCTGTAGTTTTTATTTTTGATAAGGGTTCAGGATTTACACAAGGTACTGAGAAGAAAAAGAACAGGACTGGAGGTAATTGGAGGCTCCTTGGAGGACAGCTGTCACCTCAGAACTTGTTTGACCTCTCCCCTAAGCCCTCTCATGTGGCACATTGCACTCAAAAAGCAGAGGTCAGATGTGCCTGGAGTCCCAGCATTCTTTGTTGATACAGGAATCTGCCATGCCTAGGTAAAGGCAAACTCTGCTCCTGACAAAAAGGCATTTAATCTCTTCCCTTTAGTCTGTGTCCTGTGGCTATTTTTAAAGAATCTCATCTAATCCCTTAATCATCTGGAAAAAAAACAAACAAACACACACTAAAACAAAAGCTTAAACAACAACTCCTGCTTTGTTTGCTATCCCATCCCCAGAGGTGTGGAATTTTAAAATATATTAAATAATCATTTTTCCTTCACAAATAGCATTGAGATTATGGACCAATTACCTCCAATGGAATTGAGTATTATGTATGTATAGTAAGATTTCACACACACAATTGCAGTGTCCCTTGATTCTTTCAAAAATACTCAGCTAGTAAGAAAAAAAATAATTTGATAGATTCAGCAATACCACAAACAAGTAGGAAACTTTCCCGAATAACTAATTGTCTAAGAGATGAGCAATAATAGACTCTTCTCCACAGAAGGACAACAAAGATGGAACTGGGAGTCAGAATTAGGACTCAGAGAAAAATGTGTAAAAAAAAAAAAAAAAAAAAAAAAAAGCCTTTTTTTAAAATAATAAACTTACCCTAGTCCAATAGCAAGCAAATGAGAAAGAAGCAGAGATGGAAGGAAAACCTTCAAAAATTCTGCTGAGAATATGCCCCCTTTCTTCATTACACTGGTGTTTCTCATGCTGAGAGTGGCTGTGCGCCTGGGATGTTTGAACAGGAATTCCCTAATTTTGAGGAAGAAAATACAACCAAAACATGAAGGTGTACATGTTTGTACTTGTGGCAGAAGCAGTACCAGAGTTCCTCCAGAACCACTGAGAGCACTCACTTGGGTGGGATGTTCTCTGGCCTGCTGGACCAATCCCATATCCAATCTGCATTTTTCTTCAGGAGCCTTTCTACTTCTTTCCTCCTTTCCAGAAAGTCTTCTTCAGACTAAAACAAAGAGCCATTATCAAACCATACACACGACTACGATGGGTAGAAAGTCCTGCAAAACAAATCGTCTGTTCTGCATCTAAAACCATACATGAGACCACCCTTGCAGCTCAAATGTCTCAGCTCTTTGCATATCGCTTGTATCCTTTGCATATCACTTGATATCACTTGTATTGAACTATTTAGATCCTAGATAGGGGCACGGAGGGGAATCTGTCCTCACAGCAGGATGCAAATGCAAAAGGTCATATCCCTGCCTCATATTTGCTTAAGTAAAGACTGCCCTGGAAATAAAGTGCCAAAGCCCTGTATTGCACCCTTACATGAAGGCTGAAAGTTACCCACATTCACACATCTGAATGACACTGGGCAGAATAAACTGCTAAAATCTGTCTGCATTCAAAACTGGATGAATGTCATACTTACCTGAAGATCCTTATTCACGCTAATACAAGCTAAGTGAAACTAATTCAGTCTAGTAAAGCTACCTGGCTTTTGGGCCAGCATTAGGAACACAGGTGAAGTAAGCCCAGGTTTATCTGCACACATCTGGGCAGAAAAAAAAAAAAAAAAAAAAGAAAAAGAAAAAAAAAAACTGGCTTTGTTCTCAGTAAATTACAGTGTACATGCTGAATGAGAATACAATTTCTTGCTTATTGCACATGCATTGAATAGAGCCAACAGATTGTGATAAAAATAGTATCTGATCATAGAGTTTAAATAGCTACACACACATACAACTGTGGAATGGAAATAAAGTTGTCCAGGCAACTATGTCTGATGTTTTTTCTAACTTTTGATGAAAAAACAATTTGATCTCAAAATCCAAGTAATCACCTTTAAACATATGAAGGGTTTTCTGGAAATGTAACATAAAAACAATTAATTCAAGGTAACATATTCATTAACCTCAAGCAGGTAATCCATTGAGCTAGATTCCTGTAGGAGTTGTAGAGCTGGTGAGAAGAGTTTCAGATAAAGCGAGAGGCTGTGGGACCACACACACTTTATGTAATTTTGAACTGATTAAACCTGTTGGTAACACCTGGGTTGTCCAGCTTGGAGAAGAGGAGGCCAAGAGGCAACCTCCTTGCTCTCTGCAACTTCCCAAGGAGGGGAAGTGCAGAGCCAGGTACTGCTCTCCCTCCCTGATCTCCAATGACAGGAATGGCACAAAGCTGCACCAGGGGAGGCTCAGACTAAACACCAGGAAAAAAAATATTTACTGTGAGGGCAGTCAAACACCGGAACAGGATTCCTAGCAGTGTTTGAGAACCCAGATGTCTTTAGAGAGTAAGGCACCTTAATCCTTCTGAAAAACTCTCAGGTTACATATTTTAAAAAAAAAAAAAAAATCAATGCAAATCAGGTACTTACTAAAAGCCTGATTCTGAGAAGATTATTTTAAGATACTGAGCTACTGAAGTCTCTGCACAAGAGGTGAAGCAGCTGATTTCCCAATACTGGTTTCCAAACAGTGGCAGTAACAAATCCTTCCTCCAAAGGAAAATGAGATTTTTACCTGAAAGCTATTTTTTTCTCCACTGCTGTGACTCTCTATTTCCAAAGCTCTATGACTGTCTTGAGGTGTCTGGGAACGAGGAGGGCTTGATAAAAGAGAAACACAAATACGAAATAGTTCATTAAATTTTTTATGACGTTGTTTATGGGATGACTAACAAGCTAGTGAATGAAGCTTGTAAGCACAGCTGTCCTGAAGAGCTACGGTGCCCTGACCATAACCTGAGAGATTAATCTGCCAATGGGTGATATAATCCAGCCACCTCACTCAATTAATCTTTGATTTCCTAACAATCTGACAATGAGCCTGCTGCTCAGAGTTGTTTTTCAGCAGCATGGAGACACGCCCATAAGGCTGTATGATTTGGCCCATGTTGCTTACTAAATAATGATAGGCAGCAAGCTATTCCTAGACGTACACTTTGGTTTGAATTCAACTAGCCAGATGAGACTAGGAGGTTCTGCACCCTACTGCCTATTTTAAGGCCTTTTAGTTAAATAAACTTTAGGCTGCAGACTTTGTAACCCAGCAAAATCAAATACATGAAATAACAAAACTGACCAAGTGCCTCAGATTTCTTTATTATTATTATTATTATACTCCTAGAAATCTTTGTACTTTGTAAACTAGATATAGGACTTCTTTATTTTAAAGAGACTGCCTGAGAACTCCTAATTAATGAACCCATCACAAAACACAGTTTTTTTACCACCCCACTCTGAGGTTTCTGTTTGGGCAGCAGTGCACTGCTTGCACGGGGTCTGACCCTTCAGCATGACAGCAGCACCCTGCTCTACAGGGCTTTCCTCACCAGAACAGGACTGTTGCCTGTACTCGAGCAGCACACCCGTGGGAATATTGCGCATAAAGAAGACGAGTTTCACATTGCTTCCAACAAAGCGTGGTGTTTACCTGTCACAATGCGAACTTTCTCTCGAGCTGCTCCGTCCCGACTCGTGCTGGGCATCCAGCAGGATTTTCTCCATGTCCCCGTTGTGGATGGAGATGGAGGCCGGCACTTGTTCGTGGCTGGTCGGCGTGGAGCCGCTCCCGTTGCCGTTCCCATTGCTGCTGAAGTGGAGCTCTACCCAGGAACCTGCTTGGTGTAATTGGGAACAGAAAGCGGAATAAACCTGATGGTTTTGTACAAAAGGCAGGTGGGCAGGGGCTGCTGACCCCCAGCCCGACCTTACAGCGGGACGCACACCCACGGCTCTGCCCATACCCACGACGAAATGCCAACCCAGAGCCTGAGGGAGCTGGGGGCGAGCTGCCCAGCACAGGGTGCCTCCTGCAGCCCTTGGACCCTCCATTTCAGGGCACGGCATAAACAATCCCTGCCGTTCAACACAGCTGGAGGCCGAAGGGGACGGCCTGCGGGGCCTGGCAGCCGCCTTGTGCCGGGCTGGGAGCGCTGCCCGGGGCTGGGCAACAGCGGCCCGGGGGGCAGGGAGAAGGGGCAGGGAGCAGGGGAGAGGGGAAGGGGAGGCCCGCCCGGTGCCCCCGGCCTTACCCTGCAGGTTGTCCTCCTGCGGGCTGTGCCGGGACATGGCGGCCCCGCTCTGCTCTGCTCTGCCCGGCCCGCGGGCACGGCGCTGACGGCAGCCGCCGGCCCGGCCTCCTCGGGCCGCCCCCGGCAGGCGGGGCCCGGCCGGGCTCGGTGCTGCTCCCGTCAGGAGCTGGGGGGGAACGGCTCAGAGCCGGAGCTCAATAAAAGCCTGCAGCGGCTGGGGAAGCCGTGTCCGTGTCTCTGTGTGTCTCTGTGTGTGTTTGTGTCCCCGCAGCGGGTGCCCAGGGCGTTGTTTTGGGTCCCTCAGCCGGCCCAGCGTGGAGGATGAAGGAGGAAAGTGGCTGGGGCAGCGCCCTGCCTGCTGCCACCCGGACAGATTTCATTAAGAGATGGCTATGGACACTATTAGGGACACTGCGGTGTGTGCAGCAGCTTTTCTCGTAGCTCCTTGTGGAGGGGACAGCGATGCCACCTGGAACAACGCCAGAACTGGGAAAACGTCGCAAAACGATTCCCAAGGAGGGGTCGCTAGGTTTAACCTCTGGGTGCACACTGCTGAGTTTACAGTACGGGATCGGTGTCCTCTTCGGCACAGAGAAGCAGTCTGAATTAAAATAAAATTAAAATACACTAAGAGAGGAAATGTCATAAATTGGTGGGTAAGGTGTCATTTACACAGTAAACACTGAAATGCTAAAATTAACCTTTGGGGAAGGATACATTTTTTTCTGTCAACAATTGTCTGACTTTGAAAACTGATTCTGCCAACCATGGGTCAGAGTCAGCTCTGGCTTTGGTGGTCTAAGTAGATGGGAAAAAGATTTGGGAAAAGGTTTGGTGCCGTGGGTGTCATGCCAGGTGTGCCAGGTGTAACAACATCAGCACTTCCAGCAAGGCAGCGGTGCCTAAAACCCCTTGGTGGTGCTCAGGATGCTGGACAGGCACCCCAGGCACCCTGCCAGGCGCTGGGCACAGCAGGGACACCCCGGTTCTGCTGCCCACCCCATCCTGATGTACCCGGGTGCCCTGGGTGCCCGGTGACACCATGCTGCCATGGGGCAGGATGCTGGTGTCACCACCCTCATGGGGCAGGACGCTGGCTGCCACCACCCATCCTTGCTCCCCGGCTCGGGGCTGCACTGACAGCCAGCACCGACGTGTACCCACACACAAAGCAGCCCCGAGGCTCCCTTTCTCTTCGTCCTGTTTCCTCTTGGTTGACCTCCGCTTCAGGAAATCAATTTACTAGAAGTCTTTCCTGCTCTAAGGCTGGTATGAAATGGGGTCGAGCAAATATCACAGTGTGGCTGCAGCAGCTGACCTCTAGGATCTTTTATTAGCAGCCGGATGAGTGTGCTTGTTTTCCTATAGACCTTTATGGTAAATGATTTTTGGTTGTTGCCAGAAAAGCACTCTGCTGCGATCACAGAAAATTGCAAATTATATAGGACGAAATCTTTCAAAGGCTATCGATTTGTTAAGCTGCGATCCTCTTTCAGGTTGGAACCCACTTTAATGTTGTTTAGCTGCACATCAAGAGAACAATCCTGCATTGATCATTTCCTCCGAACGCAGAGGCACGGCCCACCGCCTCCACTGGCTAAGGAACGCAGCACTTCGGGTAGCTGTGAGGTCCCACGTGCTGCCCAGACACCTTTAACCTTGCCTTTAGCTTTAAGCCCGTGTTTTTGGACCGACCCTGCAGCTCGCAGTGGTTTTGAGGGACAGTTATTTTAGGCCTTCCACAAGAACTGTTTGTAAACCCAAAGTGCTTATTACCTTAAAGTACTACAAAAATGGACACAAATGGACTGATTAGAGTTGCCTTGGTTTCTTACTGCTATAAACCAAGGTAATACCCACCAAGTTTCTACGGGCTACGGCGTGAGGCGTGCTGTCAGCTAAGGGCCGACGTGGGGGCCAGGCCCAGGCCCCCGCAGACGGGGACCCCACACATTCCGCAGTCCCCTGCCTGCCCGCTGCCCACAGGATGCCCCCACCTGCACCCAGCACCACTCCTCGAAGGCGCCTGCACCCCGAGGACGGTGCCTTTTCCTCCCTCTTCTTCCCTGCCTGTGGTGGCTCAGTCATTAACCCGCTCAGCTGCCGCTGGAGGTGAGATCCGGGCGTGCATTTCATGCTGCACACCCCTCGGAGCGGCGTTGATCATTAACTACCGAGCTGTTCCGAGATCCTCATTGCGGAGCCGTTTGTGCTTATCCAGGCCGCTGGTGTGAGGAGACCCAATGTATGCACACAGCCTTTGGTACGGCCTCTTTACGTCTGGGATTTGAAAACCAAAGCAAACACAACGTGGTGAACTTAACGATCCGATTTCATATACAGCCTCAAGAAGGAGAGGAATTAGGAGCTAGGTCTGTACATGATAATCATATCGATTTAACCAAATATTTTTCTAGAGTGATATAAATGGGGAGAGTCTTCTGTGGACCCCCTTAGACTGGTTTAGATTAGCTCGGGAGCAGATAATTCAGGCCCAAGTGCTGGGCACAGCCTGCAGGGTGCAGCTGGGACACAGAAGTCCCCTTTTGCACAATTTTCTTAGGTTTTAAAAGGTGTTTGTGCTACATGGTAGAGGACAGGGGCAATGAGATACCCTTACAGGTGGAATAAAACCAAAACTTGGGTGCAGAAGAGCCTGAGTCTTCTATTTGGGCCAATCTTTTTACTTTTTTTTCTAAGATTTGATTTCTTCATTTTTAATTTATGAGCATACAACACTATTTCTTGCATATTCTTCTCCCTTTTCTATGCATCATTTCTTACTCACAGCAGTTTCTGATGGCCCAGTGACCCAAATCTGGTCACTGGGATTGTTCATTCCTCATAGTGTCACCCGCTGCCTTGGCACCCTGGAGAGGTGCAGGAAGCACAACCCACTGACTGCATGTAGGACTGAACTGATTTCAGATACTTGGATGTTCTTCTGCTAAGCCTTGGAAATTGCTTTCTCTTTTCTCACTTCTAACAGGTGCACACTGACCTGGGCTCAACATCAGAAGTGCAGAAAGCCTGCCTGAGAGGTGCGTGCCAAGGGGCTCTCAGGGCTGAAAGAGGCAGAAACCAGAGAGTTAAAAACAAAAACCAGACTGTTGGATTGCTTTTCAGGCTCTAAAATGTTGGAAACCCTGACCACTTCTAGAGTGAATCAGAAAGTGGAGCATAACAAATCATTCAGCTCTTCTTTTACTTGCTAACTTTGGATTTTTAAAGATCATTGATGTGTTTGTTCAGCTTGGTGAAACAGCATGCAGTGGGGTGCTTTGGACAAGCCTGTAGTGGGTACAGCTGAGGAAATGGAAATTGCCAAAAGAATGCTTTTCCCTAGCACTTGTCAGCTGAAAAACAAAAGCCGATTGTTTGGGCGATGCAAACTAACATGGCCTCTTGCTTTCCATCACCAGCGCTGCTCCCAGTGTTACTCATTTTACTCACAGGCTCCCACAAACTGTTGCAGTTCAGCTCTAAACGCAGACGCCTGTTTTATTTGCCCAGGGGCTGAGCAGCCCAGTTTGCCCAGCTCTGTGGTGCTGGGAGGGCTGCAGCAAGGTGGCCTTTCCCATCTGCAGGGCTTTACTTCTCACATCAGATTTTACCAGAGCTTGCAAATCCACCTGCCTTCTTTCCTCTGTGCTGCCATTTCCCCACGGCTCCAGAGCTCGGCCCTGCTCCGTGATGGTTCCCAGACAAAATCGGGGCCCTGCTGCCTGGCCCCGCACCTGCATGCGCGAGGGTTGCGGTGCAGCACCGTGCTGCGGGGGAGCAGGCAGCCTGCTCGCTATTTTTAGCCCCGCATACCCTGCAGATCTCCTCTGCCCTTCTCAGTAACTCGGCTCCTGCTTCAGGAGGAGCTCAGTTCGGATGCAGACGGTGCCGGATGCAAACCCTAATAACTCAGCTGCGGACGCGATTCCTCGCAGCAGCGCCGCGGAGCGAGAGGACCTCAGAGGGGAGCTGGGCCCGTGCCAACACGCTCAGCTTGGCTTTCCAAAAGGGAGGGCTGGCTGCTGGGGAGCCGGTGCGGTGACGGTGACGTGCCCGCGCTGCGCTGCGCGCTGCAGTGGCACCGCAATGGCTGCGGGCTGCCGCCGGTGCCGCGCGGTGAGCTCATCCCGCGCAGCGCAGCGCCCAGTGCAGCGCCCAGCACATCGCCCAGCACATCGCCCAACGCATCGCCCAGCACATCGCCCAACGCATCAATCAGTGCATCACCCAGCGCATCACTCAGCACATCACCCAGCGCATCACTCATTGCATCGCCCAGCGCATCGCCCGGCACGCAGCACGCACCCGCCGCCAGCCGCGGCCTCCCCTGCTGCGCTGCGCTGACTCTTCGCTGGGGGTGTGTACATGGTGAGCAGATTTTACTGTCTGGTTGGTCCTTCTGCTTCTTCCTTCTTTTTTTTTTTTTTTTCTTCCCTTCCCTGTCCTCTAAATGCTCCCCCGGACTGACTGATGAATCATTTCTCATCTGATTCCGCTGTTCAGAGGACACAGATGGAAAATATAAGCTTATGCAGCAGGGATGGATTATTTTTTTTTTAGCCTTTTGCAGCGTGAATCGTAAAAAATCCTTTTAAATCTGTCTGCTAGGAACAGCCTACAGGTTTTAAAATGAAGTGTGCTGCACACAAGGAATGGTACTGCCCTCAGGTAAAGCAGACAAGCAGTGTGTGTCATGATGGAGCGTGCCTGTAAGGTTAGTTCTGTGTATGTTTATGCCTCTCTATGTATCTGTTAAATACATATATGTTATATGTGAAGCATCTACTACCTATGGGGTTTGTATAGCCCATTTTCAAATGTAATATTTTGCATCCTATGGTTTTGCCCTCCCCCCCCTTCCCTCCCCTCCTCCCTTAATACCTAGTTTCTGTTTGCTGTGGTTAATAAACGTAGCTCTGATTTGTAACAGCTTTGCCGTAGGATGCTAGCAAACCCATCGAGGATAATGTCTCTGCATTTCCTTGGTTAAGTGGGCTGTACCTTCCTGCTACAGTTATTTACCAGGATCTTCGTAGTCTCCATCATATGTGATTGAGTTGAAACACCAGGGCCTGTAATTGTAGGTAAACCTCCTCTGCAGCTCTGAACGTTGGTATTTCAGGGTAGTACAAGTTGTGATGAATTGCTGTAAGAAAGTAATCTGCTTTCCACGTTCACTAAATAATTCATTTGGATATATCCTATTTTCTGAACTGTACATAATGCATATACTGCATATCTTGGGAACTGCTTCCTATTCAGCACTGTTTAACCTGTTAAATTAAAAAATGAAGCACTTTTTTTCCGTCACCTGCTTGCTCCCTTGCAACATTAAAAAAACATCATTTTTTTCAAAACATTCATTTTTTCATCAAAAAACATCATTCATCTCACCAAGATTTCTTTTCCTTTTGAGCAATGTAGCCATGCCTCTACTAAAACTGCTTAAAATGCAGGCAGAAATTTTAGAACAAATACACTGAAGTCAGATTGACTTTTGCCCATTATTTCTCACACCGTGATACTTTCAGAGAAGTGTGCACCACAAAATAATTTGCTGGCAGGAGCTGTTCCTTGCTTTCAGTCTAGGCTCTCGGCCCTCAGCTGACATGCAGTATTTTTAACCAACTGCCTGTTCTGCATTCCCTCTTCTCTGTAGATGTAAGTGCACAGTATGCTCAGTATGCTCAGAAATTGAATGTTTAAATTGAAATTTAAAGTATGCTCAGAAATTAAATGTTTGGTATAGGAGCTTTCTTAATACTGTACTTTTGCAGTGGACTTTGAGTTTATTTTGTGCCTGCTCTTGTCAGCTTTCTGACTGGTAATGGCTTGTTCTTCACCTGGAAATATCAGACGGGTGGAAGGTCTGGATTCTGCAGCGCTGGGGGAGGAGGCAAATTAAACGGGTCAAGGGGTACGAGCGCCTTGACTAGAGGAAGGTGCATTTGTCATGGGGTCCTGGTAAAAAGTATAGCACCCAATTAAGGTGACTGTCGAGAATGTGCCTAAGGCCTATGGATTACCTCGAAAAACATTAGTCTTGGTTGTATTTGTGGAAGTGTGTGCCTATAAAGCCTTTCCTTCTGATATGCCCTGCAAGTGATGGTTGTCAACACCTCCTACTTTGTGAGGCTTCAAGCAGTTTCCAACTGTGCTGTCAATTTATACGGAGAATAAAACTGCTTCACTTTTCTTCCAAATGCATCTCTGAAATATTACTTTTTATTGCAGATGACTCAAATTCAAAACCCTGTCAGAAAATGAACGCTGGCAAGTGAAGGCCTCTAAGTAATGATCATTTTTATAACGCTTTCTTTTAAACTGTCTTCTAAGCTTTTTACCTTACCCAGTGCAGCTCTTCATGTATAATCAGCATCAGAGGTTCAGCTGAAAGGGAACAATAAAGCAAAAACAGGTTCTAAAAACTCTTCATAAATCACTTGGCTGGGATGTAGGATTTGAGCACAGCGATTGCACCCGGCTGCCCTGGCTGAGAGGCTCTGACAGGGCTGGGCAGCCTTCAGACAGGTAACAGCGTTTCTAATTACATAGGTTATAGTAAACACAGCTGAATATTAGCTGATACTTCAGACTTTGAAATTAACTCATTCTTTTAATCCTGTCTTTGTCTCTTCACAACCAGCCAATAGCACTGATCTTCATGCTAAGGGAAAAGGAGAGCTCACTTGTCCCTAGAGCAGCAAGCGTTGGCTATTGTTGGTGGTAAAACTCTACACAAATTCTATCGGGGTCTCAACTGGAAAGAAAATTCCCTGGTTTTCCTTTGTCTATTACAGGCAGGTCCTCTGTAGTCAAATAGACCCTGAGATCTGCAAGATCTCAGGAATTTAATACAGTTCTGCAGAAGTTATTCTCAGGGAGAATGCCATCCTTGTCACTTTTCAAAAACTCGTCAGTTCTGTACAAATCTGCGGCTCGTTGTGTCCAGGAGCACATGAGGAGGGATCTGCAGGCCCGTGGTGACCCTGGGCGAAGAGGCAGGACCCTGGTGTCATCGAGACACCGCTCAGAGGGGCTTGAGGAAATGTCTGCAGGACACAACTCATCTCCTGAAGCACACTGCGAGCTGCGGGCATAGCATGTTGGCTTCTCTAGGCCAAAGGGACAGCTTGTGCTGCTTTTTGAGCTCTTCTGCCCATGCTGAGGTCATTTAACCTTGACAAGGTCATGTGCAAATGGGGCCCTTATTCTTCTCTGGGCTCAGGACCCGGCGTTAGCTGCAGAGCAACTGTTGGCTGTGCAAGGCTGCTGCGGAGCGAGCACTGCTCGGACCAGACATCATCTGTGGCAGTCCTGGCTCCTCTACTTCAAATCGTTGGTACAGCTGTCATTCATTCAACATGGGCTTTTGATATCAAAAAGGCTTCTCCTCTTTTTGCTGACTGCTCGGTTTTGTCTTGCGTGTCCCTTAGGTGCATGACAGGTGTGTCCCCTGGCAGCGGACAGCACGATGGAGCTCCAGAGGGCACCTCCTGTATTTTACTGGGATGTAAATCTGAAACAAGTTCTGCATTAATGGTGCTTAATTAAAAAGAAATGCACACAGAAGGCCTGGTTCTGATGGCAGTGTGTCAGTGTCAGAAATCCAGCTGACTTCCAGGGACTCAGGACATGCCCAGAGGGAGAACTGTGCAAAGCATCTGAGCTGTCTGAAGGTTTAAGATTTGCACTTTTAATAGGACTCTGTCACTAAAATACCCACAGCTTTACTTAAAATCTTTTGTTAGGTTTCATGTTTTAAGTAATTTTACATTAAAGCTATTGTTTGGTTCATTCCATACCGGATTCATTGTCTGGTTGCCTCCATAGCAAATGAACTCTAGCCATGGTTTATGATAAGGCTGTGTCCAGTTAGGATGACACCAACTCTTCTAAGGCAAACCTCCTGATGACACCCACTTGCACTTCGTTTTGCATTGTGTACGGTGTCAGCATCCACAGTCTGGATCCTCTTTGGGTAAAACTAAATCTGAAGGTGTTCTCCAACCCCTAACTGGTGCTCACAGCAGCATAACACTACAGTCTGAAGCTCCCCCAGAACTCGGATAGCGCAAATGCCAGACCTTCAGCACCAACCCTTTTCCTTCAGCACACATTACACTGCCCGGTGGTGCAGACAGAGCCAAGACTATCTGCAAGAAGCACCAGCTGCCACTCGGTCAGTAACTTCTGAGAAGGACAACAGCTCGAATTATACCTCAGAAAAGTGACGTATTATTTTGTGGGATTACACAGGCATTGTGCTTGAGCATCTCTAATGACGACTGGGTAAGGTAATGAGGAACAGCATCTTTCCAGTTCACGATAATGAACTGCAGGTAGTGTGGAAGGCTTTTCTAGGATCCTCCTAATGTGAAGGGGACCCCAAAGTACATCAGATGTTTGGGTAGGACATTTCCAGTCAGAAAATCTCTGCATTTATTTTATTATTGCTGCTAGAGTTGAAGTCGGCCCCTATAGGAACAGAAAGTTTGAACATGTAATGGAGGCTGCGAACCTAATGTAAATATATATGAACAAAAAGGCTTTGTTTAAGGGACTCAGAGTCCAAGGCTGTGCGATGCATGACTGAGATCTCTGCTCACTGGGAGCACAGGTGCCCACAGCACACATTAGGTTTTTTTCCTATTTATAAGAATACTGATATTTAAAGGTCATGTGTCCACTTCCTTCTAATCCTGAGCAAGACACAGGTTTCCAGACTTCTCAGATATTAATGACAGATAGCAGAGAAACCAATGTAAATGTAATTAATATGCAAATAGGAATTTCCATCCCAATCAAAGAGAGTAATGTTCACCACAACGTATGGCTGCAGCACCACAGAACTGACCAGAGGAGTCAGTCATTAATGTTGTATCTTAAATACCATGTGGAGAACATTTAATGTGCAGTTCTGAACATTACTGAGCAGCTTTACAACAATGTGATTATTTTTTCCCCCCTTTGGAAGGGCTTTTCAAGATGCTAAATGGGAAAAAAAAATAATAAAAATCTATTTTTTTCCTTCTTCTGTGTATGTACCTCTGGAAGTTTATGATACCACGTCAGAATAACTGAACATTTTCCAAATGGGCTTGTGCCGCTTAGGCAGGGCAAAGTGAATTTAACAAAATCAGATCATGAGGTAATTTCATAAGAAGCAGATTCATGATTATACGGGGAACTGTAAATGTAATATTTCCTCCATTAGAAATGATTGATTTCAATAAGTCACATAGGCTCCAGCTTTAGGGAGCTTGACAGATATGTGCAAGGCTGCAAACTCCTGCAGCCATAGCGCCGGGCCTGTGGGTTTGTGCCAGGTGCTGCTGAAAGGGCACCGATGGCCTCGGGCCCCAATTCCTGGGGTGGGCGCTGCCACTCCGAGCCCCCCAGTGCTGTGCAACGTTAGTTTGGTGTAACCCTGCGCCTCATTCTGTTTGCTTCTCATTATATCGGTGTTGCAAGGGATATAAAATTGATCCCACAAAGGTACAGAAGCGGGCAGCCCCTGTGCCCAAGCAGAGGCTGAACCTGCCTGTGCCCTGCCACAGCCTGGCCCAGAGCCCCTCCTGGGCTTCTGGCTGGCACAGGGCACTCAGGGCATGATTTTATGGTATGGCAAAGCCCTGTTGTGGCAGAGCTGCCTGGATTTGCTTTGGTCACGGTCAGGGATTGGCACCGCTCGTCCCAGTGGTGTTGTGCTCAAGTTTTCCCGTGTTTGATGCTGCGGTAGCTTGCATGGTGCTCTGCCTTGCACCGTGCAGGTGGCTCCACAGACAGAGAGCCCACCCTCAAAGAGACGGGGAAAGGAACAACAACACCAACCTGAATTGGCTTTCCTAACGAGGGCTGTGTCAGGGCAGGTAACAGAAGTGTGCGTCCCTCCAGCACGCAGCACCCATCATGCAGAGGAGCTGTGCTGTTGTTTTGCAGGAAAAACACAAAACTATTGAGAAGAGAAAACGTGAAGTTAATGTTTTCCTTAAGGAACAACAAGACAAAAGGATCTGAGTTCTAGAAATGAGGAAAATTATGTAAAGCCTGATATATTCAGTTTTGTTTTCTCTGATTTGAAGGCAACAATTTGTAACCATGTACATGCCACATAAAATAATGAAGTTATAAACTACTGCTAATCCTGCAACTTATGAACATTAACACAAGTGAAATATTTTAAAATTAAGACATCTTTCAGTACATCACAGCAATTAATTAAGCAATCCTTTTGTCCCATTCTGTCATAGAAAATAAAGCTTGAATATTAACGGCTTACAAGTTTTTATATATGAGCCTACATAAACCAGAGCACTAAATTGACCCATTTTTTATTTTTATGGCTTAAAGATGTCTTCTCTAGCATTTCTTCTAAAAATGGAACAGTCGCTTCCATAATGTTGGCTTTTTATAGATACAGGGTTCATTCTTGCATGTGACATTTTCTTACTCTATCTGAAAATAAATTTCAGCGAAGGAAGCTCATGAGCATCTTGAAAGCATACTAGAGATCCAGTATAACCATGAAAGCACAGATTTTTCTTTGCCTCAAAGGCAAAATTTCAGATTTTCATGGACACAGGAAAAAAATCCCTAAACGTAGCTGGTAGAGTTACGGTGTGCAATGAGAGGGACAGTAGTTTTTAGTCACAGCCTTTGTCACTTTGGAGAATTGCAGTGATATGCATGCCATGGTGTGATACCTGGGTTGTGAACTGGTTCAGAGACAGGAGCTGACAAGCACTGAGTGTTTGGTCCATAGCAGTAAATATCCTTGGTGATTTATGGAGATTTTGTTGGCAAAATAAACTGGTTAATCACAGTGCACCATTTCATTATTTTCTAATACCACGACTCCTTCTTGCATGCTAGGTAAGGCCAAATTATCCCAACTATTTCTTGGAAATGCTTTTTATGTTGGATAGGAAGTTTGCTTCCATATTGTTTGCATCCAGAGCAAAGTCAGAGGAAGCTACAAGAAGGACAAGACCACTGCTGCCAAATTTCTGCACTTTGCTGGCTCCCAGGCTTGCACTGGAAATCTCATTACACCTAACTCTCCTTAGGATGCGTTCAAGCTCAGCAGCAGCCAAAGGCTGGCTGCTCACAGGTGCCCCTGATGAGACGCGGTAATTACTTATTAAGTAAAAATGTAGTGAGGAAGCAAAGAGCCCAGCAAACGGGAAGTATCACAGGTGTGCAGGATGGGAAGGAGAGGAGTGCTGGGGATGCATTGGAGCCGTCCTGCAAGGCGTGTGCGTGGTAAGGGCGTCCCAACGAGTGCCTGGTGTGAGCAGCTGGTGCTGGGCTCCTGCCCTCCTGGGGCAGAGTCAGTGCTGCTGGCAGCTCAGGAGAGCTGGGACTCTGTGGTCTGGTTGGGAAGTCTGAATTTTGCTGGGGAGGAGGAAACTACAGGAGCTACTCTTTTGTGTTTCCACTCCATTGCCACCATCTACAGCACTAGAGAGGTGTGTACGGCAGGAAATGGGGCAGGCTTTGGTACAGGGGCCTTGTAGTAGGGCTTGGTTTTGCTGTGCAGTGTCTCTAGCAGCCTCTTAGGAGGAGCGTCACGAGTGGGGGTGAAATGATCTTCACAGCCCATGGTGCTCTCCCTTCTCTAGATCAGAACTGATGCCAGCTGGGCGTTTTCTGTTTGTGCAGAGTTCACGGGGAAGAAAAAGATGCAAACAGTTCCTTTCACCAGCTGAAGCTGGAAGGCTGAGATGCTCAGCAGGAGCAGCTTTCAGCAGCACTGAATGCTGATGGAAAACCTGAAATGGCTTCCAACAGGCAGGGTGTTTGTTCGCTGGCATTGGCCTGTTTATTTTTACTGTCAAGGGGTGGGCATCTGTAGCAGAACTAAATTAGTTGTCCTTCTGACCATGGTAACTCTGCTTTCCATCCCTCTACTCTGATGTTGTCAGAAGTGTTTGGGTGTGTTTTACTGTGAGGGCAGTAACAGGTATGTGAGGGGGAAAAATGTTGCTGATTAACTTGGGGGGAGGTGAACAAACATGAAACTAAAGAAAAATAGGTGCTTCTGCTAAAAATATTACTGTCACTTAAAAATAAGTCACTCAGCAGCTGCATTTGACACTGCAGACATGAATATTTTTCCTTCTGCTTGTATTTCCATGTCAATCAACAAAGTGTGACATCAAGTAGTGTTAGTCAGCTCGGGAGTAGATGTACCTCCTGGGAAGGGATGTCGGCACAGAGACAGATGTACATGCAGATCTCCAAATCACGAGTGAAAGATAAGGAGTAAGAAATGCAAGGATTTCTTAGAACAACAGCTGTATCTCTGGAGCAGTTTGATGGCATGACTGCATACCAGCACCAAATGAAAGCAGGTAATTCAGCTGCTAATAAAAACTGTGAGACACTTTGCTCCTGCCTCCAGCCAGCCCTTGGGTGTTGTAGCTCGCAACTGGCTGCACCGAGCACAGCACCCACCTGTGGGACACAGGAGTAATTAAAGAATTAATTCTGAGCAAAGCCACTGGGTATTTGAAAACGTAGACTGGGACCCGCTGCTAGGCACTGAGGTGTAGAGGTAGCCCTGAGGCACAACTGCCAGGGTGCCGGGGGAGATCTTGCCCCTTGACCTTCTTGTGAACGTGGTTTGAATGCTTGGAGAATGTGCAAAGGAGTTTGGTGTTGGGTATGGCTTGTCCGTTTCGGATTGCTGTGGCTGGTTTAAGTAATGCCATACTGAAAAACAATTCTTTTATATAGGTATGGACACACATGAGCTTCGTATAGAGTTTAGATAGAGTGTGAGCTCTAGGAAAAGAGAAGTCAAATGGTACAAAAGAAAAACTTGTTTTCCTATAAAGATTTTTTTGCCCACTATGTTCTGCACTATATGCCCAAAATGTTCTGTCTCGTTAACGGCAATAATTACTATTTTGCACAAAGGACCTAGATATATGCTTGTCTGATATAAATCTACTCCTTACAAGTAGGAAAACAGATGGCAAATAGGCAACAGACCACTTCCCCACATGAGCACTTAGGGAACAGTAGGTGATAACGTGCAAAAGCCTGGATGCTATTTTAAAAAAGGCAACTTTAGTTTATCAGTGACTTTTCATTAAACTTAGCTTTGGTTCACCAGCTCAGGGTTGTGAACAAGAACATAATTTCATGGGTGCTTAACTCATATTAATGTGACTCATCCATTTCAAGTAACAAAAGTGCAAGCTTGGGTCTCTGAAGCTTTCTCAGAGTTCCAAGCTCCAGTCTGATTCATTTTGAGTCAAATTTTGAGGCATTATTTCATGTTATGTCCAGGTAAAAATCAGTTATTTACTACAGAAAAATCTTGGACATCGGTCACTCAGGTGGGATTAGTAGCAATTATTTGTTATAAACATTTTTTTTTATTACTTTCATACAGAAGTTCAAATCATTTTTCTTCCACAATTCAAAAAAGTTCTAGGCCATTATTTTTGGAAAATGTTTTGTGGAGTAAATCTTAAGAGCCTCACGTTAGACTGCTTTTGAGAAGTATGTGATTGTCTTAATCAGTGACCCACTCACAAGGAGAGGACTGGAAAGGAGCATCTAGAGTCAAAGCTGGTTGAAAATACCACGTTTGGCAGGCTTGCAGCACCTCTTCATAAGTTTAATGTGGATTCTGAAATCTTTGTTAAACTCTGGGACATGGTAGTTTTGTTGTTGTTTAGTTTGGTTTTTATTTTCAACCATGTCTACCTAAAGACAAAATATGGAAATTTATTTTCAGCATTTGCTGCTAAGTCATCAGAGAAGATAAAGGACAAAGAGGAACAAAATTTGGAGGTCCCTTTGTCAATAGCAGGGAAGAAAATTCCCGCATCCTGGTTCAGTCAAAGGTTTCCTCCCCTCCTGTCTCACCTTGCTGGAGCTGACCAGGGCAGGGAGAGGTCTTCTCCTTGCCCTGCTCAGTTTTTAGGTAATATTTTATTTCATTTTACTTTACTTTTTAAAGTTCAAATTGCATGTAAACTGTTCAGAGCTTCCTGGGCTTGGTCCTGCCCTTGAGGCTGTCGCTGGCAGCAGGAGGATGGCGGTGGGTCCGGCTGGGCTGGGGCTGTGCTGGAGGCAGGCTGCGTCTTGCCCAGTGTCCTCTGAGGTTCTGTGTCTCCGTAAAGAGAGCCTACATTAACAGAAACGGGAAAAAATGGCTTTGTTCGTATGCTGAACTGAAACATCTCAAATGGGATTTTATTTTTCCTTCTTTCGCCCTTTAAGTTCCACCCAAACAAAATAAAAACTTATCGCTTGATGTTCCTCCTGGAAGAAAATGTTTAAAACCAGGGCTTTTAAACTCTTGTTTTTAATTAAACTTAAGCAACTCCAAAACAAGTTTTAGTTTCATTTTTACATCATAATTGCAATTTTATCTTAATATTTTGACTAAAAGGATTGAGAAATAAACCCAGCATAACAATTCTTCCATCTGCCAATTTCATCACAGAACCCCTGTGCTCCAGACATTGCCTTTTGCCCACAGTCCTTGAGCTCTCCGTGTAAATATAATTCACCAGATAATCTACAGCAAAGTCACTGCTCTTCTGTGTTTTGCTTTGCTTTTATAAAAAGGGCACGTGTGTGTGCAAAATGAGTGTGAGAGGGCAGGGGTGCGGCTGCAGCCCACTGTGCCTCAAGGGAGGCTCCCCAGGCCGTGGAGGAAAGCTGTCTCTAAACACAGCCAGCCAGGGAGATGATCCCACAGGTGGCCTGGGCACACCTTGCCCAGCCCCTGCGAGCCAGCTGGGACCTGCTGCCCCGTACGAGCCTGCAGAGCGGGCGGCACGGGCAGCTGCTGCTCCCCTGGCACAGGTACCGTGGCTTGGGGAGCTCGTGGGGAGCCAGGAACAGCAATTCCCCCCGGATTCCAGGCACTGATGCTTGTGTCCTCAGAGGCCCTGGATAAAACCTGTTTTCTTTATCCTTTGATATGTACACATGCAAAAAAAAAAAAAAATGCCAAGCAGTGTGGGTCAAACCAAAATTAGGTTCCTTGGTTTTGTTTTTTCTCCTTAACACATGCTATGAAGAAAAGCAGGCAGGGAGGAAGGGTGAGACGAGGCAGAGACAAAGTTTGATCAAAGGAAATGTCTCTCTAGCTCACACCAAGATCTTTTATTTCCACCTGGAGGATGTAACAACAGCAAAGCAGTGGCAGTCGGGAGGCAGACTATGCACAGAGCCAAGGAGGGAGAAACAGAGGTGTCACAGCCCTTCCCTGGCCCTCTCCACCTGCACAACGGGGCATTGCTGTAGGTAGCAGATCTTTATGGGGGCCCTGGGGGCCCTCTGCCTGCCAGCGGGGTGCGCAGGGAGCTCAGGAGCTCCCCAGGGGCTGCAGCTCGTGCTATTTTAAATTGTGGTTTTATGGCACTTCAGGCAAATATTGACTATTCTTTTCTAATTCACCTTGCAGCCTACCATGTGCCACAGAAATTTTATTTCTGTTTTCTTACCAATTCACCCATTTAATCCATTCTAAAACTCTCAGCTATATGCCTTTTTTTCCTTGTTTCATGCCAGTGCCTCTATCAGCCCCAGGGCTGGTGTCTCTGCATGCTGTCAGACCCACAGACATTGGTGCCAGGGGCAGTGGGAGATGTGCTGTGGCTGTTGGCAGGGGCCGGGTCCCCCTCAGAGCACTGGGGGTGCCACCAAGCAGCACTGGGAGTGCCACCAAGCAGCGCTGTGTGCACCCGCTCTGCTGCACCGTGCTCGCAAGGAAGTCCTCTCATCATCAACCAGCACCTCCAGGTTTTCTTGTTGCAAAAAGCCACTTGTAAGTGTGAGGGTGGTGGCAGTGTGGCTGCACGTGGCTTCTGGTGCTCTCTGGTTGGTGTGCTGGCATGCATTGATGCCCCTCGGAGGCTTCCTGCTGCTCCCCTGGGCGTCTCCAAGTTTTTTGTTACTGCTCTACCCCACGTCTCCTGGCCATGGGCTGCCCCACGGTGCGTGTGTGGTCAAGGCCCTTTATTAGAGTGAATATTTGAAGCTCTCAGTGATAAGCGCCCACCCAGCAGTAGCTGATCTTTAATGCTTGAATCGTTTGAATGTATTTATGGCTGCAGAGGGATGTGAGAGCCGTGCAGCCATCCTTCCTGCACCTCTGGGCTGGGGCTGGGTCCTGCTGTCTCAGCACCCTGATGGGCAGAAGGTTTGCAACCGGGGCTGTCCTGGACCCAGCCAGGTCTGCAGGCTGTGGCCATGGTTCTGTTGTACTAGCAGTGAAGGAAACACATGAAAAACTTTTTCACAGAATCACAGTGTAAATAGCATCGGCGTTCATTTTTATTTATTTATTTTTAATTAAAGCAAGAAGTGAAAGCCTACATAATTGAAGTATATACGAAGCTAAAACGCTGCTGACGTGTCACAGGCTGAGCTCTCAGGCACTTCTTGGTTCGGTGCTTCTGGAAGGGAGCTCTCAGCCTTCATTCCCCATGGTAATGGGCCAGCTCTGCACGGGCTGGCACCCCACGGGCCGGGTTCTCGGGAAGGGCAGCGGCAGGGCTGGGGCTGCGATCCCCCTGCGCTGAGCATCCTCGGTGAGAGCCAGCAGTGCCCACAGCCAGCACAGCCCTGCCTTTCTTCTCGCACTCGCTACGGGGAATTATTGCCAAAGGGACTTCAGGGTGGCACCGGCAAAATCTTTCCCGTCTTTGTTTTAACATGAGGTTGAAAACAAACAAACAAGCAAACAACCGAGCGGGTGAGTCGGTTCTCTGTTACCCACTGTCTCGGGGAGGGGGGGACCTCGGGAAAGGGCAGCAAGCCCCGGGGCTGATGCAGCGGCACCGGGAGCACCCCAGCTGGTGCCGGGTTAGGGGGTGCCGGGTTAGGGGGTGCCGTTTCGGGGGTGCCGGGTGCGGGGCTCTGCCCGGCCGTGCTCCTGCGGGCTGCTCCCGGCTGTTCCCGGCTCCGAGGCGGAGCGGCAGGACGCGGAGGTTTGGTGCCGTGATGCCGCCCATCCCCAGCCGCGCCGCAGGCAGGGGGGGACAATTTTTCCTCCTCCGGAGGAGAGAGCTGCGCTCCTTCTCCCCAGCGCCTCCGCAGCATCCCCTGCCCGACGGCGGGCGGGCGGCCGGGCCGGGCTGGGCGCACACACCCCGGCAGGGACACCAAACACCCCAAATACCCCAAACACCCCAAATACCCAGCGGAGCGGCGGCACGGGGCGCAGCCAGCTCCTCCCCGGGGCGCCTCGGCGAGCTCCGGGCCGCGGCTGCTGAGTCACGGCCCCGGCAGCCGGGCGGCGCCAGGCACCGAGCGCAGGTGAGGGGGGCCCGGGGGGCTCCGGGGCCGGGGGCGGCTCCGGGGGGCCGGGGGGGGTCGGGCCGGACCCCGGCATCACCCGGCGGGATGGGGCTGGGGTGGCTGCAGGGGGCTGCGGGGTGCCGGGGGGCTGCGGGATGCCCCCAGATGCCCCCCGCAGGCAGCGGGGAACGACCCCCGGGCCCCCCCTCGCTGCTTTCCCCACGGCCCAAGGTCTCTGCAGCTGCAGCCTGGTGCTTCTGCAGCCCTTGCACTTGTTTATCTGCTGGAGTTGCAGCAGCCTTATTTATTCTTGCTTTTCCATGGCGTTGCTGTGGTTCAGCTGCACAGCCGGGGGCTGCTCGCTTCCTGAGGCTTGTCCATCTTCCTTCCCGAGGCTGCGGAGCTGGGGGCGAAATGGAGGGAACGGGTGGGCATGGGAAGCAGGGAGGTGGTCTTTTGGAAAGCTCGCTGGGTTTCCTTACGGCAGAGAAGCTGCAGGTGGTACCTGCAAGTAGGAGCATTCCCTGGGCACCATTAGAATCCAACATCTGACTTCTGAAAACAACCCTGTTTTGCTGAGCTACTGCTAAGACATAAACTGTTTGGATGGAAAAATAATCTCTGGCTATGATTTCAAATTTAAGCATGGAAATTGAACTGGCAGTTGCTTGTAAATTGTAGGTTTGCATTTTGCAAACAAAAGCATTTTAGAAGCAAATATTAAACATAAGATGCCATGAATACATATGTGTTTTCCATGGACTTTTAAATATTATTTTTTTTAAGTAAACAAAAAGCTGAGCAATATCATCAGGGGCTGTGAATTTGATGCTGCACTGATCAGGTCAGCTCAGTCTCCACAGAGGCCTTCCCCTCCCGTCCCCCTTTTCCCTTCCACTTCCCCTTTCCTCTCCCTCTCCCCTCCTCACCCAGGCAGGGCTGCCCCACGCCTTGGGTCCCATCTCAGCAGGACGTCTGTACAAACAGCTTTTATGCAAAGCAACAGAAAAGAAGAAATTATGTGATTTCAACACAGAAATGAAAAAAGGAAACCAGAAGGGTGGGGGAAATAATCTCATTAGATCGAAGGACCAAGAAACTTTGTTGTCTCTGCCCTGATGCCTGGCCTTGCCCTGCCTGATGCACTTTGTACAAGGAAGGTCCAAAACTAAGCCAGGAGCACTTTGCTGCCATGCAAAGGCCAGGCGGTCATTTTGTACGGGGAAGCACAAATATTTCTGCAAAGTCTTTGAGGACAGAGCTTGCTGCTACCATGAACTTCCTAGCCTTTTGCTTTCGTTTCTTGAGCAGCAGATAAATTTTGGCTATTTTTCCTCCAAAAGCAAAAGAAAAATGGTGTGCAGAGCCTGGCTGATGCCCAGACAGCTGGGACTTTCCAAGACTGCAGCAGCTGCAGAAGGCGTCTTGCAAAGGGAGCGTGACCCTCGCAGCAGACGGGTCCCCAGGGCCTGCCAACGCCTGGGCACACACTGGTTTGGGGACAAGCACTCTTAAATGCCACGCTGAGTGTTGAGGCTTGTTTGCATCTGACTTGGACTCCAAGATGATGCCGGTGCTTATTAGCAGCTGGGAAAGCTGCCCATGCTCCCTGGCTGCAGCCAGGGCTCTGCTGCCTTGCTGTGACATGGGAGGACGAAACCTGGTGTGCTTGCTGTTGGGAGGCTTAATGGGATGCGAGTTTAAAAGCAAATGTAGAGACACGTTAGTTCTGTAGGGCTCAGCTGAGCTGGGATTTAGGTGAGGCATTACCCGACATGAGGACAATC
The DNA here is from genome assembly GCF_009819795.1 of Aythya fuligula. Taxonomy (NCBI): domain Eukaryota; kingdom Metazoa; phylum Chordata; class Aves; order Anseriformes; family Anatidae; genus Aythya; species Aythya fuligula. The sequence goes on from NC_045565.1 coordinate 37,044,125, forward strand.
TGTGTCCGTCTCACAATGCCGTGGTTAGGAGTTGGGCTCCATGACCCTATTTGTAGCTGTTAGGGATCGGGATGCCCCCCTGCATAGGGCTGCAGGCTGAGTGAGCTCAGGTTGGGGGGCTGGCACCCTTGGCACCCCCAAGCTGCTCAGTCGTGGCCAGGGCTCTGACAGGGGCTGGGGAAGGGCTAGGAGCCAGACGGGAATCCTGACTGAGACAGCAAGTGAGGATGCCGGTGGAGCCCCCTGAGCCTTGGTTCCAGTTATTTTCTGATAAGCTCTGGGTTATGAGGGGAGAATGCTTTAAAGAAGTGAAATGGCATGTGGATTGAGCTGTGTGTTCGGGGCTGTGTACCAATGTACAAATCACTGCAAGCAGTGATGCCGGGCCTCACAAACTACATGTGGCTGAAAACGAAGTCAAACTGCGGCGATTTTTACTCTAAGCCTCTTAAAAACAACAACAAAAGAAAGCAAAACCCAACCACAACAACAAACACCGTGCACTACAAAGGCTGTATAATTTTAATGATTTTTCTTTTATTCCTTCTAGTATCCATTCCTAGAGCACGTAAAAGCTGAAGGAGGGAGGGGCAGGCTCTCAGTGCCATGCCCTGGAGGGCTGGTGGAGGTGCTGTATGTGCTGCCCGAAATATCTCTCCTCCATGTTCTGCTTTCCCGTTTTCAGCAGGTCGCCTTGCAGCATTTGTGCAGCAGGAGGTTTCCTTACCAGGGGGCAGAGGCTCTGTTGCCAGCCACATGCTAGCCCAGGGAATGCTCAATGTCTTCATTTGGAAGGGATTTATAAAATGTATATCCAAAGCAAGGGTTTCAGAGCAACTGCTTAATATATATATATATATTTTTTTTTTTTCTCTTGGCAATACCTGGGAGGCATTTGCAGCAAAACCTGTTGCTCTGATGTTTTTGTTACTCAGCCTGCTCCTGTGGAGGCCACGCAGCATCACTGTACCTTTCCTCAGCGCTGTGCCAGGCCCTGCTGGTGCTGGATGCTGCCAGCTCTGCCGCCGTCACCCTGCAGCCCGTGGCTCACATAGGGTGAGGGCTCTGCTCAGAGCAGCAGCATTTGGCTCTCACGGTGGGTTTGGCTTGTGGTAGGTTGATGGCAGGAGCAGCAGAATGAAGGAGTGCTGCCAGTGGCTGCAGCACGCTGTGCAAAGGGAAGATTTGTCTGTCCCCTGTGAAAATCCTGTAACTGCCTCCTGCCAATGCCCCCTAATAATGTCGGGTGGCTTCTGGTGCTTGCATTATTGTGAAAAAGTAAACGAAACATTCTTTTCACCTCCATGCTATCAGTCATTCACAGCTGCCTGTTTAATGTCTCTTCAAAAAATCCCAGCTCTTGATTCTCTTGTTACCTGGCTGTACCTTTTATGTTTCTTTTAGATGAATATTACTGTAATCACGAGTACCTACCACTTATCCTTCTGCAGCATTATAATGCTTTTCATCTTGTTTCCTGCCTCCTGCTATTAAAATCTAATATCTTATTTACCTAGCTGCACGCACAACAGATGTCCTCAATGATGACTTGATCTCTCCTTCTAAACCTCTGTCTGCAGGATATGTCAAAATGTATTTTTAAATATGGATTATCTTGTACTTTCCCACATTGAATTTCATGTTGCTTAGTTACTTAATTTTCTAGTCTGTGGTTATTGTTTTAGTTTTCTCTTCCCTTTTCTTGCTTTATTTTTATTTATTTTTATTCCTCTCTCATCTTGATTGACCTAAATAATCCTCTATTATCAGCAGATTTTGATATCCCACCCTTTACTCTTTTTGCAGGTCGCCAGCAGAATACCAAACACTGCCAGCCCTGGCTCTGGTCCTTGGAGCCCACAGCTGGGAATCTCTCCATCTCAGTGCTTGTTCCTCCTTTGTTTCTATCCCCCACCCATGCCTAGAGTTTATTTTACATCATCTTACTAAATCTTCTTAAGCAGTTAATTGCATAAGCATCCAACCCTGAAGTATTCATTGTGAAAGTGAGACTCAGGTTTGCGTCCTCGCATCTTTTACACATTTACATGCAAGGTTTCTCTGAGGTCGTGCCTGCTGGCCCAGGTTCAGCTCGGCCTGTGAAGCCCTTCTGCCTGCTGGGAGCAGCTCTTTGCAGGCAGTCACAGCAGCATCAGCGTGTCTGCCTGGACATGGACTTTTCTGGAGCTTGTGGGTTTGATGACAAGTGCTTGTGCAGTTCTTACCAATATTTAGAAAGTCAGAAGGCAGACGGACACATCCTCTTAGCTAAGATCGGTGCAGCACAAGCCATGCGAGAAGCGACTTTCCCTGAAGGAGTAAGTGCAGAAGGCTGTAAGGCTGGAAAATCCCGGATTTAAATGCCAGGTTACCCAGATGCCACACTCAGAAAAGGAAAGAGCTCTTCCCTAGCTGTGTCCTCTCTGTAAATGGAGATGTCTGGGACAATGTTTCTCCAGTTCTTTGATATAGATTATTTTCCCAAAGAAAAGCAAGGCTAGCACTATTTCCATTCTGAACAAGTCCTCGGGAGGGAGAGGTCTGCCTGTGAGTAGGTTCTCCCAAGGTGAGGCATCAGCAGGCCTTGCTGCAGAGGATGCCACTCGGGGCTGGGTGACTTAGTCCTTGGTGCTTTAAGGGCCAAGAGAGCAAGTGTGGTATCGCAGAAGATTTCCTCTGTGGTGTGTTTTTTTGATTACAAAAGTTACAGAGTTACAGCACTGATGGCAAATTAACAGAGCTCCAGGACTACAAAGGGTGCTTGGGACCCAATTCCACTTGTGGATAGACCACAAGGTTTTGGCTCGTTAATGTTTTATTTTGAAGCCATACCTGGCTTAGCTGAGCAATGAAGTCTTTCTCATCATTTGTGCTAGCATCGGGTACTTGAAGCTGTCTGCTTTCACCGCTGGTTTCTAAATGCAGATCCTGAGAAGCTGAGAACAGACACTCTTGTTTGAAGGGAGCTAGATAAAGTAGGTGCTTTTTGTTGAAATAACCCGATTAAAGGATGCATGGCAAATTTTACTCTGTATTTTAGAATGGCAGGACTTAGCTGTACAAGAACAAATGTTCTTGTTATGCTCAATTATGTTAGCAGCCGATGCTGACGTGTGCTGACTGGCATCAACGCATCTCGAGTTCTATGGACATCTTCAGTTTCTATCTGGGTTTATATTTCATTTCATTTTTGCCTTTGCATGTTGGTCCCTGGAAGTCTTTTGATGGCAGGTAGAACAACGTGTGTTACCTGGTGTCATTAGAGATTTAATTCTCTGTGTGCATTTGTCCTTCTTGGTCCAAGTAACAGGAGGCTGTGAAACATGGTATAATTTCTGTTGGCTTTCTCACTGCATACACACACATACTTTTTTGGATGAAGCACCTTCTGAGATGCTCATTTCAATTATTTTTTTACATTTGTTGCTGATTACATTTCGTGCAGCGATAGAAGGGTCAATCTACATGATCCCTGTTAGTAATGCTGTATCTTCAGCATGACGATGTATGTGAACTGGATGTGATTTTCCATGGAAGTTAGCCTCTCTTCTGGCTGTTAGTCTTGGTTAAAGAAATAAGTAAGAGGTTACAGAGCTCCTGTGCTGAAAATAAGGTTTCCCTAAAGGACTGGGTTCTTGACTTCATTTTAGATGTGTCTGGTTCTGCCACGCTGGAAGGAAGTCTTAAACCCACTTACTGGTCTGCTGCACAAAACTGCAGAGAAATGGATATCTGCCTGCCAAGCAAATTGACTGGGAAGATTGATGCAGCATCTCAAATCAAATCAGCTTAAAAAATAATAAATAAATAACAGTAAAAATCAGATTATAGCTTAAAAATTCTCAGCCACGTGTATCTGGTTAATGCACAGCCACCTATGAGCAGAAATCACCTTGACAAGGTCAGCAGCAGTGAAAGAACACTGCATCTGCATATCCTGAGCACAAAGCACCTCCGGTGATGTGCCTCTGGCCCAGGAAGGCTTTGCTCCACGATACGTGGGGCATGTCCTGCTCCTCAGTGTGGCCTTTCCTACGTGCTTGAGTGTTTCCCTCCTAGTCACAGCTTCGCTTTGCTGTCTGGAAACATGAGCTCTGTTACTGCAAGCTTCATGAGTCTTTCTGTTCCATTACCTGGGAGAGTATTTTGCCTTTAGGATTTTATTCAGCCATCTTCCAGGGTGTGGACTGAGTCAGGTTTGTTGGTTTGGTTTGTTTCATTTTGTTGATGTTGTTTATTTTAAATCTTATTCATGTTTTAAATTTAATTCAAAAGATTAAGATGCTTTTCTTGTAGTTGGAAATATGTACTTAGCCAGACAAAATTCCTCCCTCTCCAGGTCCTGAGTACTTCAGTACTTGGCACGGATTAGAGGATGTGTTGGCTCTTGCTTTAGTTGGCTTCATAACACGTGTCAGTAGGGTTCTTTGCTACTGACCCGAGTGCCTGGGGCTCAGCTGTGATTTACAGGAGCATGTCTGAGTTCCGACCCCAAGCTGATAGATTATCTGCCAAAAAGTGGTTGGTCTCAATGGGCCCTTTGAGTACCAGGAGCAAATAATAATTTTAAAAGCGGTGCTTTCTGTTAAAGCATTCCCCTAGCTCTGCTGTCTGCATCCTCCCCAGCTAATTCCCATTTTTTCACCCATCTTTCCCCAAGCTGTGCTGGTGCACGGGCTGGTGCTGCCATGGGAGATGCCGTGTCGCTGCACTAGGACCAGGCAGGGGCTCTCAGGAGAGCCGGGGCCTCCAGGGAGCTGGCTCTGCTGAGGCGTCCTGCTCCTGGCTCTGAGGATGAACACAGCTCCACGTCCAAAGCCTCGCTGCCCCCCTGATCCCCAGAACCATCTCATGCTGGCAGCATGCTGGGCTTGGCAGCCTATGGACGGGGCTGTGCTTGCTGAGCTGCTGCTGGGGAGAAGTGCCTTTCAGGCAGTGACTTCCCACTACTTTAATGACTGGATCCTTTTAGTGAATGGCAAGTTTCCTACTGACTCGAGTGGAACTTGGCTCAAGTGCCTATCTGACAACCTGGTGAAATAAATGGAAAACGCATGATTTCAGAGGGCTGTGAGTGAGGCCACAAGGGGTTACGGCTGTTCCCAACCGCACTGTTTCTGTCTGGCATCTTCACTCCTTGCATAAATTCAGCCTTTCTAGATATGTAGTGGAGCTACTCTGTGGAGCTGTCCGACAATATATACCCATATAAATATGAAATCCTTTTCTAACAGGGATTTTAGAATTCAGATTCTCCTAACAGGCAACACTATGCTATTATACTATGCAACACTATACTATATGCAGTATCAAGGAGTTGTATATTTTGACATTAGCTGTGAGAAGTCATTGATCACTTGCTGATTAATGGGTGAAATGTGAAACCTGTGAAAGCATATGAATTAATTAGTTATGCAGAAGTTTTTTTCATACAGTGACCTGGTATCCCCAAAGATACTAGTGGTAAATCCAGTACCTGTTCTCATGTATTTAAAAAAAAAAAAAAAAAAAAAAAAAAGAAGAAAAAAAAAGTTTCTGCTATTTTCTGTTATTCACTTAGATCTATCTCCATCTATTTTATATTTCAACACTTCTTAATTATGGTTCTTTTTGCTTCATGTGTGAGATCTTCAGTGAAATTCAGGAAGCAAAGAAAAGCAGCTCACATTGTCCAGTTGAAGCTTTTTGGGTTTCTATTACCAGTTTGTTGCATCACACACAAACGAAATATATAGAATGGAGACCTTAATCTGGATATCACATTTCCAGCAGCTTCAGTGCTCATTTCACAGCAAAGTGCAGTAAGCTAAATACTGCAATTCGTATCTCCTCAACAGGATTCACAAGCAAGTAAAGGCTTGGTGCCAGGAGTGTTTTCAGAGCAACTCGCGTTGTCCCTGTGGCTTTACAGGCAGTGGCCGTGCCTGCTCTTGCTTCCACGGGGCAGTGGGAAGCAGGTTCTACAGGGAAGTAGTGGTGGTGTGCTGCTGCTGAAGGCGGTGCTACTCAAGCTCAGAACTGTTGTTGTGAATGTGCAAAGCCTGGCTTTTTAACTGAAACTGATAGTAGTAACACCCTTGTTTTGTCTCTTGTATCCGTGTATAACTTAGTCTTCTTTTGTGTCCCTCTCTTCCTTGGAGAGGACACAATATTACGCTGCTCTCCCATCTCTCAGAGTGTTTTAAGTGATGGTACACAGACAGGGAGGAAACCCAACAATTAGAAAGCACTGCTCTCACTGAACCTCGCAGAGCCCTGCTGTAGCAAACTGCTGGCTTCCTTCAGGAAGGACAGTAAAACTGCGTTAATAACCCCAGAGCACAGAAATAAAAACTGGTTCTGGAAATGATTCCCTTCCCTATGCCATTTTGTTATAATGTGATAGAAATCTGTGTACTTAGAATAACTCCAGCTAATTGGGTAACAATATATATAAATGACTCTGTTGTGTTCATTACAATTTTGCCAGCCCAGTTCCTATACTGAATATTTACTTAATGCTACCCACTCCAAATATTAAGAAACCCCACTGTGTGATACTGAGAACCAAATGTTAGGTCATGGTAATGTGCAGTTTGAACAGCTTTTCTTTTCTGCACTCATTTGTCAGCTCTAAATAGGACATCACTCTTTCTTTCACCTTCTCCACCAATGTTCTAGCCAGAAGCCAGAGGAGCAGCACGTTGCCTTATCAGTTACTTTAATACAGACCTTCCTGTTGCCAGAACTTACTAAAATCTCTCTTGGTCTTTCCCAGGGACCATCTTCCCAGCTGAGACCATGCCATCAGGCTCATACGTGATTCCATGAAATTTCGGACATCCAGCCCTCAGCGGGACTGCCCACGTCAAACAGATGTTTGGGGGAGAGGAAGGGTGCTAATCCCCAGCGCTGCTGTCTTCGGTGGGTACTCCAGCCTGTCCCTGTTAAAAGGGTCAGAAAAAGTCTCCAGCAAGTCTGTTTGATCATATTTTTGCCTTCTTTCTTAATCAGCTGATGGGCCAAGGGGCTTGCTCCCTGACAAGTAAGTGGGCAGAGGTGGGCTGAAATTAGGGAGCAGAATCTCAGCAACTGTCAAGACGAGGTAATTTAAGCTAATAAGAAAACAAGTCTGAAGTAATCTGACCCCAAAGAATAAACGTCGGGGAGGGGTGAATGAACAGCTTTGCATTAGAGCTTGATGGGCATTTAACAACTTGCGATTGATTTTCATTCAGATTTTTCAGATTTATCTTTCCATTCAAATTCTTGTTTGTTGCAGTTAAATTTGTTGTTGTTGTTGTTTTAATCAGTGTAGGGCTGGGCACACATCTAGTTATAAAAGAAACAAAATGTAATAAATAAAAATGTATTTTGTTCACTTGGAAAGCCATGGTCAGGCTAAAAAAAGGCTCTACCTCCCATCAGTGTCCTTCCACACTGTCCAGTTCCACAATGCTGAGTTTGCTGAGGATGAGTAATTCTGAAAATTAGTCTTACTTATGAAGTCTAAAATGCAATGTTTTTGTTTGCCACAGTAGAGCCTGTTATTTACAAACTCATTTATAAATTGAATAAATCCAAGAGCTGGAATTCTTTTATAACAGTGCTGCAATTAAATGCTGCCTTTTGCTCTCTCAAATCCAGCTGTGTTGTGTGTTCATGCAGAAGAGGGTTGGAGAGGTAGCATTAAATAGTTAGTTATTTAGGGATGTTAATAACATGCTTAAAAGGTTTCTATAAAGCGCTTTTGGATCATACGACGCCATCTGTGTTACAGTTGATTGTAGTTAATTATACAGGGATGAATTCCTTGGGAAAATGGATGGCATTGCTCAGGCAGTTTGTTTGTGATCAAGATAATGCAATGACACAACATTAAGCTGACAGAATTAAGTCTGAGATGCGCTCCTTGCTAATAATCCTACACAAATCAGTGAAATTATTCCAAGTTGCTCCAGTTTAGCTGAGAATTTGGATAGGTGAATTTTTGTAATATTATTATAATAACTCCAATGTATTTTTGTACCTAAAGTACTGCAGAATATCTAAAGAAAAAATATTTTTCTACATAATAGTTACTGTTTCTAACTTATATAATTTCTTTACTTTCAGCAGTTTAGTCACAAGAGATGTGAAAGTAAGAAAGGTGGCCTGCTTAGGTAATGTTAAACTTGTGGTGTTAAAATATCCGGCTCTACCTGTTCAGATTTAGTAACAATTAGGTCTTCTAGTACTTAAATTTTATTACTTTCTTTGTATTTACTGGAAACTATTTATTAACTATGTAGGCTATTCACGGATTGGACAGCCACCCACACCTTGCATTAAAAAGAAAAAAAATGTAAAATTTATTATGAAAAATCAGTGGTTGGGGTTTATATATGAGTGCATGTGATGCAGCAGGCAAACAATGTATGCGCAGTTCACAGGGTTCAGGATTTTGCTTTGGATTCTGTAACCTTGGTCCACCCATCAATGAGTTAAAGCTAACAGTGGGTGAGGGATTAATCTTTGAGGAAAAATTCAGGTCAGTCAGGATTTGACATGTGTCCGTTAAAGCTGTTGTTGGAATTGATCTAATCCTAAGCAAAACTTTGGCTAGAGATCCATCTGCAGAAATGCATTACTGTATGGTGCTGGTTTTTTTGTTGTTGTTGTTGTTTTGTTTTGTTTTGTTTTTAAACCAGTTACTATGTCATCATCTTTAAGTTTTAGAAGTTGTTCCATGCTGGGAAGCATTGTGTTTGTTTTTCCCTATGAAAACTGAGGTTTACCCTAGAACAGCTAACTGTTGATAAGTATGTGCACTCAGTAGGTGCACATGGGTAGTCCACAAGAGTCTTGCTGGCATACAGAAGCGTGCACTAGCTCTTTTCAGAGTGGAAATCTTCAAGACAAGATGATGTTTCCCAGACAGTACAGCAGTTGGTTAGAAGTAGGACCCAGAATTTAAGTCTTTTGCATCCTGAATTTGTGCCCCGTGTGCTTGAGTTTTACTTTGCTGTCTTCTGCCAGATTTTATGCATGTTTTGTTTTAAGCCTGAAACTTTCTCAGCAAAAGTGTGGTTGAGACAAATATTGGAAGTTGAGATAACTGCATTTGGTCTTCTTAAAAACAAACAAACAAACTGAGATGAGTTTGATTATATATTTCTAAATATATATGTATGTAAATATATATAATATATGTATGTTCATAGTAGCACTAAATTAAGGTTGCGTGGGACAACCAGGGATCTGTGAACTCTGGAAAGTGCTCTAGTTTCTTCTTGGTACTGGTTGCTTCTGCTAAAAATGGGGATTCAAAGAAATGAGACTTGACATGGCTTCCTTTTTAAAAATGGTCTATCATTCACTTCCTATGCTGGTTTCACTACCACAACTCAGCAAAGCACTGTCCAACACCAGGTTAAGGTTTGAGTATCACATCAAAACGTACTCCCTTCCTCCTCCTTAATCCCTCCCTTTCCAAGTCTGGTGAGCTCAGGGTGACCCTGCCCTCCCTGCTGGGGATGCCACCCTGCTGGGGCTGGACCATCCTCCTGGGACAGGGATAAGGTCAGCCTGGGCTGGCGGGACAGCAAACCACCCTAGGAGCGAGTGCCAGCTCGCGTGGAGTTTGATTCTGTCATAGATATTGCTGCTGGGGTTTGCCTATGCATAGGCTAGCAAGGTTTGAACCCTTTTTTGCTTGATGGCAGAGTTCATGTCCTGAAGGTTATCTTGCAACCACAGCCTTGGCAGCTTTGTCATGTCAAACTGCATTAACAATTTTTTTTATTTTTTTTTCAATTTAGTATAGTATCTGGTTTTCAATTTTAACTACTTTTAACTATTTTTTAATCATGAGAGAGTCGCACAGCAAACTATTATCTCTGAGGCATAAAAAATCATCACAAAACCAGCACTTTGACCCAGCATGAAACCACCTTTCAGAGGACAGCCAATTAATTTTCTTTTATTCAGATTTATAAACTGTTGAAATCCCAAGTGGAAAAACTGAGATTACTCAAGAAGAGCTTCCTCATATCAGGAAGTGGGAACTCAACCATATCAAACATATATGTTTATGGCTGAGTTACACTGTGCATTTGCATATTGCATTTTCTTTCTATTACAATATTATGAGGTGTGCCAGAGACTGAAAAAGGATTGTATAAAGCCTTTAGTTATAATAGCTTTTCAAAACAGAAAAAGAACAGCATTTTCACAAGCTCATATCATATATTTCAAATGTCCAGTATTTGTAAGAACGGTGTTTTGTTTAAGCTGTTTTGTTTAAAATATTGGTACTCTGGTAGCACTCTATTAATTTAATTCAAGTGTGGTGAAACTCTGTTTTCAGAAACTGTTAACTAGAAAATGTATTTTCCAATTAGCCTTGATGTCTGAACTATAAGTCAGGAGGCAAAAAGAATGATGAGCCCTGCTAAAGACACCTTATGATGCATAATTGATGCTATTTTCAATATCAAACATACCAGGAATCGTATTCATATATCCATAATATATTCTCCCTGTATCAAAAATGTGAAGACATTACTACTAAAATGCCTCTCAGATTCCCCTCTACAGAACTAATTGAAAAATAAAATAAAATTCAAGGGCGACATACCTCATGTATCAGAAATGTGTTTTTTGCCCATTACCGCCTAGGACAGTATCCCACTGAGCTGGGCTGCTTGCTGGGGGTTGGCACCTCAGCGTGAGCTTTTTGGGTGCACCACACTTCAGCCAGCTGTCAGAGCGGGGTGGCAGGGAAAGCCATGTCTGCCTGATTTGCATCCCTTCTCCAGCATGACAAACTCTCTGCTGAGTTCTGTCTAAGTACAACGGTGTTGGCTGGGAAATATTTTTTATGAATATTTTTTCTCGCAGCATTTGGGAGAAGTATTCATTTAAGGCTGGCATTTGTCCACCAGTCCCCAGATGGCTCATGTGTGCACAGGCATGCACCAACAGACACCACTGTTCAGCATTACAAGACCATGACTTTTTTTGAAATACAAATAACTACTTTCATGCTTTACAACAATGATGCTTGATTCATTGCAGGCACAGAAGCTCATGGTTGCCACTGGAAAGCTGCCTTACTCTGCCCAGTCTGTTTTCCCATTATTATCCCTTGGAAAAACAATTCAGCATACGCCAGAAGGATGAATGGTTCTAAACCGTGTAAATCCCACTCTGATCTGTAGGGCTCGAAGCATCCTCTGTGCATCTCACCAGTTCTTGAAAATAAGACCATTGCCTTGAGGTTTTCTCCTGTGATGCATTATGCTGCATACATCGACCTGACTCTCTGAGGGGTTGTGGCCAGGAGCCCCGAACCGAGCCGACTCTGCAGTCATTTCTGTGATCTGCCGGCTGTGTGACACCTGCAGCCACAGGAGCTTCTCCCGAGGGGGAGAACAGAGCTGGGATCCACTTTTCCTCCATGGTTTGTGCCCATCCTTGGCAGCGTTTTTATCCCCTGTCATGTCCCAGCTAGGAGAAGATGTGCCACCCAAGGGCCGGGAGCCCGCAGCTCGCAGGGTCCTGCAGGGCAGACAGCTCCTGCTGCCTCCTGCGCCCGTGGCAGTGCTCCCTTCTCGCCCCAAATCAGAACCTAGCACTGCCTGAGAGAGCGTGGGGCTGGGCAGCAAACAGAAGGCAAACTGCTCAATGGAGGGGCTGAAACCTCCTGAGGAAATGCAGAGCAGCAGAGGACAATGCCTCCCGAACTGGCCTGCTCCCAGGGAGTAAATTACAGGCTGTGTGGCAGTGAGTACGTGCTCGGTGCCTGTATGTCTTTTGTTTACTCTTCCTGCGGTTCTCTTTGGCACAGAAAAGCAGTGATAAATGAATGGTTTGGGTAACGTGCTTATTGATGCTTTTGTTCTCTCTGACACAAAGTCTGTTGTAAATACTAATAACGATTTTTTTTTTTCTTTTCTGCTTTGCCTTCAAAATCAATGTTCTTGCAGGTGAGCAGCAACTCAGGTTATATTTCTTGGTTTTCCAGAGATAAATGAACCTTGTCAATAATAGTAAATATCATTCAAACTGCGTTTTAATCTTTTTATGTTTAGAAGCTCAAGAGCCTGAGTGCTTCTTGTCTTTAAAACTAATGTCTTTGAAACCCAGTGGAGTTTCATGAGTATAGACAGTCTAAAATCTTTGCGTCACTCACTAATCATTCATTAATTTGCATAGAATTAGACAAAAGTAAATAATTAAAGTGAGCATTTAGTAACACTGGAACTCCCAGTCCACAGCCCTAGGCTGATTTCCCATCCTTCCTCTCCCCCTTCTCCAGGAAGGACAAGGATTTGGGTTTGTAGCCAAAGGGGTGGGTTGGTCCCTGCCTTGCAGGGAGGGGACTGTGAGCCCCCATGCCCCAGCAGGGTGCCCAGCAGGGCAAGGAGCACTTCCCCCTCTGTCTTTATCCAGTATCTGCCTTTTCCATTTCAGGAGGGATGTGCAGGGCACTCACCAGCAGGGTCTGAGGTCCGATACATTCAGGAATAAAAGCAGTTGTAGCATCGCTGGCAGGTACTGCCACTCCTTGAGCAGTGACTCCTTGCCTGCTGATTTCTAACAGCACATGGAGATGCTACCACAACCCGCTCCTCTGCAGGCTCCTTCCACTTCGCCGTTTGTATGAGTACATCTGCAACTAATGCAGCCCATTTTGACTTTGGGACAGGAGAAATGCACTCTTTGTCTTGTGTGTCTTCCTCTAAGAAACCTTCCCCACAAGGTTTTGAGCTTGGAAGCGTGGTGTGCAGGGCAGCCTTCCTATTGTTCTGCAGCTCTCACTGTAGTAGTACATTTTGCAGACAGATCATTACCAAGGCTGATCAAATTCCTATTATCCAGATCTCTTAATCCTTGGATGTTTTTCTTGGCTACATTCAAGTTTTATCATTATGTCCTTTTTTCAGCTTTAAAGACTTAATTAAAATAGTCCTCAGCTAATTTCTGGGTGGTTCTTTTTGAATCAAGCTTATTACTTTAAGTACTGGCAAGGGAGCTGATTTTTCTCTAAGAAAATCTCATTAAAACCTTAGCATTCCAGTTTGGAGGATGCTCCTGATCCTGGACCACCAGTTCAGCCCACGCTGAACTGATGGGAGTCTATAGGACCTGAAAGTTTGCTCTGTCTCTTTCCATTCTCACCTGGGATTTGACATGGGCATGTTTACCTGAGCTGCAGCAGAGTTGTCAGAGGAGAAATTCTCCTGGGCCTGCTTTCTGGGGAATGGGTGCTGGATGTTAGCAGCCTGTTCTGGCAAAGCTTGGCTGAAGGTGGGCACCTGGGGCCTCTGACAGGCCTCCAGCTTACCAGATCTGGGCTGCTTTTATATTTTATCTTCAACGGTTTTGTAGACACACTTAAAGCAAACGTTGCAATACAAGCCTTTCTTCCTTGGAATATGCTATTTTATCTGTGTTTTTTGTTGTTGTTTTGTTTTGTTTTGTTCTGTTTTTAGTAGAGAAAAAACATACTTAGGCAGATGCTTGGTATGAAATGTGTTGACTCATACAGGAAAACCTCAGTAATATTTTCAACAAAAATGAAAAGCTCAAACTCTGGAAGCATGAGGACACTTTAGCGCCACTAATCCTATCTCAGACAGAGTTCCCATCAAGTGAGCTGTGCTTAGAAACCCCTTGGCCCTTGTCCAGGCAAGGGCAGTGCCAGGATGGTGGGCTTCTCCCTGTGGTGCTCCCCAGAGGCTCTGAGCCAACACCAGCACGTGCTGGTGAAATAGCTGGTGTTGTGCAGGGTATCTGAGTGCTTTGTGCTGTTACTGCACAGTCTCCCAGAAAATCAGCTGCTGGGCTTGTGCTCCTCCCAACATACCTCTCATTACTTTTTTGCCTTTCAGATTAGTTTCCTGTTTGAGTTCCTTGCTTGTGTTTTCTGTAAACACAGAAAAATCCTGTAGCTTTTGCCTGTTGAAAATAACCATTCTGATTTAAATTATTCTAACAAATTGCTGTATCATTAAATTTATTAGTTCTCTGATTAGTTCTCTGACATTTACATATTAGCAATTAAAAGATTGTATTGTGCTGCTTCTCATTTCCTCAGGTTGTGAAATAACCAGACTCCACCTACTACATCTATCATTACAACATATTGTTTAAGAAAATCATTGTAATATGCACAAATGCTTCATTCATCGCAGGAGAATTCAGAGCCTGTGGCTAGAGACTGCCCCATTTTTTTTTTCTATAAGAAGCCTCTTTTATAGGGTAATTGCTAATGCATTGCATCTTCTTATACAAAGACGCATGAATTTTAACCACTAAGAACATCTTTGCATTCTCCTTAGGGATTTTTCAGGCTACATCTGTAAATTTTTATTTATTTTCATTTCTTTGAATGACCAAACACATTTTTTTTCTATAGAAATTTCAAGGCTACAAAGGCAAGCACCACGGAAAGAAACAACCGTGTTTCTCCAAGTCTCATCTTCCCATCTCTCAGCAGCTTTGCACAGTTACTCCCCAAATTCAGCCACTTCTCCCATTAATTTCACTCCCATTAATCACTGATTAATCACTTCCATTTTTCACTGATAACTTAAAAATTAAAAATGACAGTTGAGTCAGTTTTGCTCAGAGAAGCAGAGACAACTGTTTCTTTGCATGCGTGTTGCTGTTTATCCTTTAAATGTGAACGAACTGGATTTTCATACCCATAACCCATAATCTACAGACTGGAAAATTGCATGGTATAATTACAAAGGAGCTTGTGCTGCTGGTGTTTTTTTTTTTTCTCCCATAGTGCTTTGGCAAAGTGTTTTTCTATAAGAAAAACTCCTGGAAGTATACAAATTATGAAAGAAACATTGAGGGAACAAGTGTATTTTAGGATGGCACTCCTGTTCCACTGCTCTAGTGCCAAACGAAGCCTCTAGGACATGGCATTTTCGTGCAGAATTTCTTGTTATCCTTATGTTTCTATTAAATTAAATCTGTTCATACTATCAATAAGCAATGAATTAAGTACTGACCAGAGGAAGAACTGGCAGCAGCCTGTATGACTTGTTCAGCACGTAGTGATCAAGTACAAAACGTTAATGGACTGTCAGTCTGCATCAACAGCTGACAGGAATGAGTCAAATGAAGCAAGGACAAACTGTGATAATGTCAGTCACGTTCACCTCTGTGCATGCAACTCACAGAACATGGGAATTTCACTTGATTTGATTAATAGGCTAATTATTTACTTTTACATAGAACTCTCATAGAATTTTCTGAATCATAGGATGGATGCAGCAACAAAAATGGCATTAACATATATTTAAAAAATCACATTTCTCCCTACCTTCATCTCAGACTACAAATTCTTTGGAATGAGTTTGTGTTGTCTTATGCCATCTACATCTGGCAGTCTTATACTTTTATTTTAGTTTAGTTTTATATGTTTATCAATTCCAGGGCATTTGTTGTTGTTTATTCTTGTCTCAGTTAAATAATTCTGGAATGTAGTTTTAGAACTGTATTTATTGTTATAGCAGGTGTTTTGTTGACAAATCTGAAGTTGTCATTGCAGAACTTGTGTGTGCTGTGTTGTTTATGAGAGTGTTGGGGTTAGTGGGTTGACACAGAGAAAAACAATATAAATGGATAAATTCTGTGAAGATGGATCCACTTTGTCCAGCTCTTCCCTGTTTAATAGAAGAATTGGATTCTCAGTTCTGTTTATTTAGACTTAGTAAAAAAAACCTTTTAGTGTAAATAAAACTACTACATTGTTACCAGACTTAGGTAAACATGTATAGATATAAGTTGTTGTTTTGATGATACACCACGAATGTTGGCATGGACAGCTCCTGTTGCCTTTATATAACCTCTGCTTGCTTCTGTATCTTCTTACTATTTGTATTACTTTTTTACTATGAATTTCTTAAAATTATTTAGAGGAAAACAAACCTTTTATTATTTTTTTTTTCTGTAAGACTTTTTTTGAAGATCATAAAGTCTTTCTGCCTGCACTGAAAGTGGTTTTCTCTGCTGTAGCTGTCTGCAAGCCATGAGGGTGCCAGGGGATGGAGCTAGGACGTCCCTCCAGAATGTCTGTAGCCTCTGGTCTGTGTAAATCCAAGTGCAGATGAAGAGATGAAAAATGTTTATAGTTTATGATTTAAATCTTATGCTCTGGACAGGCATAAACCAAAATATTTTTGCAGCTGAGCTCTGTCCAGCCCTTGCTTCAGGTCAGGGAGGGCCACTTCAGCTGTACCTCATGCTTCCCAGAGTATCCAGCTGTCTGCTGCTCCTCCTTCCAGGTGCAGTGATGGTTAGAGGAGTAAAAAATGACTTTAAAACTCAGGTTTTTATTATTTTTTTCTTTTTTTTGTACCTTTAAAGCACTGCTCAGGTGGTAATGAGCAGGATGCTGGCTGACTTGACCTCTCTTAATTTTGTGTGGCAAAGAAATGGTGAAGCAGCCTCCATCAGAAGTGTTCATTTACTATAAACCAGCTGATCTGTATGAAAAGCAGTTGTGGGGAAGCGGTGTGGTGCTGGCTATTGGCATGTGCGAGCCCCCCAAACCGCTTCCGAGTGGAACACCTCGAAGTCCTGCGGAAGATGCTGAAGCCCGGCCGTGACACCCAGCTGTGCTCTGGGCAGTGACACCCAGCCATGCTCTCGGCGGTGACAGCAGCCTGCTCACGGCTCTCCTCTGCTTCCTTCCCTGCAGGCGAGTGAGAAGATGTAGCGAGGCGCGGCGAGGAGGAGCAGCCGCAGCGCCGGGACGGCGGGGCCTGCGCCAGCACCCTGCCTCGCCGCCTCACCATGTCGAGGAAGGGCACCAGCAGCCGCGCCCGGGGAGAGCGGCCCGACGCCTTGGCCGCCCTGCAGGCTGCCAACGAGGAGCTGAGGGCGAAGCTCACCGACATCCAGATCGAGCTCCAGCAGGAGAAGAGTAAGGTGTGTGTCTTCCTTTCCTCTCCTTTCCCTCCCGCAGTGATTAAAACGAAGGCAGCCTGCGCTGTCTTGCTCCCACTGCTTTTTGCCTGCTACCCGACACGTAGCCATGTACCTGACTTCAGAAATAAATCCTTGGGGTGATGCATGTGAGCTAGAGGGACTAGCCTTCTGTGTAAAACAATAGAGCCCCTTCATGTCGTGTTTTAAACTGTTCCCCTTGTATTTCAAGCAAAACGCTCCCCATCTGTAAACCCAGGGGCACAAGGTTGAGGGTGCCGGGCAGCAGTGGTTCACATGCTTGCTCTTGTGATCAGGGAGGAAACAAAGCCCAAAAACCACGTAGCTTCATGCCAGCAGGAGACCTGGGAGAGCACACAGCTGCTCGAAACAGGAGGCATGGCCACGGCGCTGGGCTGAAGCTGTGCACCCTTTTTGTTTCTCATGCTAGAACTTTTCCTAGTAAGTACTTACCTGTTTAGGAGGATAGGTACCACGAGGACTTTGAATACAACTTGGCGGTGGTCAGAAGTTCCCTTTGCTGGTTCTTCTCTTTCACACCGAGGCTAATTTCGTTTGGAGGTTGTGCTCAAAGTCCTTCAGACCGCCAGCAGCCCCGCCAGGCCTCTGGGCTGCCTCTTCCACAACCCTCAGCACCTTTCTCAGCAAGGGCAGGGCAATGCTATTTGTTCTTCAATAATCCCTAATTAGTTTCCACTGATAAACTTTTGTTTTTTCTTTTTTGTTGCTCCAGAGCCCTAATAGAGAAATGCATTATTATGCCAGGGACAAAATTACATCCTGTAGTTTTCCATTAACTTGCATTATAATTTGGCACTGTAGACCATGATTCTAATTTTTAAGGAAGCTTCCAAAGGCGGTGTCTGTGTTTGTGTAAATATACTTACACACACACACACACACGCACATTTTAGTATAATATCTATTAATAATTTTACTGTGAATCAGAGTTTACAGCTTTAAGACTGTGGACCCTGTTTTCCTTCCCTCAACCTTTCCCCGTCCTTTTAGATACAAGGCTTCTCATCATAGCTTTTCTTGACTTCCTAGGTTTTAAATTGAAATATCTTTTTACCCTTCTGTGGTCAGATACATTTTGTTATTTGTCATGCATAATTTATTGCTGAAAAAGCATCTGATAAAATGCAGTTGTTTTGTGCTTCCCAGTAGCTCTCACAGAGCTTTTTATGCCTTGCATAGGCACATGCATACAGCACAGTTCGGATCTGTGTGCCTGAGTGTGCCAAAATAATGGCTTAGCATCTGGTTTCTTGCATATTCTTTAGGGGATATGGTATGAGACCTGCAGATACCAGCTGAAAAATAGACTCAGACTTCCTCTATAAGGTGCTGGCTATTTCCTGAGTGTGTGTTATCTTAAACATTATTCTGTTTATAGCACTTGTTACAGACATGTTAGTCTTCTTTCTGAGCATATACTTCATGTAGCATTTGGATATTAATGCTTAGCTCACTTGGGTTTTGTGCTTCTTGCATAAGTTTATGATACTTAACGTGTTCGCTAGTGGATCTAGGTCACTAAATTGGTCAAATTAAAGTCTATGAAATTTCAAATGCTTAGTATTTGTTTATAAAAATAGGTTGTGATGCTAAAAATCATTATTGGTGCCTAGATTTATCCTCGATATCAGTAATTTCCAAAGTGGCAATGATATGATTTTTTTTCTCTTTTTCTAAATATACAGGTATTTCCACTTATGCTGATTTCTAGTGGAAGAAATGTCTTTTCTACAGGGTTGTCAGGATTCTTTTTCCTCTTTTCACAGATCACCTTTTCTTTAAAAGAATTATCCCAGTTCTCTGTAATGTCACAGGTTTTTTTCTTTATGCCTGCAGCGTTTGGTTCCGTAGAGTGCTCTCATATGGAAAAGAGATTTAGTCATGTTCTTAGCAAGAAAATGTTCCTGTGTCATCATAGGAAAAAACAAACAAACAAACAAACAAACAAAAAAAACATCTTTACTAAAAATAATTGACCTGAACTTTTTTTCCCCAATAAACACTTCAGTAAGTAATTATAATGTTGTGAATATCCACTTCTTAATCTTAGCATTTAAATATATGCACTGGTTGCTCTGATAAACATCCTAGGGCAGAAAAGATAGAGAGGATTGATGTGCATTCCCTGCCTCTGAACAAGCCTGCTCAAAGGAGATAGTTATGCAAACACTTTAAATGCTACTGCAAATACATGCTGGGAATATTTTCTAGTGCAATGCCTGCCACTATGCCACATCCACTTCAATAAAAAGCTGAGGTGGATCGTATTTTCCCCTGACACATGTGGCTCTCATTTGTACCCCAGGACAGCACCGCTGACATCCTGCCAACTTTGCCAGCCCTTCTGATGTGTGCACAAGTGTAACCTCACAGGTACATTCACTACGACATCGGGCAGGCCTTTCTCTCTAAGGCACAATCATACAACACCAAATTCTGACGTAGTAAAGTGATCCATGCCATTTTTAGATTATCTCATAATTTGTGGCAATAATTTTGTTGATAAAAACACTGCTCTTTTTTGACTTCCCATGTAGGTCAGCAAGTTGGAAAGAGAGAAAAATCAGGAAGTTAAGCAGATCAAAGAACACGAACAGCATAAAAGTACAGTGGTGGTAACAGAGCTCAAAGTCAAACTTCATGAAGAGAAAATGAAGGAGCTCCAAGCTGTTCGAGAAGCACTTCTGAGGCAGCATGAAGCTGAACTACTTAGAGTAATAAAAATTAAAGATAATGAAATCCAGAGACTACAGGCCCTTCTCAATGCTGTACGTGATGGGGCTCCTGACAAGGTGAAAACCGTGCTGCTTTCAGAGGCAAAGGAGGAGGCCAAGAAGGGGTTTGAAGTTGAGAAAATAAAAATGCAGCAAGAAATTTCAGAACTTAAGGGGGCTAAGAAACAAGTGGAAGAGGCTTTAACTATGGTCATCCAAGCTGACAAAATTAAAGCAGCAGAGATAAGGAGTGTGTATCACCTGCATCAAGAGGAAATCAGCAGAATTAAGAGGGAGTGTGAGAGAGAAATTCGCAGACTGGTATGTGTTGCTATCTGTATCTATGTTTTTAATAACACTGATGTTATTGATAGCAGAAAAATGAACATCAATGCTGAACTGCATTAAATGCATGAGGATAAGCAACCAAATTTTTTCAGCTTGCTTCAAATGCGTTTTCTATCTGCTAATAGTGATGTCAAAATGTTTTTTTAAGACCTGCTAGGATGTTTTGTATGGAACTTTTTATGTCTCTCAGTACCTATTAATATTGCTCATCTTTCAGATATGAAGAACAAGCCTTTAGTTACCAGCTGCATTAGGGTAATTCTACCTAATACATTCGTTTCTTGGTCTACAACAGGGCCTACATGTATTAGCCCCTTTCCCCTCCATTTCCCCACCATTTGTTCCTCACTGATTCACTTTCAACCCTCCCTTTCCCTGCATTTGTTCATTCCTGCAAACATCCCATAATAAGCTTTATGCAATTCCAAAATGCTATTTCCTCTGCACCCTATAGTCGAGTCCTATAACCTGCTGGTGATGACCCCCGTTACTCTGCAAGGTGTTCAGGGAGTTTCTTTCTCTCTGTGTCCCCCCTTGGTGGCTTTCCCCCAGGACAAGTGAAGCAATGATGCTCCTCCTTTGGTGGTTACTGGGGTTCCTTCCCTTCATTGCTCATCTGATCCTTGCTGGGTCATCATGTATGCTGATCATCTAGTCAAACCGTTTGAGTCCCAGGTACAACAGTTAGGCTCTCAAAGGCTACACACCTGTGGCTTCAGAGTATACCTCCAATGGGCCTTGAAACTAGTTGGGGATGTTAAAACGGATCATGTTCCTTGAAAAACAGAACTCCCTGCAGGAAGGAAGAGGGAAGTCTTTGCATGAAAACCTGGCATGCCACCACCACTTTCTGGATTTTAGAACAATTTCTCCCTCACTGGCAGCTTGGATGCTTGCCCTGAAATTCACTCACTCTTTTGAGTGCAGCACAGCTGATTTGCAGGACTGTCTCTCTTAACTATTGCTGTCATTCCCAAGAGCAGGGGAACAAATGTAACATCCATACTCCTGTGAGGTGTATTAAGGGTCTTGTTTCAGTATTTATTTGATGCTATCATCTTTTTGGGTTTGCTATGCTTTTTTGTTATGGTACGCAGTGGCTCAGGATAAACTCATTAATGTTCCTTCAAAGTAATTCTCATTTGACTATTGTACAAATCCTAAAAAAGCCAAACCAAACCAAACCAACCAACCACCATCAACAACAACAAAAAAATGTAAGTGAAAGCATGGCACTGTAGCCATGCTTCAGTAAACATCCTGCAAAACCTCCCCACCACAGGGCTGGTGCAGCACCAGCTGTGTCCTGGCAGACCAAGGAGACTGGGCTGGCCGACAGACCGGGTGCTGCTCCCCTAGGCAATGCAGCATTGCATACCCTTTATTTAGCTCCTTGGACTCTCAGACTTCAGGTTGTTATTTTTTGCCCACATAGAGTATTTTATTTTTATGAATAGGATATTAAAATAATTTATAACCAACTGATCTATTGATACTGGAGAAATATCCTGCAGTATAAGTACTTTCTTCTCTAAACATACACTACTAGATACATTGATTTAATACATCAGAATGAAAGGGTGGCTAATGTACATCCTAAATAAACTTAAAGCATTACATGAAAATCCATTCTAATGGCCTCTAATGTAGAAGCCATAAAATAAATATGTTCTGAGTTATAAAGAATAGAGTGGTTTGAAGTTATGTTTTCTAAATTGCCTTGGAAAATCAAAGTTTTTTTATTCCTGCTTGAAAGAATGAAATTATCTAACTGTACTAATTAAATTACACAATGCCATCATTTTACCAAGCCCTGAGTGCTTCCTGAATGACTTTAAGTACTCTCGGTTCCATTGACTTGACCATAATTGATTTCAATGGGAGCTGTTGGCTCCTGGCACCTTGTGGGGAGGGCCCTGATGTTTCAAGGGGAAAGGCTGGTGTCACATCCTATGATAAAAGCTCTCTTCTCTATGAAAATGAGGCAATTAACGAAGCAATTAAGCTAATACCGAAGCCAGTGTTTTTTTCCTCTGTTAAGATAGAGGCCATCAGCAAAGCCTGTTCACTGAGCCTGGTCGGGGTTGCCATGATACACAGGGAAATGCAGAAGAGCCCGGTGTGAGCTGCTCTGTCCATGCAGCAGAGCAGTGCTGCAGATCCCAGCCCGGTGCCCCCGAGGTATCCTGGCACCCTGGGACCAACGCTGTGCCTGCTCAGCCCGCAGCGCTCCCCGGGGCATCCTGCTGTGCTCCAGGCAGGCTTTGCTCTGAGCCTAGCAGGTGCGGGGCTCAGCAGTCACCACCACGTCTGCCAGCGGTGTTTACCAACAATATTAGTGTTGTATCTTTAATCATGTTCATTAAACTGCCCCTTACCTGCTACGGTTCTGTGCAGATGGAGAGCTGTGCCCCGGTGTGTGCAGCTCAGCTCAGCCCCGTGAGGAGCCAGGTGGATTTCTGCCCGCTTGTATCTGGCCCAGTGCTTGTGCATATTGCGTTGCCTCTGGCCCACGGCTGGGGATTGCACACTCATGTAGAGGCTGTGGCAGACATCCAGTTCTGAAATGTTAATAGTTTCACGTTAGGACTGTAAAAGCTCCTTGATTCGTGTACAATGCATTATTTAGTCATTTAACAAAGAGGGGAAGTGACCTTTGAGCAAATTGCTATTTCACTTCTTGAAAAATACTGCTTTTTTGTTTCATCAGAATGGAGAAAGTTAAATTATACTCATTCATGTTTAGGTCTGCAATGATATTAGCCCTTTAACATGTAATAATCTTCTGAAGTTATTTGTGTCTGATAGGTACCATTTTTCATTTTCATTTTTTTTTCATTTTCATATTTACTTTCAAAGAACATTTGACTTATCTTAGGTGCAGAATGGAAAATACTTCCATATGTAGTCAGACAGAGTTTGTTTTGAAAAGGTAAGCTTACATTATTCCATTATCTTCCTTTTAAATTATTTTCTTCTATTGTACAGACAAATACATTTGCTAGTGTCTCAATTTAGAAAAATGTGGGAAAACATTAGATGACCTTTGAAGTAATGTGTTAGGAAGATGCAGTATATAGCAAAAAGGAAATGCACAACCATACAAATTTGCTTCCAGCAAAATGGAGTGCATTTTTGTGCTTCAACATCTTCTTAACTTCAGGCTGAATTGTTTTCCCATCTTTTGTAGGATTTGCCAAGGGAATGCAGGATATACATGTTCAGGCTTTCAAAATACCTGTTTTTACTATGAACTATTCCATTTTGATGACTTAGTAAGTCGTCAAAGCTACAGCAGAGCAAAACTACAACAGTGAATTAAGTTAAATTGTTAAATTGTTAAACCCAGCCCTAGTGAATGACCCAAAGCTACTGAGCTCTGTCCTGCTCTGTCCTTGCTGTGTTCCTAAGGGAAATTCTTGCGTTCTTGCCCTCTCCAGAAGAGGCTGGTCTTGGGGAAGGCACGGCTACGCTGCAGCCAGCCAAACCCGCTGTGCCTGCGTGTGTGCTGTTCTCCAGCTCCTGCAGAAAAACTAAGCCCAAAGTACTCTTGTGTTCAAAATGATGCTTTCAGATGTGATTGTAAGCTGGGTCCTCCCTCCTGCTTGCAGTCTCATGCCATGCCATGCCACTCCAACACACACAGCAAAGAGGCTGTTAATTAGAGATGCAGTAATTGCAGGGGGCAATTTTGTAGTTTTGTATCACCAGCCTGGGAGGCCTGCAGACTGTAATGGCTACCAATGTGTAATATTCTTTTGGAAGCAGTTCCCACTCCATATTTACCAAACAAACATTCTATCTTTTTCTTCTAGATATCTTTCAGGTGACAGGGATGACTATTACTCATTGATGTTGACAGCTTTAGGCTAATCCCATACATCAAAGCTGAGCAGCTATCTGTCCCCTGAATGTTGCAGGGAAGGAAATGATGTGTTCTGCAAAAGCATGTGTTCAAATTGTTCTGCCCATGTGTTTTCTATTTGCACATACAGCTTGTGCTGTTTGTGTCTGTGAAGTCTGGGTGTGAACATCTACAGAGAAGTACAACTAACCCAGTTAAGCTATTCCTGGCTCAGAAGCTTAAGAAACGTTAATGTAAAAGATGAAAGTCACATTGCAGATGGTAACAAGTAGGTATGGCAACAACCTCCTTTCTACAGAATTTCTAATTTTAGTAAACTTTTTTCAAATTTTAATTTGTGTGTTTCAAATCAGCTTTAAATGCTGCGTGAATGTATTTAATTACATTTGCATGGTCTACCTCTAATAACAACCTACCCCGTATCTGTGTACTCACGTCCAGGGAACACAGCCCTTCAGACATGAGAATGCCATGGAATTAATTGGCCTCAAGTTTTGCTTAGTGGAGATGAAAATTCAATGTGGTAAAAATATTTACATTTTACATAAACATAAATTGGTCAGAAGTGAGAAGTATTGAACATCAGTGGTAACTGCAGACACCTTTCCTCCTGTTTTGTTTTTTTTTTTTTTTTAGGGGAACTAAAACAAAAAACAGGAAGATTGAAAAAATGAGATTTGTTACAGACTGGAGAGTATTTATTTTCAAATGAAGATAAAAGTTAGTCAATAACAACTACTAAAAGGTTTAATATAAAGCCATTGTACATTGAGACCTCTGTGGCTTCTTTATGGTAAGCCAGCACCAGGGACACGGAGGAGAGCAATCTGTCAGTAATGTTCTGAACCAGCATGTCTGCAGGCACTTCTCTGAGATTGCTCTGCTAGGCAGTGGTAAATTAGGGAAGATGTGACAGTTAAAGGGCCGTTTCTCAAGAAAAAGTGTGTGACTTTTTAAATATTAATTTTATTGGTGATTGACAGTCTTTTACTTCTCCTTTTTGTTCCCTTATATGGAAAAAGATCGCTATATTTGGTATAAAGGCATCTCAACAGCCATCCTATACTGAAAGCTAGACAAATTATTCAAAGGGATTAACTCTTCCTTGCAAATCATTTGTAGTTAGAACCTCATTTACACCACTGCATTTCTTATTCCAACTTAGCCCAGACTATATTAAAAATTATCCAGCATTGTTGTGGGAAACTATTCGTCTGTAATTTAACTTGGCTCACCAGCTGGAAAGATTTAGGGAATCAGCATTCAGTTGAAACCTCTAAGTGGGTTAGTGGGTGAACATGGGTGAGATTTTCAAAAGCACAGGATGGAATAATTTAACAGATCGCTCTGTTAGCACCTAGCTATCAGTTAAGTATATGTGAGGTACCATACATGTACAAATTTCTCCTGTGGGTGACAGGAGTAATTTCTCCTTCTATCTTTATGCAGTTATTTCTCCCATTCGATGTACCTTGTTCTTCAAATATGGTATTGCAGTTAATTCTGTTACATTTTTGTTTTAAATTGTTTGAAAATAATTATTATTCTTTGAACAAATTTACTCTGCTTAGTGATTTTTTAATATATTTTAATATAAATTCAGAAATATTTAACAATTTAAGTAGCTTCACTTGTAACACTATCAATTTGGTGTACTGCTGTTCACACCCAGCACTAAAAAGGAAGCCAGTCTTTGGAAATAAAAGCCTTTGTTGCCTAGTGAGGGATTTTTTTTTATTAGTTATACCCTGAGTGGGAGCAGCAAATTCTGATCTCGCCTGCACCACTTCACCTTTCTGCACTGCACAGTGCAACACTTTGGCTCTTTTGGTTATAAACATGCTGTTTGGTTCAGTATAGCTGAAATTCAGGCAATCTGCAAATAGAATCCTTCTTTGGCCAGTATTGTAGCCGAACCATATCACTGAACAGTTTTTGGTGATGGATGTCACATGTGCCCTTGTTTAACTGCACAGAGATGAAATATACTGTCTCCTCTTGTATTTGATGGCTTGGCAAGGTTACTGGAGGCGTGGTAATGCACTGCTGACAGTGAATGCCTTTTGATGAGGGTCAGTTCTGGAAGAAGATGTTACAAGAGAGGTTCCCTGGGTGAGAGCCTGCTGAGAGCCCTGCACGGCTGATGGACCGCAGCTGCCGTGTGGCAGCACGGTGCTGGGGCTGTGCCAGGGGTGGTTCTGGGGTAAAGGGCTCCCTGACAGTCAGACGAAGCAATGGGGTAGCCACAGCTTTATTCTAAGGCCATCTAATCATAACCTAAAACCCATTCAACTCGCAAGACTCAGGAAATTCAGAGCCTAGGAGGGTAGTTTCGCCTTATGGCTTCGCTTGTGAGGCTACCAGAGCCCCCAGCCACGCTCCCCTCACCCCAGCATCATGCCCACCCACCTCTCCTGAAGCAGACCATGCACACACACAGTGCGCCAGCTCAGTGAGCTGCCTTGGCAGAAAATGGATCACAAAAGTGAAAAAGAACAGTTTTCCCATGGTCTGATACCCTGAGCCAGCTCACCTTGTCATATCACCTAGCTCTGGCAAGGAACTTGGAAGGGAGTGGCAGGGTGTGGGACCACTGCTTCTGGCGGTGCTTTGCTCGTGTATTGTGCCTTTGCTGCAGTGAGGAACTCTCCTCTTGACGAGCTGCTGCTCTAGCAATGCCTCTAGCAGCAACAGTAGCATGAACCACTCTTGACTTTCACCTCCTCCCTCAGCTACACGGTAGATGCAGTGGTCTGTGTCCCTTGCAGAGGTCTGTGTCCCTTGCAGAGGTCTGTGTCCCTTGCAGAGGTCTGTGTCCCTGCTCTGCTAACAATCAACCGGGCTGGGGCATTCCCTGCAGCCACAGCATGGGTGGGAAAACGGCACATGTGGCTGTAAGGAGAATTTTACTTTTCTAAAAATGTATTAAGTACTTTTCAGTTTGCAGTTTATTAATTACTGCAATATACATCATAATGACACAAGATATTACAATTGGGAGAGAGAGAGGTAGTACACTTTGCACTTTTTTTTTTTTTTTTTTTTTTTTTGTCTGTGCTGGGGGAAGGAAAATTTTCCTTGGTTACAAGGAGTGTGGAAGCTCACTGTGCTCCTGCATTGTGTGTGCTGTCGTCCCACCATTGGCAATGTCAGGACTCAATGCTGATTTGGTGCTGCAGCACTGTATGGCAGCCTGACTCTGATGTGCAGGAATATCGATGGAGTTTCAGCACCTCAAGTTACATACGCTGACTAGTCAGCAGCACCAGTCTGCAGCTATGCTGCAGCTCTCTCCCAGTCTGTTTGTAAAACACAAATCCTACTGGTTTATATCAACGTGCAGTATCAGAGCACAGCATTTGGCAGGCTGGCTGACTTCATATAGCTGGCTGTTACTGATGAGTGACACACATCGCTAGGGCAAAGAGGCAATTGCATTTATTTCTGTGGGAGTGTCAGGGAAAATATTCAGGGAAATGCAGAGGGAGGGTGAAAACAGACACCCATCCCTCGTGGCTGGCCTCCCCGCGTGCCTTCTGCCACCCAGCTCCCTGCCCTGGGCCTTCAGGGAGGTGAGGACAGGCAGGTCCCGGCGTGTGCCAACTGCTGGCTCTGCACGGCGCCGTGGGGAAATGTCTGCTGTGCAGCAGCTCCGGCTGGAAAGGGTTTTTCTCGTTTGCATTTAAAACCCCTGTCTCCGAGTGACTGGCTTTTTTCCACCACGCGCCAGTAGCTTCAAAGGCAGATTCCTGCAGCGTGCAGCCACGCTCCCGGTGTCATCTGTGGGATTTGCAAAGGCCCAAGAACATCACAAGGAGAAATTTCCCAGCCAGGGAAACCTCCGCATGGGTTTTACAATCATCTTGGAAACAACACATTTTAAAAGAGCCATAAGGCTTAAAAACAGCAAAACGCGACGCTGGGCTGGGAATTGCACTAGAAAGCACAAGGAGGGAATAACAAATTTAAGTTTGCATGGGATTAGGTTTGCATAATTGATATCCGCTGTGCTCGCAGGCTGGATATTAATTAGCACTCCTGCATAAATATTCATTCCAAGTCAAGGCGGCCTGCTAGAACTGAAGTGGGAATATCCATGGCACGGAGCAAGGCATCTTTCCAGGTGATTGGGTGCTGTGCTCACACGTGCGCTGCCGCTGTCTGGTGAGTGCTGCTGCTGTCTGAGCTGCCAGACAAAAGGTGGGGAAGGAGGAGGCACGGCCGGGACCGGGACTGGTACCAGGACCACCGCTGCTCCCGGGGCGCGATGAGGCGGGCGGGTGCGACAGCCTGGGGGGGCACACACCGAGAGGCTGGCACCTCTCCCCGTGAGTTCTGTCCTTTCCTGTCTTAATGTTGTCATAATGTTAGCAATGATGTGAAGAAATGTGCTAAGCAATATTTTCTGGTGAAATGCTTCTTTGGATTAGTACTATTTCTATAACATTTCTGTTTCATAGTATTTAATAGTAGATGGCCACATCAAATTGTTATACATATTTCGTGAATATGAATTTAATCATACGAAGGGAATGTGAATACTGATGTTTCCTTAGTTGTTCACCAAGACTGTTTAGTTTTTCCTTCCAGGAGATAAGCCACTAGTGAAATACCTTGTTACAAAATCTTTTGCATTTTCTGCAGTTTCTTTGTTCTTCTTAATTTGAAGTGTTGCCTATGTTGTACCATGTCTTTGCTTTCATATAAATAGGAGCTAACTAACCAATATTCTCCCTATTTAAAAAAAAAATAAATAATGATTTTACAAAGTGTTACCTTTCTGTTTATAGATCCGTTTAGATTTCTACTTGTTAGATATTTAGTAGAAGGACCACAGCAGCTGTCTCTTTGTTTGATTCAAAGTTAGTAGTCCATTGGCTTAAAGGAAATTATTGAAAGCACCTTTAATAAAATGGCACCCAAAATACTTTTGATTTGCTGCATTTTGTGAAGAGAATCTAAAATTTTCCTAATTGTGAATTAAGATTCCATGTAGTGCTTATGTGCTGTCCTACCCTGTCTTTTGGCAAAGCAAGGGTAAAGGAGCTGGCTTTTCACCTCGGACAAAGCAAGACTGTGCTCTGGTTTGTAGCTCACTATTTCTCCAGCCCCCCGAGCAGCTGAGGCAGGCAGGGCTGCCTGTGCAGCACGAAGCCTCGGGAAGCACCGCAGCTCTTGCATGGGACCCGAGCTGCAGGTGTGGCGTGCTCCCACCGTGCATGCTGGAGCACAGGAACCAGTGGCAGTGCACTGCCTGCAGCCCCTTCAGATCCTGCATGGGGGTCCCACATCACACAACAGGGGGATGCTGCTCCCCAGTCTGGACATCCCTCCCACTTCATTTGTCTCACAGCTGTGAGCAGGAGTCTTCCCCACCACCCTAAATCCACCTCACGGAGTAATTTCCTGATGCTGTTGCTGGACGAGCATCAACAGACACCACTTGCTTTTTCCCTGGGCAGGCATTTTGGCAGTATTTAAGAAGAAGGCCCTCTGAGCGATCTGTTAATATGCCATGCCATTTTTTGCAGGTTTACAGACAAAGCTACCAAAAAGAGATGAATGTATCATGAATGCAGTTCTCACAAGGCAAAATGTTCTTATTTTGAGCAGGTTACGTTTTAAAAGCTGTCCACTGAAATTAAATGGGTAAAGTCTCAAAACCTGCCCAAAATCTGATGTGTACAATGTGCATACGTGGTGTCTGAAAAACATCAATGAATGTCTTAGGAGATGTGTATGATCTCTTTCTCCCATAGAATTGTTCTCTGTAAGCACATTTGGCAACCCAGCGGTGTGTCAGTGTAGTTAATACTTTATATTCATGTATAATGTATAGGAATGCAATCCAGCTGGAAAGAGCCTGGGACTATGTTGCAGTACTGTGCTTCACTGCAGACAAATATTTCAGGCTGCGCTCAATAATTTTTCTATATTAGACAGGGCATAGGCCACCCTTGTTTGAACTGTAAAAGACTTCAGGGTCTGATCCTGGTGCAAGCAAATAACACGTGCACCCAACCTGCAGTGCAAGGCCTCTCTGGTGCAGGTAGCTCGCAGCACACGGATGGATTTGGCTCAGCTCTGTGTAAAGGGAGGCTCCAACTTCCACATCAGCATTCAGAAAAAATCCAAATGCTTTGTCCCTCAGAAAGTATTCCTGGAGCATCTGCAGACTCGGTGTAACTCCTCCAACAGCACTGGGCACAGTTCTCTGAACTCAGCTACCACCGTCGAGACACACAGAACGGAAGAGACTTATAGATAGCTGGGTATTTGCCATTTAAGCATTTAATGATTTTGCAAAATGCTTATTAGGCAAAAGCAAAACCTTTCATGGAAAGGAGACAATTAAGCAAATTACTCAGATGGGAAACTTTTGGAAAGAAAATCAAAAAGTATCACATCCTTCCATATGTTGAGAATTAAAAAGATGTTCAGGTTTTAACTGTCTTTCTTTTAAAATTACTTATTAAACCTAATTTTCAATCAAAATGCAGCAAAATCAATAAAATCTTTGACTAGAGTAATCCATATTGGGATATGAATTATTTGTTAATTTTTTATTATTTTTCATTTCTTTGTTGTTCATTCGAGTTAAGAAAGAAGGTATTTTGAAATGGTACTGAGAATGTGGGTTATCTCCTAATCATTTTAATGAAGAACTGCTTAAAAAGGACGTTTTAATCTGATGGCCTTCAAAAGTGGTTGGGCTCATCTTTGTATGAATAATATTCCTGAGTTAGTGAAGCAATTCAATGTGTATGTTCACTTTCAAATATTCATTGCTGTTATATTTTCAAGAGGATGTTTTGTTTTTTACATGTTGAGGGGTGTTGGCTCTGTGAAACTGTACTGTGGCTGTGTTTGGGGTCAGTAGGATGCTATGTTGTTGTCAAGATGCTGCACGTGTGTGTGATTGTGTTCTGTTCTCCTTATAGATGGAGGAGATTAAATTTAAAGACAGAGCAGTCTACGTGCTGGAAAGAGAGTTAGGGGTTCAAGCCGGGCATGCTCAGAGACTGCAGCTCCAAAAGGAGGCTTTAGATGAACAACTTTCCCAGATCAAAGAGTCTGATCGGCATCTGAGCAGCCCCAAGCGGGAACTTCCTTATGCAAGTGGTGCAGGAGACGCTTCAGATCATTCAGGAAGCCCCGTAAGCACTTTCACGTGGTTTCACCTAAACAAACGAACAAACAGAATGACAAAATGACACAAAAGGACAGAATCTTGATGAGTGCACCTTTGAGCAACAGCTTTCCCATAGTAACTCAGGGGAAATGGAGAGGCATTGATTTCTCACTCTTGTTCAGTAGCCAAATCTTTAAGATACCAAATTGAACCAAATTATGGGAGAGCTTTTGCTTTTTTGTTGTTTTGTTTTCTGGTTTCCTTTGTTTGTTTTCCTTACCAGGGTGAAAATTTTCTTTTCTTTTTACTCTTTCTTTCTCTTACTGTATCATACTTCTACCACCTGCCTTAGTTTGACACTTTGACACAATTTTTGCCAACAAATGATGCAAATGCTTTTCTAACCAAGTAATGTATGTGTGCTAGCTTTTGGAACTGCTGTCAATGTATTTTGTAAGCAGATGTACAAGGCCAGTTTACAAAAGGAAACGGGTGAAGGTAACCAGTGCATGAACACTTAGAAGTCCTGCTGTCCTCCTGGAACACCTCCGTTAGCTCGTGTTTTCATGCTGCTATGTGCTCTCGCTTTCAGTGCGCCAGAAAGTAAATTAAATATCTGTTAACCTATTCTCTCCTGTTTCTTTTCTACAATGCAATATCCTAAACATTAAATTTTAGTTGCCCTTTCACAATAGCTTTTTTAATATTCCAATGGCACCTTTTTGCTTTTGCCTTAATTTGCTAATATTAGAAAATTTAGTTAACTGACCTCATATGTCTAACATATGCAGATTTTCTTCATTGCTGATTCTCATCAAGATTTCTTTTGCAACGGCCTTAATTTTCTCAGTAGAAGTGTAAATATTTATACATGAGCAAAGCAATCTATTTTATTCTTTATTCCAAGCCTCTCCTGCACCTGTTGAATGAGGAATCCTAGACCTCCCAAACCTGCCACCAGGACTATGGACACTAATTTGCTTGTTTTGATTTGTGCTCAACTTCTGCCAAACATCAGAATAAGTACTAAAGCAAAAAAATAAGTACTAGGAAAAAAATAGTCTGTCACACTTGTAAATATATATAACTTCTCTTTGATTCTGAATGAGAACATGTCTGCCTATATTTCTATCCATTTATAATTTGCTTTAAGCATTTTCACTCAGATAAAGAGCTACCCCATTTGCTTTACAAGTGACCCTTTAGAACCAATTAAGGGCCACAGCTTTATGGAAGAAGAGCTTATGCAATGGTATAATTGCATGGATTTTCCCCATTTGTACGTCAGTACTTTTAATATCATTTTCTTATAACAAAGTCCTCAGAGTGGGTGATATGTCTGAAACACTCAGTTCAACAGTGGCATACATTGGAAACATTGCCTTGATTTTTGATATTTTCTTTTATATTTCCAAGTTTAGCATTTGTGACTTTGTATTTACATATACATACTTCTGCATTTGCATACTTTGTTACATTTTCACTCTTGACTTTCCATTGGTCTCATCTTGCAGCTTTCAGTGATCAGTTCCACTAAGGCATAGGCACACTCTTCCATAAAATAGTTTTGAAATGTCTGGATTCAGAATTAAAAAAAAAAAAAAAGTTTGATTTTTGAAAAATGCTGATATTCCATGTACACTTATGAACAGTTATTTGCAGTTGATCTTTGTTTTAGGAACAGCAGTTGGATGAAAAGGATGCCCGGCGTTTCCAACTTAAAATTGCCGAGCTGAGTGCAATCATCAGGAAGCTGGAGGATCGCAACGCGCTGCTGTCGGAGGAAAGAAACGAGCTGGTGAGTCTCAGTGGTGAACACACTGCATTTACTGGTAGGATCTCACCACTGCCAACATCAAACTATTTTCTCCTTTGCTATCCAGAAACTATTGCAGGACTTTTGCAGGACCCTGTGCATATGGGATGCAGGAAAATTCAACAATGAAAAATACATTCCCCACGTGGTATATTTGTTCCACAGGTTGTATATCTGATGAGGAAGGAACAGTCCTCTACATTTTAGGACTATACCAAGAGTTTTCTGATTAATTCTGTCTTGCATTAAGAGAAAGTACTGCTATTATGATAGCTAAAGCAAATTATTAATATATTTGATTTATATTTATTTTTTTTAAAAAAAAGAACAACTCCTGAGGTGTTAATTCTCTCTTAATTTTTCAGTTAAAACGTCTTAGAGAAGCTGAAAGCCAGTATAAGCCCATCTTGGACAAAAATAAACGCCTTAGTAGGAAAAATGAAGAGTTGTCTCATGCTTTGCGTCGAATGGAAAATAAATTAAAATTTGTAACACAAGAAAACATAGCAATGGTAAGTGACTGGGCTGTAACTGTAAACTCACATAATATACAATATAACATGTAATCTAGTACTCACAGGGCTGATGAAGTCAGACATTACCACACACTTGAAAGTTTGACAGGAACCTTTCCTCCTTTCCATTGTTTGCTATTAAATTCTGAGTGGTTTGTGGCTTGAACTTGTTTTATAATACGTTTTATTTAACCCTAGAAACCAATAGTTTTGAAGAAAATAATTTATGCAAGTTTTGCATATTTGGATCAGATGGCTGCTCAGTCACTGATTGCTAAATTATAATGTGAGCACAAACTACCTCACATCAACTTTGACTTTTGTACAATAATCACCTCATAATTCTTAGGAAATCTGCCCCTGTCATTCTCTTCCCTCTTGGTTTTAAATTCATTGTTGTTAGTGGCCAGCAGCTGGTGCTAAGCAGTGCTGACACTGTGTGGATGTCAGCATGGGGTGAGGTGACTGCAGCCTCATCATCTCAGGGGGTGCTGCAGTTCTGGGACTGCTGCAGATAAAAGCCAGTGAGCAACCCAGAAAGCAGTGATGTTGATCCCAGCTCTTTGGATTCCTTCTCCAGCAAGAAAAATACATCAGGTTCTGGGCAGAACTGAAGCTGAGCTAGCCTTTGGCAGGCTGGCAGGCAGCGTGTGATGGCCCCGTGTGCCTGCTGTCCTCCCCGGCCACTGCCAGCTCCCTGCAGCAGAAGCCGAGGAGCCAGAACAAACACACGTTTGCAATCTGGGATTATTGCTCAGCAAAACAGGGAGCAGGGCAGCCGCTAGAACAGCCAGTAGAGTAGATGCACTTCTAGCTGTGAAAGGGATAGGTTGTGTACTGTACTTTGGCAAAGCCTCCTGATCACTTCATTTTTTTGCCATATGGGTTTCTTTCAGAGGCAAAGAGCTGGAACAATAAGGAGACCGAGCTCTTTAAATGACCTCGATCACAGCCAGGAGGAGAGAGAAGTTGATGTTCTGAGACTACAGGTTATTGAACAGCAAAATATCATTGATGAGCTCTCCAAGGTAAGGTATAACATTGCTGCACTTGCCTGAGGTTGACGAAGGTCATAGTGAAAGAAAAGGAAGCCTAACTGAGGGTGTACCTCGGGTGTTGTAAACTAGCTGGCAGAGCTAACATCAGTGGCAGTATGGCAGACATTGCTATGGTCAGTAGTAAATGAACTCAATTTGGGCTATCTGTAGTATTGTAGCTGGAAAAATCCTCTCAAGCTACGTTGCACTTGCATGACTGAGCCACTGCAGCACCTCCAGCAGGTATGCTAGTGACCATGCTAATGACCAGATCTTGCACCAGCAAAACAAAGTGTTGGAGCTCCTTTAGCCAGAAACAACATCAAGCCTAAAGGTTGCCACTGTGGTTTTTTTGTTTTTTGTTTTTTGTTTTTTTGCTAACATGCACTCAGTTCTCCTCAGGATTTTTTTTCACTTATTGACATCGTGTTTGTTTGTTTTTTTTATCAGACCCTGGAGACAGCTGGCTATGTGAAGAGTGTCATGGTAGGTATGCAGCTAACTTCATCCTCATCTTTGTATACTTTAAACTGTTGCTCATTAAAAGCACACACCGTATAATAATTTTTATTGTAATTTTCTTCTCTATTTGGACAGTGTCTTCTCTATTTGGACTCAGTGTCTTTCTCAATGTAGATGTTATAACAGGCCTTATCAGCAGAAGTTGTTCACCAGAGAAAAAATAGTGACAGTGGAGAGCAAAGCTCAGAGAGGAAGCTTCCTTCTGTCACTAGGATGTCTGCAGGGGCAAAAGTCGGCATGTCCAGCATGTCCCGACAGTTGATAGCAATTGTCCCTCCTCTCTGGGACAGCTCTGCTGTGTTGGAGTTGCATTTTTTAGTCTGATTATCACTAGCTTTGTCTTACCCATACTTGCACCTTCTCAGTCAGTGCTCTTCTCATTCCTTTGCTATAGTTGGCAAAGATTTTGTGAAGTTTAGCCACTCTAAAATGTACTGAAAAACATGTACAGTTTTGTTCTCCATTGCCAAGCATACAGCATAGCTTATGCTGTCAGGTAAAGCCAAAAAGTGTTTGATTATCTCCCATCTAGTTATCTACCTGATGATAACACTAGTATTTGCCATCGGGCTGGTGGGAGGGGCACATTATCAATGCCCCACAGGACCATCGTGAATGGTACCAAAAATGGTTGAGATGGGAGATTAAGGGGAAATTCCTTTTAAGAGTTTACTGATTTTTGATTCTGGAGCCTGCCTATATTTGCAATCCAGAATAAAGAATTATTTTCATTACTATTAAAACTAATATCACTCTATGGAGAGAGTCATAATTTTCACCAAATAGAAAAAATGTCAGGCAGCAATAAATGCTCAAACCATTTTTCCAAGTCACTGAGAACCTGCAGATCCTTAAAGAATTCACCTGAGGTTGGTTTATTTTTATTTTTGTTGGTTTTTGAAAGTGTTTATTTCTAACAGTCTCAGAATTTTGTGTAGTTTGGGCAAATTACGTGTATGCTTGCCCCAGGTGGCAGTACAGCTGGAGTACAGCCAAAGGCAGGTGTTGGTCTTAGCTTCTTGCCCCTGGACAAAAAGCCCATCTACCAGAGAGGAGCTGTAGCATGGACCTGAATGCACATGGTTGTTCATGGAGCAACTCTGAAGTGAGACCAAAGCTGTCAGTGCCTCTATACTGTGAACTGCTTCTATACTGTGAACTGGGAAGACGTTGGAGTAAAATGAACTCCTGACTGGTGAAAATGTGGTTATTTTATTTTGAGACAGTGGCAAGCACTGACATTATTGTTCTTTGATTGCCTTCTAATTCTGATATGGTTAATATAAATGATATCTCTCTGAAAACAGCTCGTCTCTCTGCAAACAGCTAATGTGTGTATCTGATTCTTTCAGGAACGTGATAAGCTGTTAAGGTATAGGAAGCAAAGAAAAAAAATGACAAGAATTCCTAAGGTAAAAAAAAAAAAATTAAAAATTAAAAAAGCTTGTTTTGTGACATGCTGATGGATAGATATGGTATTTTCTGAGAGTGAGGTGAAACGTGCTCCCTACTGGCCTTGAGGGTGTAGAAACAGGATCTGTGGCTTGCGGCACTGACCCCCACTGTACACTACAGAAAGTTAGATACGACATCAGAGATTTTGAGGTGCTAAGCTTAAATTTGGATCAAGTTGATTACGGACACTCGTAGGCAGAGTACTATGATAACTCAGGAAAAATCTGGTAGGTGTATTTCACCCAGGTGTGGTGCCTTGCACCTGCATTGCCCATCGGTGCTGGTTGCTGCCCTGCCAGCAGCCAGGGCACTGTGTGACGAGACACACCCTACAAATTAACACATCTGAAAGTGACCTCTCAATGGCATTGTCTGAAAATACTTGTAGGTTGTAAATAATTCATGGTGGAGTTTAGTGCTGTGCAAGAACTGCTGGTTACAGGCAGCAGCTACTGAACTGTTAGAGCACAGAGAAAAAGAAAATGCTAGATAGTGAACGCTTGGCAGAATGCTAATGTACATATCAGCATTGTCGGGTATAATGCCAGGGACCTGAGGGCACATTGTACTCTGCCTCTGAAGAATTAAGTCCCAGGTGGAGCTACTGAACCCACAGCTAATGAGTTGGGATTGATGTGAGATCAACTCCTCCGCTCCATTGTGGAGCAAAAAAGAGGCAGGCAATGCCGAGGGGCTAGGCACATGCTGGTGCCTGCAGACGGGAACCAGGCTTCTGAAGGAGAGCTAGGTTTTGTCTCCTGAAAATATTATCCAGTGCAAATTAATAGGAAAAGCCAAAATCTAGAAATGGTGGTGTAAGTCACCAACTAAAAAATCTCTTCAAAAAGCTGTTTGTAATGTCACTTTTGACTTTCAAACGTTTAAGAATGTTGAAACGTTTGGCACAGAGTTTAGAGATGTTTTCAAGCTCATGGCTGTCTCCCCCGGAGTCGTGGGACGGTTTCAGCTGAGGGTGCTGCAGGATGTACAGCACGGGTGGGCTGCACTTACACCTTGTCTCTGGCCAGAAGCCGGTTGTGGAGACATTTTTCGGCTATGATGAAGAAGCTTCCTTGGAGTCTGATGGTTCCTCCATCTCATATCAAACTGACCGAACAGATCAGACGCCGTGCACTCCTGAAGATGACTTGGAAGAGGTATTCATCAAAACTAAATGGTGATGTTTAACTACTTATGTGTGGTTTTAAACCCTGCTATTGCTTTGGAATGAAACTCCTGGGCTGTTCCATTCTGGTCAACTCTGACTGGAAAATTAAAATTTGGTGCTAAATTTAATTCTGTGCATGATGGTTGATATTTCTCTGCCACAACTTTTAGCCAAGCTGGAAATATTATATCCTAATAGTGCTGGATTTAGAATGAGTGTATGGGTTAGAGGTTCAACAAGACTAAGAAGCTGGGTGACCCTGGGAACCCTCTATCCACAATGAGATTTGCTGCAGGGCTGTGCATGTGTAGTCTGGGTTCAAGTTCTTCTGTTTGTTGTTGTGACCTTGGCACAGAGCACAGCCGTAAGTGATAGTGCTTGTATTCCTAGAGTGAGAAATAAGCAGTCAAATAAAACAGTAATGTCTAGAGGAAAAACTGTCTCCTTGCAAGTATATTGAGGTCGTGACTTTTCTGGAGGCTCTGAATGAAGGCTGTGCAGAGGCAATACAAATAAAAGGGATTATTTCCATTTCTCTTGCAGGGTTTCCCTACAAATGCACTGCTGAGCGTATGTCAGATCACTGCCCTCTTACATATTCCTAGGCTTAACAAGAATCTTGTAATAAACAAAAACTTCTTAATAATGACATGCAGCCATTTCATGCTATGATGGCTGCAGTTTTTGATCTGCCATTTTGTCTGTTTCATGGGTTGTAATTAGATCTGTTGTAAAGAGAAACCTAAAGAATTTATATCTTTATCATAAAAAATACATGACTGGTTACCAGGTAGGTGCTGCACTGCATGTGCTGCAGGAATTCTGAATATACTTTTCTATGTATGAGTCTATTTATTTTTCATTTCTCTATTGACATTTTTCCCCTGTTCAGATGGTACAAGTTGATGCATGCAGCCAGCAGTATAATTTTATTTCATGTTGAATGACATATTCCAGTCAACCTGGCATGAAAGCATCCACTGCTGGACATTGTAAGAACAGTAAAGAAGATGAAGGGTGCCGTTCATGTTAATGTCACCTTTTCTACAAGCGTTAACTCTAGATTACTGTTTTAATAATTGAGTGAGATGCCAGGCTTGGCATATTCTGCAGGTTGGAAACCTTTTGTTGTTTCAATAAAATTGTCATTTCACCTTTAAATGTGATGACTTTGCCTGGTACAATAAAGGTGATTCAATCGTTCGTAGGTTACATGGTTGTTGTTTTTCTCTTTACCAGGCAAGGGAATTTTTTTTTATATATATTACATTTTCTTGAAGTAAGTGTATGCAAGAGATGTTTAATGGATGGAAGAGTAATATTTTGAGAGCACGTGAACAAGATTCTATTCCCAAATTGCATTTCAAAGTAATAATTTCAGAACTTTTTAGAGAAAGCAAACAATCCACTCTGTTGGTGGTTTCGTTTGTTTGTTTGTTCAACACCCTCATTGCGGGGTTAAAAAAGAAAAGAAAAGAACTGGTGCAATAAATAAATGTTTTTAACACTTCCAGGGCATGGCCAAGGAAGAGACAGAACTGCGGTTTCGGCAGCTGACGATGGAGTACCAGGCTCTGCAACGAGCATACGCCTTATTGCAAGAACAGGTCGGAGGAACATTGGATGCAGAACGAGAAGTTAAGGTCTAAATGGCTTATACTACATGCAAATAAAGGACTGTAATTGTATGCAGCTTTCTAATTTTACCTGCTCAGGTTGTTTTCAGACCGAAGTGGCGCCAGCCAGCCCCTCCAGCACGCCGCCAGCCGTGAGTGCAGGGCGGGTGGGTTCAGCCATGCAGGCTGCCAGCGGGCGGTGTGCTCCCTACTGCCATGTGTAGTCCTTAAAATTAAGCTCTCTTTCTATAAAAATTTAGTGTGGATGGCCTTAAATACATAATGCCTGGTATTTAATTCCTGTGGATTTTGTCAGATTGTGATTGTTTGAAGAATGTTTAAAAGGCTTACAGTTGAGAGAGATTAATTTTCTTAATTAATTTGCAAAGTGTTGCTGTTCTGCCTGCCTGTCTGTCTCAAACAGCCCATGTGGTTCCAACCATCTAATGTGTCATTTTATTACGAGGTACAAAATGTTATGTTTGTTAGGAACAAATTGTATATTACCAAAACTTAGTGTGGCACAGAACTGCCTGGGACAAAGAATGTGAGGGTGAATATAGTGAATAAAGGGACAAATTCTATCGTGAGCTAGCACTCTGAAGTCTTAAGAGAAGTGCAGCTGCAGAAAGTTAGTTTGGCTCTAAATCTATCATGTGCAGGCACTGTCCAGAAATACTTTGTGTAGCTATGACAATGCTGGGAGATACCCATATTCCATCTAGCCCAGTCCCTCAGATGGAAGGACCCAGGAACTGTGGCACGGCAGCACCATACAATCAAGCAATTACATGTGTAAAAATGAAACAAGATATGGCTAACCTCCAAAGTGTCTTGATTTTACTTTTTCCGTAGTGAGACAAAAAGAGTACGATGCAGGTGTTGCAAACAAATAACATCATTTGCATTGTAAAGAACAAGAAAAAGAGCAGATAAATGGTTTGAGAAAAGTAAATCTTCTGTAAAACCATACTTGATGAATAGAACAGCTAATGATAATTCCTTTTTTTTTCTCCAGCAAACATGTAGGAAGGCACTGGCTATTTAAGTAAACATGAATCTACAAGCATGGTTGAAAATTACATACAATACAGTAAGATCAAAAGATAGGGTACTAAATGCACAAGGAGCGATGCAGTTCATCAGTTTGTGCCATTACCTATGTAGGGCCTGTTCTGAGCTATTTAACACAGCAAACATGTAAAGGACACAGGTGTGTCCAGAATCCTGGCATAATACTTTTCATTTGTTTTCATGGAGAAATGAATCTTTGCATTACACTGACTTTTTTATGCACCCTGTTCTAGACTAACTGCTGACCATCACAGCCAGCTGAAAGAAGCCATTTATTTTCTTGCTATTCTAACATCTACCTATTAGGATGCTGTTTATCTTGATTTTAAACTTTTAAATTATTATCCCATTTTACAGACCTCTTTCTGTGACTAATGACTAATTATGTACTTAGCTGCAAATTTGTTCTGCCATAGAACTTCAAAAATCGTTTGTTAGAATTATTTCATGTTTTAAGTATTATCTGCATGTGTTAGCTTTGGGGTTTTAGATAAAGTTTTACTTATTTATTTTCTTTTTCCCTCACATCCTACAGACACGCGAGCAGCTCCAAGCAGAAATACACAGATCTCAGGCTCAGATAGAAGACCTAGAAAAGGCCCTCGCTGAGCAGGGTCAGGTAATGCACGCAGCCGCACACGGGTCCTCTCCTCAGTCTTGTTCTGGGCGCAGCCAAAGTGCTGGGGCTGGCCGGGGTCTAGGAATGCGCAAGGTACTGAGGATGCTGATGACACTTCAGTGTTTATTTATGTATGGAATAATCCTGATGCTACTTTTCAATAACTGTCTCATTGCTAATTGCAAAACACAAGTGCCAGGGAAGCAATTACAGTCTCTGTCAATGTGTTGTGTAGTGACCTAGCCTTCAAAATCCCCGCTGACAATGCACTCCTTATTTAGGAGACATTAATGTAACCTGCTGAGTACTGTTTCAGTAACTGTGTTAGTTAATTGGAAAGACAGCTCTTAATACCTGTGGTCTAGTTGGTTTCAAGGAGAGCCTAGTATGCAAAGGCTTCTGAAAACCACGCTCTCTGTATTTACATACTTTGGTATCTCAAATGTTGGTCCCCAAAGCCCTGAGTCCTCATCAGTGTTTCCATGCTAACTCCCACTGAAATCAACAACCATATGCCTTTTTGATCTCAGTCTTAATGCCTCACTTTGTTCAATGCAGAGGAGGTAACTATGGACAGTAAGTGCATGAGAGATTCTGAGTTGCTCAAATAGTACAGTAAGGGAAAGGAAAAATTAGATGGTAAAGGAGTGCCTAATTTAGAGGCACATATAGCTATGAAGTCAAAATAAGTGCAATACATCTACAGGACACTGAGAACTTCTCTGCACAGCCAGAGTGTAGTTGAATTCCCACGCTCTTTGTCATTACTGGAAGTCCTACAGCATAGGGTCTGACATCCAGCTGACAGTTGTGACTGCAGACCAGACTTAACTCAGACAAGGAAATGCAAAAGTTCTGCTTGAGTAAAAATGGCTGAAATCTTAAATATTGCAACCCAAGAGCAGAAAACCACAGACACAGACAGGCGTTCCACACTAATCAAGCAGGTTACAAGCACATGTTTAAAAATGAATACTTTTATTTCAAAATAGATTTATAGGTAGTTACAGGTAGAGTTATAGTTTAGTTACATTTAAAGTAACTAAGCAGGTAAGCTCGACTTGCTCTCCTGCAAGAAATTAATCCAGGGCCTCTACAAGCAACAATTAATGCATCTGCATCTATCCCCTAATTGTCACTAGCTTACTTGTTCTGTTATTTTATTATGCATTTCTTCACAATTAAACCAGTGAATACCAGGTCAGTTCCATTATCAGTCTGAAGTTGTACATAACCACTGAAAAAGCATTACATTAAAAAGAGGGAACAATGGTGTTTGTCAAAAAGTTGGTCCACTTTTTTTTGATAACGAGGAGAAAATCAGGAAGGTAAAATAAAGGTAGAATGTTTATTTTCTAATGAAATATTTACTTAGCATCTGTAAAAGTAAGCTTTCTTTATGAATGGAGCTTTCCTTGTAGCTGGATAAGATATAGATTTCTGAAAAGAAGGATAAAAGCAGGTGTTAACTTAGGAAGCTGTTAAACATTCTAAGAGGAGGAGGAAATGCGCAGTAACGGCTGTTAGTTATTTTCCCTGACGTTCAGAAATATGTAACTTTTATTCAGTGTAACTGAAATTTAATAGTAACTGGATAGCTAGAAATATCCCTATTAATGCAAAACTTTTTAAATAGAAAAGGTTCTTTTAATTACTGGAGGTTTTAAATTCCATTTGCACACTACAGAATTTGTTAAAATAAGATGGAGAACTTGAGATTTCATATGATAGGAAATACCACTTGCAATTTCATATGCAATGTTATTCTTCTATTTAAGTGTGATTTAATGAAATAGTTGCTACTGTTCTTGTTCTAAATATTGCCAGTTTCACCTGTACTTAATGATCATTTGTTTTTCAAGGACATGAAGTGGATTGAGGAGAAGCAAGCATTGTACAGAAGAAATCAAGAACTCGTAGAAAAGGTGTCCAATGCTTTAATTTGTATTATTCAAATTATAATTGTTGCTTAAGGAATGCAGAAGGTGCACTGTTTTAATCTGTATCACACAGCTCTATTGGAAATAATTCACATGAGATAACAAGATCCTCATAAATTCAGCAGAGAAAGTGGGTTCCTGTCATTCCCTACTACCCCATAAGATTTCACGGTGCAGGGTCATGTGAGGACAGTGCCACCCCTGGAGCCCTGGGTCCCCGTTGTGCATGCAGCAGTGAGGGCGGGCTGCTCGCTCTGACCCTGGTGTTCCCCAGGTGTGACAGACGCGTGGCAGATCCCAAGTGAAATTCTATAAACCATGCTAACACATATTGCTTTATTTTACAGATAAAACAAATGGAAGCAGAGGAAGCTCGCTTAAAACATGATGTCCAGGATGTTAAAGATCAAAATGAGCTTCTGGAGTTCAGGATCCTGGAGCTTGAAGTGAGCACGTTGCAGATGCTGTCCTGCCTACCTGCTCAGGGCTGTGCTAGCTGAGGCTGGGGAGCACCGTGGCTTTGGGAACTCCTCCAAAGTTATTCTAAAGAGCTGCATTGCACTGAATGAGACAAAGGTGTTTGGTACAAAGTGCTAGCAAAAGAAAAAGAAAGAATACCATAAGTTATTTTAAGGGCCAGAAATTGGATTCTGACATGAATACACATCTTACTACACATGATCTGTTCTGAAAATGCAAAGAAATAGAATCAGAATGGAGCATCCATGGAGAAAAGGAAAAAATAAAAATAAAAAAAGAAACAAAACACTTTTTCATTGCTAAGTCATTGCTGTATTCCAACTCTTGCTAAACTTGCAAAGAAGGCATCATATAGCCTAGACTTCTCCATTTACTCTGTCTGGCCATCTGTTTTCTATATAATTAACTATATAAACAGAATCTTTAAACTCTTGGAAACAGTTATCAAAATTCTCCAAAGAGAGAAGGAAAAAAAAGCAGCCACTTACCTGAAAAATATAAATGCTACCTAGTTTTTACTAAGTATATATATATATATAAGTGTGTGTGTGTGTGTGTGTGTGTGTGTGTGTGTGTGTCTGTGTGTGTGTGTGTGTCTGTGTGTGTGTGTGTCTGTGTGTCTGTGTCTGTGTCTGTGTCTGTGTCTGTGTGTGTTCAAACATGTTACCTAGTCAAAATACTGGGTAGGCAATCACAGTCAGTCCCCTCTGCAGTCAGGTGGAGAGCTTCCCAGGCAGGCCCAAGTACCATCACAAAAGCACTTGGTTTGCCCAGAGAAACAGCTCTTGTTCCTGACTGTTAGAGTAAATAACAGGCTGCAGTGGAAGGGTTTTGTGCTCTGTGTAAGAAATGAAATCACTCTGTGACAGCACTGCTTTATAATGTACTCATTTAGAGTAGACCTTCTTGGTATCATGTTTATGAAGTTCTTAGTGAAGTTGACATTTGTGAGATACAATAGTAATTCAAAATACTGTCACATATAATAATAACAGTAATGCAATAATCAGACAAATGCTGTTATTCCAGGAAAGAGAAAGAAGATCGCCTGCAATCAACTTTCATCACATTCCTTTCACAGAGGGGAAAAGCCCTCTCCAAGTTTACTGTGAAGCAGAAGGTGTAACAGTAAGGGATTCTCATTTCGTATTTTCCTTTCTCTAAATTAATTCAGACACTCTGTTCTGACTCTTTGTTTTCCGTTGCTCTCTTGTTAGGACATAGTAGTAGCAGATCTGATGAAAAAATTGGACATTTTAGGGGATAACGCCGTAAGTGTATG
This sequence comes from Aythya fuligula, assembly GCF_009819795.1. Classification (NCBI taxonomy): domain Eukaryota; kingdom Metazoa; phylum Chordata; class Aves; order Anseriformes; family Anatidae; genus Aythya; species Aythya fuligula. Next base: position 37,088,661 of record NC_045565.1, read on the forward strand.
TTCCTTTAATATATTGTGCATGCTTTGGTAAATATTGTCCTTACATTAATGTAGCAAAGCTTTCTTGTTTGTTACTGCAAAAGCTGTCTTCAGTGTGATCAAAGTACTGAACTACAAGCTAATGCTTTCTGGCTTTTAAAGATTTTTTTTAGTAGCCTTCCTACAAGTGCCATGCAAGATCTTGATATCACAATATTGCCTTTAAATTGACAATGATTTGGAAAATATTTTGAAATTGTGGTGTTTGCTTTTTATTCTTTCTTTTCTAGCCACTGTTTACATGTGTTTTTTTCTTTTGTTTACTCTGCAATAGCTTTGCGTTTGCATTTTAATAGCTGTGTGTTTAATTTTGTCTAATATCATAAACCTCAGATAGTAACCAGGATATTAAACAAAAAGTTACAATAGCAGCATGAAAAGAAGTGAATAGTAAGCAATTTGAAAGTGTTTCTCTTTTATCAAATTGAAGTGACTAATTATGTGCACACACATCTTATGTATTTATATATATATATCATACAATTTTGTTCTTCTACGATTTTAAATAATAAAAAATTACACGTAAACTCAAGGACCAGTGAGTAAGAATGACCCTGGTAATCTGCAGAAAGATAACACCCATTAATCTGTTGGGGCCTGTAGTAGCGTGGCCTTGAATGGAACTATGAATGTCAGGTTTGTCCCATGCAAAGTGTTCTGCGACAGCACTCCAAATAGGCAACTTGGAGACAAATGGGAACAGAAGTGATAGCTTTCCTCACATTTTCTATTTCCTTTCTTTTCCTCTTGTTAAAACAAAAATAAAAACAACAACAACAAAAGTTTCATTTACACAGTAGACCATTATTTACGTTTTGCTCAGGGGTTCTCAGAAAACGTCTTCTCCCATCCTTGCCAAGTGGCACATTCACTGTTCCCAGCCTTGTGTATGAAATCCAAGTTTGCAATAGATACCCTTCTTATTCAGTTTAAACAATTCTGTGATGCCCACTGTGGCAATGACAGCTAAGAGAGACTGACTCGTCCTCCTATGTCTGACACTAGAGATGTGGACTCAGTTCTCTGGATCTGAACCCAAACTGGAAGGATTCAGTGCTACTGCCATCTGGTCTGGGTTGAAATAGTTTCACTATTTAAAAAATAAACAACAGCAAAAAACAGAGAACAAAAACATGAGTTGAAAAACTAACATCTTAACAAATGATTTTTCCAAAATCACTACTGTTGCAAAGTAAAGCTTGTGTATTAACTTATTGTGCATATAATGAAACTTAAGCTTGCATCTCTTAATAGCACAATAGCACATCACGCTAAGCTTGATTTTGCTTTGTTTAAGTGTGTGTTTATTTCTTGTCGGGGGGGAAAAAAAAAAAAAAAAAAGACCCACAGTCTGCATCTTTTTTTTAATGCCAGAATTTTAGAAGAATTAACTATATGTATGATAAAAATTCATCACTGATAGGTTTTTTACAAGTTGCATTAGAATACTAATTTTATTTGCCTTAGTTTATTGTTCCTCGAACATATTTAATTTCATATTTATTTAATACAGCAGTGGCCCAAGTAGTGGATTAATAGCAAGACACTGGGATTTGTTGTAATTATATTCTGCTTTTGGTGCAGAATCTGACCAATGAAGAGCAAGTAGTTGTCATACAAGCAAGGACAGTTCTCACATTGGCTGAAAAGGTAATAACAACTGCATCACTCTTCAGTAAACATACATCACAAAAGCATCTGGCCTTCTCAGAATAGCTTACTTGAAGACACTGGTGATGTAAATAATAATTTTTTTTTTCACAAAATGCCATGTTTCCTTATGTGGAATTACACCTGCACTCTTTTTTGTCAGAATAAAGGTAACATTCAGGAAATATGGACAGCCTGTTGATTTTCAAATTTTATTTAATTTGAAAAATTATGTTAGAGGGTAAATGGCTAGGCTTTGAAATAATGTTTTTATCCGTCACCAGTTTCTACAAAAGAAAAAGTGTAGTGATATAGTTGATTTTTCCTTTCTTACTTAGTGAATTTAACTGAATTTTTAGTGTGCACTGACGTACCCTAGAGTTACAGTGAAAGCCGAGTACGCAGCATGCTGCCTCCTGCTAGTTTGACTGAAACACCAATCAGCCACAGTTCAGGCCTTTACCTGCCGCTCTCTGTTTGTGTGCACAGTGGCTACAGCAGATAGAAGTGACCGAATCCGCACTGCAGCAGAAGATGCTGGATCTTGAGAATGAAAAGGTATCAAAAGCTGCTGTGAATGAAACAGCGAGAGCAACAACGAGCAATCACACCACTGCCACTGTGGTTGCACTGACTTAATCTTCCCTGTGTCCTAGGAGCTATTCAGTAAGCAAAAGGGCTACCTGGATGATGAGCTCGACTTCAGGAAACAGTCCTTGGACCAGGCTCACAAGGTGAGAAAAACAGTCAGGAGTGATTTGTGCCATCTTGATTACATCTGTAATCTGTTGTCTGCAGAAAAACTCTGCTTCTGACAGTACTGCCTGTGGAGTGACCCAAAGACTACACAGGCTGAATTTAAAACAAATCCTCCATACCCTGGTCTAATAACGAGTTCCTTATGGACTTAGGTCCTTGTATTTGCACGGTCCTTTCAGGTTTAGGACCTAAATATAAACTCATTCAACATAGATCTTAATTTAGCAGAGATTGTGGTTCATGACATTTATAGTGATTTTTTACCTTCCAAAACAGAGATTCTAGCCTAGACTTTTTCTTAGATCTTAGATTATGGTTTCTGCTACCAAAATATCTGGAGAGAGTTTGTGATTCTGCACATTTGAAAAGTCTCTGCTTTTTGTCAGGTTCAATGAGCACATTAACTGATCCTAACCCATTTCAACCATCCCTCCAGTCATCAGCTGTTTTATTTCCTTGAGTTAAAGTACAACATATACTCATGAAAGACATAGAAGCATACATTTTAATATAGATTTAGCTTATTCTTTCAGTTTCCTTTAAATCTTTAAAAATGTGTCTTTAATAATATGTCTTTAAATGAAAAACATAGAAGCAATGGGGTTTTATGCTTTTTTTTTGAAAACTATTGCCAATTTGGATGTCAAACCATTTGGGAGAGCTTTTATTCAGTACTCCGTCTGGTCTTATATGGATGATTTTTAGACTGGCTTTGCCAAATGCTTAGCTTTACCTGGAACCCATTCCTTGAAGAGTGGAAACCCTGGGAAATGTACGAGTCATCCACACCTGTAGGCTTAGTCCTACCATGAGATTATCTCCTGCAGCCCTGAGTGCTTCTGAGAGTGTTTGATGCAGCCAAAGGCTGAAATTGTGGGATTTATCTTCAGAATTAAGCCCTGACAGTGGTTATCACCTGAGTCCATAAATCCAGATAGGGAAAAATTGAATGGCATTGCTTGAAGTTCCTGATAATGTAACAGGGCCAGCAGAGAAGCTCAGTCACAAAGCCACGGTTATGGACTGCAGCATTACACGACCTCCCCGTGGCTTATGGCCTGTCACTCTTACACTTTACATGTCCAGTTCTGGAATCCTGAATTTGCTGAAGGATCCAAGACAAACTGTTGCTCCTTAGCTCTGCCCCTCACGGAGAAGGAACAAGCATGAAGAACTACATGTATCTCTCAGTACAGGCAGAATTAGCTGAGGATGATTTGCATTTTCCTGTGTTCTTTAAATGCATCATGTGGGCATCCTCAGGCAACGCACTGGGCTTTACTCACATGCACAAATGCAGCCCGAAAGCAGCTAGAAAGCTTTGTTCTTCCCTGAAATTCCAGTGGCAATAGCCATTTTGATTTGTATAATTTGTTTCACTTCCATGTTCCCTTTGTGCTCCTCAAGATGAGAAGCTGCTAATCTTCCCCCCTAACTACAGCCAACAAGATTACCAGCTGTAACCGCTAAGCTTTTTGCACGGTTTTCACTCTGCTTGGCTGCTGGCTGGGGATTTTGCTACAAGAAACACTTCTCTTACATAAAGACTTCTGGAACAACTGCTTTGGAGGCAATGAATTAGCTGACCCTTTTTCTTTTCTTTACAACTCCATGTAATCAGAGGGGTGTAATGGTGGGGTAATCAAGGTGCAGGGACCAACATTAAAATATGTTCCAAACCGAGGGGTTTTGTTACAACAGTTAACAAAAGCATATTAACAAATATGCTGCTGTTATTTTTAAAAGTGGAGCAGAATCTTCTTGTAATGTCCAACACAATCATCCCCGCAGAGACACTGCCATTACTTTCAGGCATTATCAGTCTCCACAGCTCCTGCTATACTGTGTAATTCTTAATTACTCTTGTAAATGGTATTCTTCTGTCCTGACTCCGATAAATCATAGTAAGAAAACACCAACAGCAACCCCAGATGGAAAAAAGTGTTGATTTTGAATTCAGCTGAATTATCACAACAGCCATCTCTGGCAGCCTGCCTTTGGTTCAGACCATGCTGTTGCTGTCATGTGCTCCTGAAGCCACAGAGGTGAAAAACATCACTGGCTTTGGAAAGAGTGTGCAAAGGTGCCTTCATCTTCTGCTTTGTCTCTTGCTCTGTCAAACTTCCTGAAAAAGATTTCAGCTTGGTTTTAGCTTGTGTGAAGGAAATAGCGTTTATCCTGGCAATGTCACCTGCCCTAGGAAGATGCTGGACTCGGTGGTTCTGGGGAAATATTTTCAATCCATTTTCCACACTCTTACATTTCTCACTAAATCTGGAGGGTACCTCCACCAGTGTTCATGAGAGACATCTTCTAACGCAGTGCAGTAAAATTAGGCACGCGCTGGGGCTGCAGCCTCAGACTGCAGGAACAAAGCCCAGCTACTAGGTGTTTTATTTTTTAAGTGGCAGATTTGACTGGGACCAGAGCCCTACAGCACAGAGGTAGCATGAAGTGTTTTCCCTGTGGACTATTTTCTGTGCTGTCCTGGGGGGGGAGACTCAGAAAACTACTCCTCCACCTCTCCTGTTGTCTTACTGCAATAGGATTTTCAGTTCCTCACAAAATCCTCAACCAACCAGAGATGAGGTTAAGCTGACAGCCTTATATTGTTTTTGATTAGCAAATTCTGGAATTAGAAGCCATGCTCTATGATGCCCTGCAGCAAGAAGCTGGAGCCAAAATTTCCGAACTTCTTTCAGAAGAGGAGAAAGAGAAACTGAAGAGTGCTGTAGAGCAGTGGAAGCGCCAGGTCATGAGCGAGCTCCGGGAGAGGGATGCCCAAATCCTGCGTGAAAGGATGGAGCTCATTCAGCACGCACAGCAGGTACAGGCCAACACGAGGGCAGGGTGACATTCGGGATGGGACTGTCCCCCAGGTGGAAACACAATGAGCTTGTGAGCTCCATCCCTTCCCTCACAGAGCTGTACCAGAAATGTCTGGTGTTGGGGCCAGATTTCGATTTGCCTTAGAAAGTCCCTAAAGTCCCAGGGCATTTAATTTTCATGGATTTGTCAGACATGGTGTGTGACTGCTGCATTAATCAAGGACTCATCTATAGCCTAAAACACAAATTCATTTTTTAGAAACAGTATATACAAGTCATATCTCTGAAAATAATAATACATCTTCTGAGTACAACTGTATTTGGTTGATTAATAAATATATATATATATATTTATTTTAAATCTGACAGAGAATTAAAGAACTGGAAGAAAGAATTGAAGGCCAAAAGCGGCAAATAAAAGAGTTAGAGGAAAAGGTAAGGCAATTGAAAGGAAGCAGTTGTTACATGTGTATGTGTCCATATCTTCATTTCATCTTTGCTAAGAAAAATCTTATAAAAGTGATGTTGTGATAACATTTCTTTTCATAATTTGTGTCCATCCTATTACTGTAAGTCCCACCACTGTACATTCAGCCAGGCAGCTCTAATATCCAGTGCTCTCATCCAAACCACACAGAAGTGCCTTTCCCATGTGTCCCTAAGCAGGGCTGTTCCTTCCTCCCCTGGAGGCTTCAGTTCTATGTCCAGTCTCGAATGAAAACAGCTAGCGCAGAGACAAGCCAAAACCAGTCACAAAATAAGTGGGCTTCTGCAGCTCTTTCATTCCCCACTTTATTAACACAACGTGCTATGTGGGAGCGCTAAAGGAGACATTTTGCATTTGAAGTAGTTCATCTGAGAAGGAAGGGTTAAAAGCCTAAAATCGGTCTTTTCTTCCACTGTCCTTCAGTAAAGTCTAAATAGAGGACTTTATGCAGTTTATGTCACTGGGCAAGGATTTGGGGGTCCATCTACGTGGGGAAATGAAAGGACAGAGCTGCAGCAATGGCAGGCTGAAGTGGTAGTGTGTGTTTTGTGGAGGGATCTCCATCGACCTTTTCTCTCTCCACCTTCAGCACATGCGGATGCAGTGGCCCACATCTCCGGGAAGGGAAAGGAGATGGTCCCTCTCCTCCATTCACCTGCAGCCACTTCGGTCACTGCCCCTGGAGAGAGCCGGCTGGTTAATGCCATCAGGCTTTGCTCTGGTCAAGCTGTAACTGCTGAATTCTACCCTAAAATCACCCTAGTGTGAAATCGTCTATTTCTAGAGAAATTGCAAAGGAGCAACCTGTTCAGGTGCAATAGGTGTTGAGATGAACTTTCGCCCAAAACTAAGCTCAAACCTTAGCAGTGCCTCTTTTTTGAAGTATCAGAATATTTCAGCTAATGTTTTTCCTCCCTATCTTTATTGGGGTGCTTGGCTGCATTTGGGTTGGGCTTCGCTGGGGTAGGGGATGTGATTCTCACCACTCTGCCAGACATGGGCTATCTGCTTGAGTGATGGAGCAGAGCCTCTCGTCTCTTGGAAGCCACCTAACAGTTTGTATTTCTTCTCAGCAGAATGATTTGTTGCACTCTGTCTGTAACCATCGCTTATTCTCAGCCAAACAAACTGTAAAATCTTATTCTCTTTCTTCTCTTCCATTTTTTCCTTTCTTCCCTCCCCTTTTCAGTTTTTGTTTTTGTTTTTATTTTTCTCTTTAGCTTTCATTCTTTGGTCATAGTCCTTCAGGCCAAATGCAGAAGGTAAGCCCTTGGATTGCGCATGGTGCCCCCTCCTCTTCCCAGTGCTGCTCAGGCTGCTTCAGCACTGCCCGTGGGGTCTCCTGGGCTCACCAGATCACCTGAAAATGAAAATCTCTGAAGCTTTTGAAATAATGTGATCCTTGGGTGCTAGCAGGCTAAGAATTTGTCAAACAGAATTTCCTTCCTCTGAGGGAAAGGACAAGGAGAGAGCAAAACACAGCAGGCTTCAAAGCAAGGAGGCTTCTAGGACACCAGGGTGAAGGCTCAGCCTGTGTTTGCTCCCCTACTTGCTGTTGGGGTTTCTTTTTTTTGCTCCTAAATGATTACTCTTTCTCTAATGTAAGCAGGAGCAAAAGTGCCCATACATTTGTGCTTGGAGCGGTGGCAGAAATTGCCATGTCATGGATGGCATTGGAAGGGTCCCTGTAACTCATGAAAGTCAACAGAGTACAACACAAATCCCTTTTTTATTAGTTGTATAATTCAAACAGATATTTACAAATATAGCCCTTACAGATTTTTGTGCATGTTATTTTTGACTGGATGTACTTTCCTTTGATCCATGCTTTAATATATTTTTTCTTGTTTCAGCCTACTGAGGAAGCTGGAATTGGTTCTACGGTTGCTAACAGGAAGACAGCATGGATTACCAAGATAGAAAAAGAGACATTGCGATTTCAGAAAAAAAAAAAACACTCAATGTATCTCATAATTTGCTACTGGAGATGGCAGAACTAATCTTTATGACCCTTTCAGAGTAAAGATGAACTATCTTGGCTGTGTGGAAATGTCTGCATAGGTGCAGCCTGCACCACTGAAATCTCTGACTGCATTTTCAAGAGCTGGAACTAAGCTGTCAAAGAAGAAAGCCAAAAAACCCCTCCCTCTATTAACAGTTACAGGCTTCTTCTACGGAGTCCTGTCCCTGCTGCTTGAAATAACTCTCAGCTTTACGTAAGGAGCAGTATACTAATTCAGATAAACTGAATATAATTTGGTTCCCTGCTGAGCAGGTAGTAAATTGCTTCTCTGTAGAAGTGACCGTGTCCTGTTTTATATGTCAGTCATTTATATTTGTGGTTCATGGTTATTTAAGAATCTGTATTAAAAGAAGATTTTAGAAGGAGATCCAGAGGAATAACTCACCAAAAGATAAACGTGAATGAAAACAGCGTGTTTTGTTCCAAGTTATTTTGTCATAACACAGGGTCTGTCCAATGGTTTGTTGATTATCCCACAAGCCCAGTATTAGGGGGAAAACACGAAGCTCCATTTGAACCCTTCAGGAGCTAGAGTTGTAATAGTTTTAGAGTTTTCAGTAGGCCACATCCCACAGCACAATGAGAAATCTGGCACAATAATTTATAGTTTGCTGTTCCTCAATGATGCCAAAAGGCTTAATGTTGTCCCAGCAGAAAGCTCAACTTGAAAAAGAGTTAACCTGGAAATACATCATCCCTGGTCCCAGCAGTCTGAGCTGTGGAAGGTGACAAAAGGCAAAAGGAAGCACAAGTGCTGCAGAGTAGGAATACCAGAAGGAGGGGCTCAGGAGCCAGGAAAAGAAAAGTGGATCTTCTACAAAAACAAGTGAAGGAGGAAAAATCCAAAAGAAATCCAACCAGTATACTTTGCCAAATTGGAACTGAACCTGAGTGCACAGATCTGGATTTGGTGGTGAATGCTAAAACTTCCCTGATTACGTTGGTCCTACAATCTGCAGCAGCACAGGATGCTGGTGGAGAACACTGCCCGTCCCTTGGAAGCATAAGGCAGACAGTGAAACAAAAGAGCTCCTGACAGGTAAGGTGGATTGATTAATAAAAATTGATTTATTATGTAATTCTATAAGCTATATAACTTTCTTCATAACTGCATGCTATTAATCTGTCTCACTCTAATGAAAATATATATGATGATAACACCGAGAAAATTTTGAGTTGACCAAGATCTTTATGTAAATATTATTTATTTGGTTTACTTTAGTCCGTAAATTGGGTATTGAATGTATGCTAACTTTATTTTTTTCAAATCAGTGATCACTCAACAAAAAGTTGCTATTTAGGTAATGAAATGTGCTGTCAAATTTGTATGAGCATCAAGCAATCATACTATATTATAAAAATACATATTTTAAATGAAATAGATAAAAATGTTCATTTTGGATTGAAGAGACAAATATTATTCAGAAAAGCTTTCTAGTTCACCATTTCTCTTACTTTTTATCTAACTTATGCTGCTAACAAGTTACTTGCCTGGTAAACACGATGGGAACAGTAGTGGGCTCACCCTAGCACTGCTGAAGCTGTTATTTTTGGCATCTCAGCTGAAAGTCACTCAACTCAATAGAATCTACTTCAGTACATTTTCCAGAGAGCGACATTGCCTCTTATTGAGTGCTGTAAGGCTACTGGAGAACCGTGAAGTATATATATGTCTACATACTGCTCATAGGACTTGCTTCTGCTTCAAAGGAGGAATTGTCTCTTTGTACTTTAGCCCATCAGTTTTTTGTTTTAGTTTGGTTTGGTGGTGGTGCGTTTTTGTTTTGTTTTTTTTTTTTTTTTCAAATACTTTTTCTAAGCAGAATGTCTATCGAGTCCTAGTTTGAACATCTCTCCAACCTTACCCTGTTTGACTGCGTATTATTGCCATGCTGCTCGGGAGAGGAATGCTGCCTTTAAAATCAGTCAGATGCAAAATGTCTGTGTATGGAGGGATGCACACAGGACCTATTAGAAACTATTTGCCTTTAATGATGCTTGCTGGAAATAATCTGTGCTCAATGTTAGATTTGATGGTGCATACTCTTCTTAGAAAGCTGCACGTGTACATCTCAGTCCTGTGGTTCTTTCAGGAGGGGTCCAAATCCTTCGTGTCTGTCAGTGTCACACCGGTCTCCACAGGGCTGGCATTTCCTAGTTAGTAAGATCAAGGAGTTCCACGCATTGAGTAACCTAAAAGAGAAACTCAAAGAACTCAAAGAACTAAAATAATAAAAATCAGGAAATAATTGAGATGAATGTTGAGAGGGCTTTTTAGAAACAAGAACAGTTTAACAAAGATGACAAGCAAAAATCAGTAAGGAAGACTTACCTGATTGAAATCAACAGAAAGCATACAACGCAAAATATAACTGTATCAATCTTTTTCACTATCTTGTTAGATTTGCAATGGTTTCAAATAAAAGTGGTTTGGATTGTCATTAGTGCCTCCTGAAAATGTCTGCTGAAACAGCTTTCCAGCAGGAAGTCAGATTTCAAGTAAATGCTTTTTTCTTTAGGAATGTGTGCTTTGACAAGAAGCACGGAGCTCCCCAGTGACACCCTAGCACATCACCTGGCATCCTGGGCCTCAGTGCCATTGCCAATGCCAGTGGGACCAAGCCCCTCCGTCCCCTTGCCAAGAGCTCTGCCTTCCTCTGAAGCCCCTTTGTGGGAACACTGAGATGTTTTATAAAAGCACGACTCGTGCAGCAGGCTGCTACCCTGGCTGTGTGCTGGCTCAGACCGCGGCGAGGCTGGGCGCTGCTACAGGGCTGTGGGACGGCAACGGGGAGCTGGGCCTGGGATTGCAGCCCCCAACAGTCCTGTGCTCGGGGCAGCTCCAGGAAGTTCTTCCAGGCACAGTTAGCTTAGTTAGTTTTTAATGGACATTTCAGTTGTTTCAGAGATTGTGGACTTCTGGAGGTAGGTGGCACTAGCATATTTCTAAAAACATGAGTTGTCAGTTAAGCTAAGAGAATTTTTTTTACTTGACATTAACTTTATATTTCTAGAAGGGTTTGAGTATCCCAAAATCTATACTTTTTTCCTGTGATCTTAGTTTTTTGTTTGTTTGTTTTAATAATAACAGTTATTAGAACTCTATTTGATACTTATTTAAAATAAGTAACATCTGATAAATAGAATTCAAAGATAATCAGGTATCATCTGATATCAGATACCATCTGATAACTAGAATTCAAAAAACATCGGATAAATAGAATTCAAAGAATTCTACTTGGAAATTGTACATTATTGTTCTGTCATAAAAACCTGTTATTTGATCTATGTGAGGCATAGAAATAAGATCTGCTGCAGTGGTTGTTTGCTAACAAATGCAGTAATTAGTATCTCCTTCTTTCTGAAATATGCAAATGACTGAGGATTAGGCTGTAGCTGAGCAGAATGCCTGTCTTCCTGGAAACTTGGACCAGAATGCACCTAGCCTTCTGCTTCTGCGTATTATGTATAGAAGGGCACACATTTGTGCTTTTTTTTGTATGAAGTAGAAACACAACACATGCAGACATCTTAGGAGTCCCCCCATCTCCCCACCCCACCCACACCCCACTCCACCAAAAAACCCAAACCACCCAACTGAGTAGTGACTTGCTGAAGCCCAGGTTTGCAAAAAGATTTGGACTTGCACACACGAGCTTGTATTCAAATGCATGGGCTCAGGAATTAAGCAGCATGTGTCTAAGCATATATTCAGTTAAATCCTAAATGAATATTGAGAATTACGCTCATTTTTTGTGTATTTGTCCAAAAGGCTTAGTGGTTTCAAGTGAAAACCCGTAAGATGCTGCCTAGCAGAAGGAAACCTGTCCCTCAGGTTGCAGCAGCCCAGGAGATGATGCTGTTGGGCTTCACAAGACAATTTTCCATGCTCCCTGTTTGCTGCCTACAAGCTTCCTGCCCAGCTCTCCCTCTGAGGTATTACCTGATGTTAAACTGTACTGAAGATCGGCACAGATAAAAATGAGAAGGATAGGACCTGTGTCTGCCCCTGTAAGGAGATATTCCCACCATGAGGAAGGATCACAGCTACCCAAAAGGAAGCTGTGGGGAGCTGGGGTTGTCCTCTTCTCACAGGTAACCAGTGACAGGACCAGAGGGAATGGCCTCGAGTTGTGCCAGGGGAGGTTCAGGCTGAAAATGAGGAGCCTTTTCTGCTCAGAAGGAGCAGTCAGACGTTGGGATGGGTTGCCCAGGGAGGTGGTGGCGGCACTGTCCCTGGGGGTGTTCAAGGAGAGCTTGGACGTGGTGCTTGGGGACATAGCTCAGTGGTGACATTGGTGGTAGGGGGTTGGTTGGACCAGATGATCTTGGAGGGCTTTTCCAGCCTTAATTGATCTATGATTCTGTGATCTGGGGGATGATCCAGTTTGATTCATGACTGCAAAGGTTTCCTGTTGGTAACTGAAGAAAGTTATTTAATTACCATTTTAATTATTTTAAACGTAAGTAAAATATTGAAAAATATAATATTAGAAGCTTATATATATATTTTCAGTGACAGAAGGCAGGAGAGCAGACGTCAGTATAAAAGATGGGTGCAGTTTTCAACTTGCACACATGATATGTGTGAATGTGCTTCAGGAGTGTGGGGAGATGCATCTCCTCCCAAATCCCCCATGACTGTGACCAGTAAAGAAACAGCTTTAGGTTCACAATGAAGAACAGTCCCAGAAGCCCATACACTTTCCAGATCCTCTAACCCTTGTGTTTCTTACACCGGTATGCTGTCAATTTAGGGGTGGTCTTAACATTTTTAAGACAACATGCTGTTATTTCCACTGTAGGCGCCACAGATCACTTAGAAATGCCAATTTCACATCTTCAGCATTTGACCTCTTTATTCAGTGTGGGTAGTACCTCCGAGTGTCTTCACACCAGCTGCACTGCAGTGGGGCTGACCTGAGGCTGGTGGGGGCATTTCACCCCAGTGAACACCGAGGGTTTTCCCACTGGGGTCACCTTCTTCTACACCTGTGCTGGATCTGTCTGTGTGACGCTGTTCCTTTGGTAGATAATTGCTTTTCTTTAACTCAATCTATTGGCTGCATAATCAAATTTCTCTTTTTTTATTGATGTGCTTGAGTTGTCAGAAGAGATTTTTTTTTTAAGTTCAGCAGCACATTTTTCCAGAAATGATCCACAGGGGAGATGATGAGCTACTAGAGCTTAAATTTTGCTTTATTGTTCCATCAACCACATCCTGTATATTTCCATGCGCTTTGAAAGAGGTCGTAAAAGGCTTACTTCACCGAGGTACAGAGATAAGGGCAATGAGTTACATTATTAGAATACTAATTGGGAAGTCATTGCTGTGCAGAATGACCCAAAACATCTTTGTTTAGCATAAGCCTATAAAGAAAATTCAAGTCTTTAGGAAGCCCCCGTGGGATGTACAGGAAATAATAAAGCAAAAGATTCAAGGTCTGGTTGTGTTTGCTGTGTAGTACAGCTTGTGTAACTTGATCCCAGTAAAGAGCAGAATGTGGTTCGGTAATAGCAAAGTGATTTCCTGCAGACTGATAATAACCAGCGTATATAAAATGTAGGATGCCTCATTGCACAGTATTTCTGCTTTAATATTTCAGGAGTTGATATAGGCTGGAATACATAGAAATGACAATGTCAGTCTGAATTTGCAGTGTCTGGAGATGAGATTAGGTAGAGGTCCCCAGGCAGGAATAGCGCCATTGATGGTGCTTAAGGACAGTTTAAGCACAGAGCGGATTTGAGGCACGTCTGGAAAGCTATTTGATCATGGAGAGGTTTCAGTTCATAAAGCAAAAGGCTGCAATTTACTGTTTTCCTAATTCCCACTGGAAAACAATTTGAAACAGACCTGCTGAGATTTTCCATGTAAGTAGAACATCTGCTTTATGGTAGTAATCTGAGATGCTATTTCACAGCAACAGACCCTCACACTGGACAGATTTGTTGCACTAACCTGGACACAAATAAACCCAGAAAATTCAATAGCATTATGTAATTTTCAATCAAACACTCTTGGTTACAAAATACAGCCACTTAAAATGCTAAGCAGACAATGGTAAATTTCTGTAATGAAGCACAACCCCCAAACAATAACATACTTAGAATTAACATTGCTGAAAAATATTTTCTACTGACATGTCTATTGCTCTTAATATCAGCTTGCAGTCAGACATTTCAGTGAGATGGGCGGATATAGTTTCAATACTCTTTCAGGGAGCTCTGTTTGAAAAGATGTTCACATCCGATTGAGACACAGGCAAATAGTCCCAAGCACAGGGGTGGGACAGGGGACTTTACTGGTGCAGGCTGAGGTGTATGGGAAGCCTGACCACAGAGTGGCCAGGCTGGGCTGCAGCCAAGCTGCTCGAGTACTTCCATTACATTCGAATAGTGCAAGGTTTGTTTGACCCAGTTTTTCTTTAAGATTCAAGAGTAAAATTAATTCCAAACCCAAAAATAAATGCAGCCTAAACTGCATACTTTTTACATATTTTTCTCGGAAAGCTCAGTGAAAGCATAGAAATCATTAAAATGGCCAAAGTATGTGAGTCTCATATGCAGAGGCCTGTTTTGTGGTGTGGCAGTCGATATACAGCACATAATCCATATGAGTTTCCTTATGTTTGTGATAATTAGCAGAGAGCTTTCTCTGAATGTAAACACTTGGTAAATCTGTGTACTGTAGTGGTAATTCCTTGCAGCATCTGCTTGCCCTTCAAAGCCTCCTGAACTTGGAGCCCATATTTTTCTTGGGAAAACTCAATTTCTGCTCTGTTGAGCTTTCATAAAATATGGGGTTAAACACCTTAGTTAACATTTAAAAGAGCCCTTAGATCTGTTGAGAATTTCCACAGCAGTTGCATTTGAGGTGGTGACAGCGTTTGTTGGTGAAGCACTGATGGTTTCCATCTGCAGTGCATGGTAGGATGTCCTCTGCTCACAGCTGTGCTCCGCGCTACAAAACTTCCCAGGGGTGGAGAACAGAGACTGGAAGTTGGAATAAAATGTCCACAGAGACCTTTCTGCTTGAGCCGACCATTTCTTGGCACGCTTCACAGATTAGACACATTCTGCAGTGACAATTTTTTTCATGTGTATATCATATTAGTGATTTAATACATTATTAACCAAAAACAAGCTAGCAACTGTAATTGAGGTACCCATTCAGTTTGAGCCCCATTTCATGCTGGTAGGAAGAAAACAACAGAATTTGATCAGCTGAAATAAAATTATCTTGACCAGTCTTCTATGTTTCATTCACATCTTGAATAATCCCCTCTACAGGGAAATCACCACGCTATATTAGCACTACAGACAGTCTGTGCAAAGAGGCAGAGCCCAGGCTAGTTTTGCAAGGCAGTATTTACTGTAATCCTTAGTCTCCAGCTTTCCTGATGGCATTAAAGTGTAGAAAACGGTCCCCACAAAAACAACAGCAAAACTTTAATGCCTTTAAAAACTTCTTAAAATATAAATCATGCCTGGTGACACATTATGACCTTCCCAGGGCTGATGCTGGCTCTGGTGGCAGTCTGGCAGAGCTGGGGTTGCCTCCGTCCCTGCCCAAGGCTTGGGGCTGCTGGGGCTGGGTGCCAGCCCACAGCCCGGGCACTTCTTTTCTAGCCCAAAGGATCCTGTGATTGTGGGATCCTGTGATTGTGGGATCCTGTAGTTGTGGGATCCTGTGGTTGTGGGATCCTGTGATTCTGTGGTTCTGTGATTCTCCTCCAGCCCCGTGGAGCCTCTGGGCTTTTGCAGGTGCCCTGTGGCACCTTCTGTGCCTTCCCCCGGCTTGCTGCTTCCTGCTGGGCTTCCAGGAGCCGACTGATATTTATGTCCAATCGGAGGGGGAGATCCTCAAAAAGGCCTCAGCATCAGTCTGTCAGTACTGATCAAAAAAGCAATTATTTAAATCAAAGGTTTATGCCAGTAAAAAATTAAAAGTGAAATGTTCGTTTCCTCAGAATGATCTGAAGGGACAATGGGGAGAGAAACAAAAACCGTCTCTTGGTACTGTTCAAGAAACCAGACGAAATCTGAGGTCAGTCAGGGGACGGAGGCGGGGATGTCTGAGCAATTCCCTTTCCCTCTGGTGGGGAACAGAGATGCTCAGCAAAACCCTTAACTATTATCTGGAGGACTGGATTTTGAGTGTAAATGCAAATTAGCTAGATTAAACTTAGTTTTTATGACAAGTTCACAGTGCTGTTGGCCACAACTTTTTGTGAATTCTTGCTCCTAATTTGTAAAGGTTTCATGCAATATGGCTGAAAAAGTGGTACAGCTGTGTGACGGTGTCATGTGGTAGGAAGGCTGATGTTATGTGTCCCTTCTAGCACTTGTATGCATGTAAGGGAATACAGAGAGGCATTGTGAAGGGTTTCTCTTGAGATGTATCGTGGAGAATCACAATTGTGTTGATTTGTGGTTGGATAACTGGGTGAGAATAATGAATGTTATGCTGTGTGGGGAACCTCGCGTCGGGGTGCTCGTGTGCAGGGGATGCTGCTCTGTGACTGCCACATGCCTCTGCTGTGCTGGGTGGTACCCAGCGCCCAGCTTTTCTGGTGAACCCAGTGGACCACGGGGTCTCCTTGTAACTCTCATCTGCTCTGGGGTGGCACACACGTAAGGGCTTCCTCCATATGTGTGCTGTGGCCAGCGTGCCAGATCGACCCTAACCCCTGCGTGTGCACCTAGGTGTGTGCACTGAGCCCTGCACCCCCCAAACCCACTGCCCCTGCTGCATACACGCCGACAGTCCTCAAGGCATTTATGCAGTGGGGCTGATAGGTGCAGAGATTGTGTCCGCACTAATGGTCAATTAGAAATCCCAGGCAAGCCTCCTCCAGGAAAAGGGAACCTGTCTAAGAAAGTAAGACCTGTGATGGCCTTATTACAAAGATCTGTAGAGGCAGATGTAGGAAAATTTGTTGTGTCAATGGCTTTTTCTAGAGAAAGACTGTCCCAGTGGCCTGCTTCACTCTTGTTACAAGCAAGAAAACACCCTAGGGGCATAACAAATTGATAAAATGAGAGTTACAATGACTGTCAAGGAGATACCATCACGCATTAGCAATGCTGTGACAGTCACTAAGGGAAGAGGACTGTAAAATCCTCACACGTTGTCAGGTCAGAGCAACCCAGTCAGCCTGTGCTAACCGTACCGATAGAGCGACTGCAGAGCCCTAACGGCTGGACGTGTGCAATCCAACAGATTTATGAGAGCGTTAATTGCAGCTGTGTTCCCTAAAAACTGCCCTGAAAAGGTCATCTAGAGAAGAAACTGCACTGCTGCAATTTGGTGAGATGAGGCAGCTGTCTTCACGCAGGACCCAGGGCATCCCTCGCCGCGGCTGATACTGGGGCTGGCGTTTTGCTCTGATTTGCTTTGGCCATGAATTTGGGGGGGGAGCACATGATCTCCTAGGGCAGCAGGAGGGACTCTGTCCCTTTGTGGCAATACCTGGCATATATATAGCAGATCCATGCTATTTATGTACAATGATGTACATATATATTATGTACAAATAGTTGTATTATGGAATGTCTTATATATAACAAATTAAATTTTATAGCTATTGTAACATATTTTCCTGTGCCATAATGACAATTATCTAATAGATCTGTCTTCTAAAAAAGCATTCAAACATCACTTACCAAATGCATGAAAATTACATGCAAATAATTTCTTATGTGAACAATAATTACAAATTCACTCATAAGCACCATATGATAAAAAAAAAAAAAAAAAATAGTAACTTTATTAATTATTAATTTTGCTGTTCAAGAACCACCCTAACATCATCTCTGTAGTCTCAAAGTAGTTTATTTCAGTCTGACTTTGAGCTTTTGGGTAACCAGTCTGTGTAACTGCCTCATCTGCCCGCTATAAAGCCATTTCCTCAACCCCATACTTTCGGACTTAGGTGCTACCAGACAGGACACACCGCCAGGTTTACTCGTGGATTGAGACGTTGGATGTGCCCAGAGTAACGTGGGCTGGCAGGTGCCTCCCGAGCCGCAGACAGATCCGAGGCAGCACGTCCGTAGTAATTCACTTGCACCTGGAAATGAAAGGTTGTAAGACAGCTTCCAATTACCAATGGTTTTATAGTGATAGGGGTTTTGCTGTGAGTTAGATACATAAAGGAGGAATTAATGGCAACCCTGAGGCCAGTATTTTGGAGTAGCAATTAACGAAGGACTGCGGAGACGCCAGGTGCCTGAGGGCAGCACCAGGCGAGTCCCAGGCAGGCAGGGCTGAGGGCTGCAGATACCCCATGGAGGCCACCAGCAGCAGGGGTGGCACCAGCAATGAGCAGGGGCTGGGATTCT